>NC_090447.1:663056730-663359760 GCF_031143425.1 Pleurodeles waltl
AAGGGTTTTATGGCATGGTGTGCCTTGATGCTATCTGATTCGGCCACTGGGAGAGGGACTGACCAAACAGGTTTGGCCTGAGGCAATGGTTCCAGCTTGCCCAGGTCAGAGAAAAGTCAATCAAGGTGTACGTGTCCTTGGAATCAAATCTGACTGTATTATAAGCCTATGTGAGGGCAACTTTTAAAAATGGCTGCCGTGTATAAAATGGGAGCCACGAGTGCAGGACGAAAATGGCGATTTCGAGGTGAAAACGCTGCTGGAATTGAGCGAAAATGCTCATGCTTAGTGTACTAGTCATTATCGGTCTTTTGATACTAAAATTGTACTGCTGTAGCAAAGTAAATTACATGGGTCCAGAATTTTTAGAACCACACCCCGGTGTTTCTATCCTTGAAAAGGATTGAAAATGAAAATGAAAATCACCTAGGATGGTGAAGTCGTTAGCACAAGAGCCGGCTTCCAGCAGTGAGCTGATAGATTTTAAGAAGCTGCTCCCAGGACCAGGCGGGTGGTATAATAACATGCCCTTAAATGATTGTTTTTTTGTGAGTTCCAAACTGAAAGCAAGTACTTTGAGATAAAGGGACGGGGCTATATCAAGTTAAGCCATAAAGCAGTCATGATAAATTTCAGCTAGGCTGACGCCTCTTTCAGAGGTCTGTCAAACCAGTGGATTAAAGATCCAGTGGGGTCTACAACTGCCATGTCTGGGCTGGACGATGTGTCCACCTCTGTTTTGGCTATAAAAAACAAATCAGGTTGCTGAATGTCTATAAATCAGCTAGTTCAAATTTGTGTTTAGGTAAGGAACGCGTTCATGAGCGCACACTGGAGCTTGGGGGTCAGGTCATTAGAGCAGGGTGGGATGATAAATGGCTGATTAGTAAGCAGTGATCCATTGGTGAGCAAGTCAGGGCCTGTTATTTTTTTTAGAGGGGGTAGTGCTGGCACATTGAAACATATGCAATCAGTTGTGTGAACTAATGAATTGAGTGCTTGAGTTTCCTTACCTGAATAGCATATTCTAATGTCAGACTGGGGAGTAGCTGGCGCTCAGCATGTTCTGGCCGCCGAAGGGTGCAGACGGGTTTGCTTTGGCATGCCTTTAGCGCACCAGTGGTGCGTCCCCTGCGCAGGATTTAAATAGTCCCAAACCCTTTTGTTTTTTTAAAAATTTGCCCTGGGTGGGCAGTGGTTGTTATATTTAAATATCCCTCCATGTGAGGAGGGTGTGTCAAAACGCCGACACTATGTCGCACAATTATAAAACCAGGGGAGAAAACTAAACACTTACAAAACCAGGGTCCAGCAATCCCACAGGCCCTCGCAGACTCCCCTGTGATGGAATGAATACTGGCAAATAAAAGTTAATTAAATAAAAAGTGAGAAACTTTAAACCATAAAATGATTAAAAAAGGAAATTTCTCCCTTCCAAGATGGTGCCCAGTTGGACGGGAACCAGACATCTCCACAGAACCGGCACAGAGTGCCTACAAGGAAAACAATGATGAAGGGTGAATCCAGTTGTGATCAGAGCGAGCTGTGAGAATGCGCTCTTGCATGATTTAAATATCCCTCCATATGAGGTGGGCATGTCAAAAAGCCGGCACTGTGTAGCATGATCATAAAACCAGAGGGGCAAACAAAAAATGTGCAAAACCAGGGTCCAGCAACCCTGCAGACTTTCACAGGCCCCCCTGTGAGGGAATGAATAGTGGCAAAACAAAGTTAATTAAATAAAAAGTGAGAAACCTTAAATCATAAAATTATTAAAAAAGGAAATGACTCCCTTCAAAGATGGCACCCGTCAGATGGGAGCCAGGCACCCAAACAGAACCGGCACATAGGCCCTCATTTGGACCTCGGTGGTCTTTTTCCAAGACAGCTGAGGTACCGCCGGGCCGAAGACCGCCAGTGCAGGAGGTCTTCCGCCCAGCGTATTATGACTGCTGGCAGCCCTCTGCCATTTTTAAGACGGAGAGCCGCCAGCAGCCATAATGGCGGTCGGCGGTGAAGTGGAGGCTGCTCCACCTCCACCGCCACATCATCAGAACACCGCCCACCGAATCACAACCCAGGATTCGGTGTGGCGGTGTTCTGGTTATGGGGAGCTGACGGCGGAGCAGCCACCTGGATCCCGTTCCCTCCCGGAGGATCACCGGACAAGGCAAGGTGATCGTCCGTTAGAGGAGGGGGGGGTTTGTGTGCGTGCATGGGGGTGTGAGTGTGAGTGTGTAGAGGGGGTGTGTGAGTGCATGTATGCATGCAGGGGTGTGCTGTATGTATGGGAAATGTGTGCGTATATGTCTGTGTGCATGTGTGCATGTATGTGTAGTAGTTGTGTGAGCGTGCGTGTAGGGGGTGTGTGTGTCAATATTTTTGTGGGGAGGTGGGGAGGAGGTCCTGCCACCTTTGGGGTGTGGTAGGGGGGTCGTGGGTTTGGGGGGAGGACTCTGGGGAGGGGGAGGGGCGAGGGATAGACTCCTATCCCCAGGGGGGGGCAGAAATGGCCTAAAATAAATTTGCCCCCCCAAACCCCCCCCACCCCCCCACCTCGGAGCGACCCTTGCCTACTGGGTCGCTCCCCCTGCGTGACATTGGCGCCAAAAAACGAATCCCCGGTGCCTAGTGGTTGCAGATTGACCTAAAATCGACCAATCTGCCCCCAAGGGGGGCAGAAATGGTCTAAACACAGTTTGCCCCCCAGGGGAGCGACCCTTGTCTGATGGGTCGCTCCCCATCTCTAAAAAAACAAACAAACTAAAAAAAAAACACTAAAAAAAATTTGCCCTGGCAACAAGAGGTTTCTGCCCCCCCCTGGGGGCAGATCGGCCTAAAATAAATTTGCCTAAAATAAATTTGCCACTGAACACCCACCCCCCGGAGCGACCCTTGCCTACGGGGTCGCTCCCCTTGCGTGACATTGGCGCCAAAAAACAAATCCCCGGTGCCTAGTGGTTTCTGCCCCCTTGGGGCGGATTGACCTAAAATCGACCAATCTGCCCCCAAGGGGGGCAGAAATGGTCTAAACACAATTTGCCCCCCAGGGGAGCGACCCTTGCCTGATGGGTCGCTCCCCATCTCTAAAAAAACAAAAAAAAAAAAAAAAAAAAAAAATTGCCCTGGCGCCTAGAGGTTTCTGCCCCCCCTGGGGGTAGATCGGCCTAATACCAATAGGGCGATCTGCCCCCAGGGGGGGCAGAGATGGCCTAAAATAATTTGCCCCCCCCCACCCCCCCGGGGAGCGACCCTTGACTACAAGGTCGCTCCCCTTGTGTGACGGCGCAAAAAAAAGATCCCTGGTGCCTAGTGGTTTCTGCCCCCCTTGGGGGCAGATTGACCTAAAATCAGCCGATCTGCCCCCAAAGCGGGCAGAAATGGCCTAAATACATTTTGCCCCTCCAGGAGAGCGACCCTTGTCCAAGGGGGTCGCTCCCCATCTGTAAAACAGAAAAACAAAAAAATCCCTGGTGCCTAGTGGTTTCTGCCCCCCTTGGGGGCAGATCAGCCGAATCAAAATAGGCTGATCTACCCCCCCAGGGGGGCATGAAATGGCCTAAAATAATCCCCCCCCCCCAGGGAGCGACCCTTGCCTAAGGGGTCGCTCCCCTTGCGTGAAATTCACGCAAAAAAAAAACTCCCTGGTGTCTAATGGTTTCTGCCCCCCTTGGGGGCAGATTGGCCTCATCAAAATAGGCCAATCTGCCCCCAAGGGGGGAAGAAATGGCCTAAATATAATTTGCCCCCTAGGGGAGCGACCCTTGCCTAAGGGGTCGCTCCCCACCTTAAAAAAAAAGAAAACATAACAAAAAGAAAAAAAAAAAAAAAAGATCCCTGGTGCCTAAAGGTGTCTGCCCCCCCTGGGGGCAGATCGGCCTAATAATAGGCCGATCTGTCCCCACGGGGGGCAGAAAAGGCCTTCCCAAAAAAATGCCCCCCCTGGGAGCGACCCTTGCCAAAGGGGTCGCTCCCATTGCGTGAAATTCGCGCGCAAAAACAAACTCCCTGGTGTCTAATGGTTTCTGCCCGCCTTGGGGGCAGATTGGCCTCATCAAAATAGGCCAATCTGCCCCCAAGGGGGGCAGAAATGGCCTAAATATATATTGCCCCGTAGGGGAGCGACCCTTGCCTAAGGGATCGCTCCCCACCTAAAAAAAAAAAGAAATCATCACAAAAAGGCCTTCCTAAAAAAATGCCCCCCCGGGAGCGACCCTTGCCCAAGGGGTCGCTCCCTTTTGCCAATTTCACTGAAAAAAAAAAATCCCTGGTGTCTAGTGGGGTTTCAAAAGCCGGATTGCAAGCAATCCGGCTTTTGAAACCTGTGAGAGACTTCAAAGGGAAGGAAATACATTTCCTTCCCTTTGAAGCCTCTCGGGCCTCCCCCATGGGATTGAAAAAGAAATGCAAAAGCATTTCTTTTTCAATCGCTCTGGAAGCTCTGCTTCCAGCGCGATGGGGGAGACCCTGTGACTAATCAGCGCGCGCTCGCGCGCTGACGTCACAGGGGGGGTTGGGGGGGGTCGGGGGTGGGAGGGGAAGGGCTTCCCCTTCCATCCCTGACTTGGGGGGGTGGGGGGGAACCCCACAGAGGGAGCGAGAGCGCTCCCTCTGGGCTCTGTGCACAGGACGTAATGGTTACGTCCTGGGCACAGCAGCACTGTGCCTCAGGACGTAACCATTACGTCCTGGGCACAGAAGGGGTTAATGAACTTGACAATGTGAATTCGATGTGCTTTGAAACAGAGATTCCGTATTTATTTGGCATAATATATATGAATTATTGTAACATTCTAATGTAACTTCTCCATCTTTAAACTACAGTATACAGTAACTGAGAATTTGAGTCTCAGGGTTGCATTGTTACTGAAATCACTATGCTGAAAAGAATTGAGACTTTTTTATGGACAGCTTATCATTACTTCAGGCTAAGAAACTGCCTGTGGTACAATCAAGAATGCACCTAGAAAATGCCTTTCTGGGGCTTCTTGACACAGGACTTTGAATATACTCCAAAGGTCTTGATTCCTGTTTACCGGATTTGGGCCAGCTATCACCCCAGTTCATAAATGGGACCACTCCTCTGGCCTCATCCTACTTTGCGAGACCCACTGACATTGAAGTTCAGACGTGAACTGATATCTCTGGCAACTAACAGAATCCAGAGGCTGCAGACAACACTTCTGAGTTTGAGACTCCTGTTGGTGCTGTCTGCCCTTTGCGTGTCTTTGCTTAGGTGAACTGAAAGGAATCTTCTGGCTTTGTATGAATGAAAATCTACAAATTCCCAACTACAGATTGTTCTGAGCAGTATATGTACTGTTAGGCAGTAGAGTTTTAAAGATGAAGAACCTCTTACTTTCATCAGAGGATCAGACATTATCCACCAAGACTGCAACCGCAACAGCGTGCTCTACCACCTCATCATAGCATAAGCATACTAAAATATTGAACAAATCTCATCATAGTGGTCCTGCTAATTATAGCCATGGGAATGCAACGGTGCTTGGACTGCGACTTCAAACTAACTCTAGAGAGAGTAGGCTCATTAAAGCCTAAGTCCGAAAACCAACCACGAGAAACTGCTGACTTCATTCAGTATCCTAGCATCCACCATCTGCTGTCATGAAACACTGTCCATGATTCCAATGTATTTCAACTCTGAATGTGTCCTTCCCTGAAAAAAACAGAAGCACGTGTACTCAAACTGCTAACACAACTTTTACCCCAGAAATGTGGCTGTGAGAAACTTGGTTTTTGGTTAAGTTTGTGGGAGCCCTTCTCAATGAACTGCCTCACAATCCTTGTCTGAGTGAACCACAAAAAGTCACTAAATTATCCAGTGTTTAACTATTTGATAACTTGGAACAAAAGCAGTCAGGTTTAACATAGAGGTAATATGTAAATGATTTATGTAGCATCCAAACAGCACACAACACAGGAGAAATCTCACACCAATTTCGAAAAATAGAGTAAAAGTTAACAATTCATTTGACACCAAAACAACATAAATCCAATCAGTAGAACTGGAGATACACAATTTCTTAGTCTTAGAGAAGCATTGCGCTAAAAAGTTGAAGCACCTGTAAGAAAATAGGTTACTGGTTAGGGGGGTTTGAATCCTTCTCAAGTGGCAACCACAAATTTTCTCAGGGTGAAGTCAAAAGCAATCCCTAAATGAACATGTGGTCAACCCTCTGTAGCTTTACACAGAACAGTCAGGCTGAACTCAGAGGCAATGTATAAAGTGTTTGTGCAATTCTTCAAACTGCAACACAATGAAAACACACCACAAAAGGATCCCACACCAGTTCGGAAGAATAGAGTAGGTTTTAATAAATAAAACAAGACTAAGACAACAAAAATACAATCAGTAGAACAGGAGATATGCAGGTTTTAAGATTTCAGTAAAAATAGCACCTAAAAGTACAAACCACTAACTGTGGATATCTACTTGTAGAGGACAGGGATAAAGTCACAACTTCAGGCCAACCGCAATGGGGCACAGGCTGAGTACAGGATCCCACATAGGCCTGCTGAACAAAGTACCTTAAATCCTGGTTTATGGCTTGTTGTGAAGGTATGTGTCAAAGATGCATCACGCAGCCAAGGTGATGCATTGGTTCCTAAATGCAGCAAGACTGTGGTGTGAGGTCCTGCCTCATTGTCAAGGATCCCATTGACAAAGGCTAGCGATGCGAATTCCAGCATCGAGGATGCGTCGCACAGTTGGGGCAAGGGGTCAGTTCCAAGGAGCTGTAAGGCTGCAATGAAGAGTCTGGCTTCATCAAGGCTGTCGCAAGGGATGCGAGGGCCTGTGTCAAGGGTGCATGGCGCAGTGGTGGTTCCAGTGATGTGACAGGCTGCAATGCAATGTGGTTCTTTGTGACAGAACCAATCCACGCAGCAGAAGTGATTCTCCGGCTCTGCGTAGGGTTGTGTTGCACAGCAAATGACAGGTGTTGGTTTGGCTGGATTCAAGGAGGCCAGGAGAGCGGCTTAGGCCCACATTAAAGGGTCCAGGACTGGGGTGGCACCACTTGGCAGGACAGACTCACAGATGGCAGAGTCCAGGTGGTAAGTTCAAGGTTGTTGGAGCTGTCCCTGGCGCTCTAGTCATGAGGCCAGCCAACAACCCCTTGAAGTCATTTTGGTGTCTTGGATTCAGAAGATGTAGGTCCAGTCCTTCTCACTCAGGCAGGAGGGCAGCAGGTCAGCACAGCAGGGCAGCTGCCATTCAGAGAAGCACTCCAGCAGAGTGTCAGTTTTTCCAGCAGCACAACGATTCTTCATCCTGGCAAAATGTCCACAGCTCAGAAGTGTACCAATGGCATAACAAAGGCCCCGCAGCACCCACAGTGGGGGGGGCCAAGCTCCAGTTGGTCCCCTTAGCACAGTACCCTGACCTGAGTGAGTTTGGAGGGGTGGCCCTCCATTAACTTTGCAGGGGGAGCTCAAGTTTTGTTAAGCCACCGAAGTGTACTGAAGAGGTGGTGTCTAAGTGCCTATATTTTTACCCAGTGTCATCTCTCTGAAACTTGGGAGAAGCTTCTAGAGGTTTCTCTTTGAAGTACCCAGGCATCCTGCCTTCCCGGGCTCGGCTCCAAATTAACTGAAGGGGTGTTCAGCCCTTTGTGTGGAGGCAATTCCAAAGACAACAAACACGAACCGGATACCTGCTCGCATTTGGAAATACAGCTTATTAAATGTAATAAGGTAGCTCATATGTTATACTATGGGAGAGGTAAGCCTTGCAGTAGTGAAAAAAGGGATTTGAGAGTTTTTCACTACCAAGACATGCAAAACTTAAAAGAGCAAGTCCCACTTTTTAAATACACTGCATCCTGACCTCTGGTCTGTCTAGGGACTACCAAAAGATCGACATATGTCTTAAAAAGCTATTAAAAAGGAATGTTTGGGCCTGGAAAAAGATTTATTTTGCCAAGTCCACATGGAAGATTAAAACACCCCAATTGCGGGCCTGAGACATGTTTGCAAGGGCTCCTTAGGTGGGTGGCACAATCGGTGCTGCAGGCCCACTGGTAGCAATTAATTTACAGTCCCTGGGTACACGTAGTACCATTGTATTGGGAACTTACAAGTAAATTAATATGACTGATTAGGTGTAAGCCAATTCGACCTTGTTTTAATGAGAGAGCACAAGCACTTTAGCACTAGCTAGCAGTGGCAAAATGTGCAGAGTCTAAGGCCAGCAAAAACAAACTCAGAAAAACAGGAGTGTTGAGGGAAAAATGTTAAGAGAGAACCATGCCAAGGATGCCAGGTCCAACAGTCCTCAAATATCAGGTTCAACAAACACTTGCATTTCTAATTGTCTCAACTGGACATTTCATCATCCGCCAATCTCATGAAATACTAGGGATGTCCATCTAATAGCAGGTTTTTTCATCACCACTGAGCCAAGGATCGTTAGAATTAAGTCAAGAATGACCACAGTAGATTTTGGATAAACACCCTACTGCCATTGTCACCACACCACCACAACTATATAATGAATGCTCACAATATGTCAGTGAAAGGCCACTTCGATGCCAGGGGTAGCCATAATGTTTTATATGCTAGCATAATGTATCAAAGCTGGGTAACTGATCTGATCATAACCAGAATTTGCAAGAAAGCTGACAATATGGCACAGATGGATCGCTAATATTAAATTGTCACCATGATTGCCCTTAAAATACAACTGATGGTTCTGTATTATATCAAGGATAGTCAAAATGCCCATTGCATGTCAATGATGGGACTCTTATGTGCTGGGATAGAAATAATGTCATCAAGAAACCCTACCATATGCCGTGGATGGGCCTCTATTGCGTTAGAATTATATAAAATGTCAAGAGTATCCACTATGTATTGAAAATGGATCTCTGTCATGCATGGGATATCCAGACTATTACCAAGAATATCCAACCTATGCCAAATATAGGTATCTAGTGTGTCAGGGATTACTAGAATGTAGTTGGGAAAGGCCTACTGTATGTCAGGGATGTGACCTTGTTATATTAAGGATAGCCAAAATGTTGTTAAGAATATCCATTATATTTCTAGGGTTGGTTCATATTATGTCCTCAGGAGTGCTCTCTGTTTGTTAAAAGAGGATCCGAGTTATGCTATTTAGCCTCAGAATGTCACCAAGAATGCCCCCAGTATGTCAGGGAAGGAAAACTATTACGTGATCAATTTCCATATTGTTGTCAGGAAAACCTACTATATTTCAAGAATGTGCTTTGTTTCTGTCAAGGTTAGATACAGTCATCGGGGATTCCCATTATATGTCAAGAATGTGCTTCTATTATGTCAAGTATAGACGAAATGGCATGACTAATGCATAACATATGTTAAAGGTGGGCAAAGGTTGTGAGTATGTATCACTCCCTTCTCTGAAATATTCTTCTACTCCTCCAAACTGAACGGAGAGTTGTGTTACATTGAGACCTCATTATTCCACACCTCAAGTATTGCCACATAATCTTCGACTAGGTTCCCTAAGGACCCCATTGCCCAGTTTCAACCATTCCAGAACCAAGCAGGAGGTAGTGACTTAACCTCTGAAAGCGAGACCACATGCAACCTGCTTTTAATGCATTCCAGTGTCTCCCAGTAGGTGGCTGGAAGAACTTCAAGGTCGTGTGCATTATCCACAAACCATACGGGAGAAATGCAATGCTTACCTGCAGAACTGGCACTTCACCCCAACCAGAGTTCTTCGCTCTCTTTCAGCCCATTAACTTAATATTTGGCTCTGCAAATGAATGAAACACAGGTGCAGTACTCTGGGTGTACAAGGGCCAAGTCTCTGTAATGGCCTTCTTCCGAATCTATCAGCCAAAACTATCTAACTTGTTTAAAACTCAAGGACCTTCTAAACATGGAACTTTTCAGGCTTATGGTCTTCTAATATGTTTTGTGTGTTTAGCTAGGACAATTTATTTCCTCCAAATGCCATATATTTTCAGAAACGCAATATGAGTCATTTTGAGACGAAATAGCTGGTCATGGTAGTTGATTTTCTCTAAAAAAAAAAATGCATTTCACTATGTTCGAAATATCGTTAATTTAGTCTTAAAGTATACTTTTCATTTCACTAAAATATTGTGTACCGCTTTACAAAATACAGGTAGTGTGCCAACATTATTCTCGATTGAACTACGTAATCACGGCAGCTAAATAGGGTGGATTATTGAGTTTTCAGATAACCTGCTGCTTTGCTTTCGAAGTAAATTGGCATATTCGCTGCTTTCGAAGTAGCTGGAATAATAACATCTACTGAGAGCGATATTGAGGTGAATTCTCCTCCAATATGCACACTCCTTTTAAGACAATTTAGGACATCTCTGAGTTTAACTCAGTTGAGGATGCTGATGCTGATATACCACAGACACAATTCATTGATTAATAGGTCCCACGCCTGTTCTGTTGCTTTTTCATAGGCACACAGCCCATAGTCTCGCTCTGGCAACTCATGTCTTCTTTGTCTGTTGCTACAGTGATCCAGAACACTGAACGCCTTTGATAGATTTCGATGAACATACATTTTGAGAAACGTTGTCATGTTCTCAAAAACTCAAAAAAGATAATATCAGTTTGACAAGTGACTACTTTTGAATTGCATATTCTCAATATCATCATGAAACTAACAAATGTCTATCTGCCTTTAGCAAATTTACTTAAATGCACAATGTTCTAAGAAACAGAAATTAGTATAGTGAGTGCAAAGCAAATGTATGCCACAAATGTGAGGGAAATATCCCAGAAACAAATGTAACCCAGTGCTCACTAAGGGTATTTTGAGATACAAAATGAAGTATTAATAATTGTGTTTGGAACAAATCTTGCAGTTACATTGTTCAAGCTGGCTAGACCACATTACCAATCTGTTTTTATTTTATATACCTGATCCTAGTCGATGGTGCACATTAGTAGCTAATTATTTTAGATCATTTTTGCCTCTCTTCACAATTGCACCCCCTACAGAAATCTAGGTGCATCCTAAAGGTCCAATGTCAAAAGACCCACTTAAATGAATGATGTAATTTTTGGCAATTGTAACAAGTGAGATACTCCACAACTAAAACGGGAGCTTCATGCTTTGCATAATATATGCATCACTAGGAACTTTCAAAATGCTTGGTTTCACCAGGATGTGTGGTTTGCCACTTGTGAGGGTTGCTCATACTTTAATCCAGAATGGCCTGGATCACATTTTACTTAAACAAAAGCTGCAGTCCCTTGCCTGGAATGATGCAGACCTTTCCCTGCTCGCTCCACAGAGACATGTGCCACATTAATGTTATTGTTAGAGAGAGCTATAGTGTGCTTGTTTATCCGGAGGTGTCTCAGTGCTAGCTTCACTCAAACACAATTAGAACGAAATCCTTAGTTATTAAAAAGCCACATTTTCCACTCCTTCCTAAAGGAAGTCAGAAAGGGCAAGGCCCTAATATGTGGAGGAAGATGAATCCAGAAATTGGTCACCCCTGTAATGAAACTTCTTCCTCCACAGTTCGTTCTTCATGATCTGTGGACCACCATTTTCTTGGCGAAGGAGAAACATAGGATTCTGCTTAGTTTGTACCACGCAAAAACCTGCCTCAGAAACTCTGAACCAGTGTTGTGCAAGGCTTTATGGGCAATACAGAGAGAGCGACTTCATACTGGCAACCAGTGTAGGTTATAGATTGCCTGGCAAACTGTTTAAAATTTGGGAATACCCAATAGCAGCCTAGCTGCGGCATTCTTCAGAGTCTGTAATCTATTCAGATGTTGTTCCTGCATATTAAAATATAGGCCATTACAATAGTTAAGATAAGACTAAAGCAGTGATGACAGTTTTTTTGCCATTAGTCAGAATATATGGGAGAATTTTTTTTATCATCCTCAGGATGAAGTATGAGGAGGAAACCACATCATTGACCTACTTTCTAAGTTCAGGTTATTGTCATAGACAACTCCTAAATTATTTGTCTTAGTCATGGGGATGGAAAGAAGTCTCAGATCCTCCAGCCACCAAGATGGGGCCCAAATAGGAGTGAGGTTTCTGAATAAATACCACAACCTCAGTCTTTCGCAAGTTTAGCTTTAGGCAACGTTTGTTCATCCATATAATAGCATGTATACAGTTGTGGAATTTGGTGTAGATGTTGTTATCATTGTTAAGATGTGATACCACAATTTTAATTTTGTCAGAATAGGAGGTTAGGGAGAAGCCGAAGGTTTTCACCTGAGTAGCGAGCCCTATTACATATACATTGAATAACGGCAGTCTGAGCAAGGATCCCTATTGAACCCCACGAGGAAGGGTGAAAGGAGTGCAGACATACTGATCAAGAGCCACAGTTTATTCTCTGCCAGTTAGAAATGAAGGCAGCAAGACAAGAGCCTTCTCTTTGATTTCTAGCTCTCCTAGACGGTCGATCAGCAGCTTGTGGTCGACCATATCAAAGGCCGCCGACAAGTCGAGAAGGATGAGTACAGCAGCTCCTCCCCTATCCAGCTCAACCCTTATCTCCTCTGTGGCCTTAATTAGGGCAGTCTCAGTACTGTGTGCAGGTCTTAGCCCAAATTGCTTTGAGCACAGAAGATGGTTTGCTAGAATAAACTGCACAAGCTGTTGGTTCAACACTTTCTTAGCAATTTTTGTGGGAAATGGGAGGCGGTATACGGGGCGATAGTTATTGGGGTCTGCCGTGTTCAGCTAGGCTTCTTCATGAGGGGAAGAACAGAGGCTGTTTTCCAATGAGAAGGGAAAACCCTGGTCCTAAACAATGAGTTAAAGATAGCTGTGAGTTTCTAATGGAGAACCGGATTTTGTGGAGTGAAGGTCTCCTGTACAGGATTTACCTGAATCGTTTTTCCAAGGAGGTCTAAGTTGTTTGAAGCCTCAAACTATGAATAGATTTGATCAACGTTATCCCAGAAGCAATGAGCAAGTGTGCACAGAAAGATTGGTTTCAGTTTGCTACTTTCCTGCCTGGGAGTGCAGATAGTTTAGTGACTACTTGGAAAATTTCCTTAGTCGTATTGTATGGTAGTTCAATTTGTTGAGTGAAGTAGCTACTTTTTTCTTTCATTAATAAGGATTTATATTTAGACAGAGCAAGTTTATACGAGTCTTTCTCAAGCTTGCCCTAATGAGAACACTATAATATTTCCTGTCTCCTGCAATTTTGTTTTTCTGTTCTAAGCTCCCCAGTGAACCAGGGCACAGAGGGTTTATTCCTAGGGGCAGAGGAAGTTTTATACGGAAGTAACCTGGTACAGACTGTATTTAGCCAGTTAGCATACTCTAAGGAAGCTTGCTCAGTATCTTGAGTAAGTGTAGGATGTGACTGTATAAGCTGCTGGGTGAATTGGTCAATGTCAGTTTTGTTTCAAGCATGAAAATGAGATGGTCGGCCAAGAGCAGTGCTTGGTTGGAAATTCTGTAGAATATTAATTAAAAAAATTACTATATGATAGTCTGACCAAATCAAATTTCTATCTAGTTTGTGACCTGCCAGATGTGTGGGCTTGGTAATTAATTATGTTAGACTAGGGTGCTCATAAATTCAAGGAGAGCCCCTGAGGTACTGGGTTTTTCAGAACCGGTACTGATCCGGTAACCCAGCGGTGCCAGGGTTCACCCAAAGACCTCGGGTACTTTCCTGATTCAGACCACAGAAACTCAGAGTCTTCTAGGTGAAGTCAAAGATCGAATTTATTGGCTGCAACCAAGTGACAAGCGTCCTGGAAGTACAACAGCACGGTTTGTATGTTCTCAGGAGACTGTGTTTCAATGCAAAGTCAGGTTTCCTTATATACAGTTTTTTAAGCTTCAGGCAAACATTCTTGACATTTTGGTTGGTCATTCACATGTTTTCACTACAAAGGAAAAAACAGTGTCATGATGAAACCTCATATTTCATGTCATCCAACCCATAATAAATTACCCGGCAAGGCCTAGTATTTTACATCAGATAAGTGTGGACCCCCAATAAAAACGGGCACCTCCCCCTCGTAAAGTAAGAAGAAGAAAAGAGCAGGTGCAGGTGTGAGCAAGATTAGGCAGGGTGTGTGAGCGATAATAAGGGTTTTATGGCATGGTGTGCCTTGATGCTATCTGATTCGGCCACTGGGAGAGGGACTGACCAAACAGGTTTGGCCTGAGGCAATGGTTCCAGCTTGCCCAGGTCAGAGAAAAGTCAATCAAGGTGTACGTGTCCTTGGAATCAAATCTGACTGTATTATAAGCCTATGTGAGGGCAACTTTTAAAAATGGCTGCCGTGTATAAAATGGGAGCCACGAGTGCAGGACGAAAATGGCGATTTCGAGGTGAAAACGCTGCTGGAATTGAGCAAAAATGCTCATGCTTAGTGTACTAGTCATTATCGGTCTTTTGATACTAAAATCGTACTGCTGTGGCAAAGTAAATTACATGGGTCCAGAATTTTTAGAACCACAAACCCTCCTTTTGCCCTTACATAGGCAATAAACCTATTCTCATGCTAATCTGAGTCCAGGTCTATGTTTATAAGGCCATGGAGATGTTGCTGGAGCAAAATTCTAGTACTTGGTAACTCTCTCTGGACAGGTTTCCTTGAACATGAAGTAGCACAAAAGGCCACATATGGCAGGACAAAATAAGGAATACCTCTATCTGCAGTAGGTGGCATAAGATCACACACCCAACAATTAGTGATGTTCACTACTAACTAGTGTTGATGCAGAAGCTGTACAAAAGAATTGCTTACGAATTCTGATCTTCTAACCTGCTCATGTTCAGGAAAAGGGTGAAAAGAGTGCAAAGAAACAATAGTAGGAAAAGACATAGGTTGGGAAGTGGGTGCAGAAGTCAATTGAGTAGAGAAAAACAATCCCACCCATGAATGACAACGTCATGTTTAAAAGACACTAGAAAACACGTTATTAAGAACATATAGACAACGGGAGAAAGTAGTGACCACTATTACAAATGAAATAATAATTTTTCACAACCCTAACCAAAAAGCAAATCCTAAAATTATCTAGTAACATTTTTAGGGCTCCTCTGCATTTCAGTAATTTTTGTATGTTCAGGTGGAACAGTGGTGACTATCATCAATGCTCTAAGGTGAAAAGGGGGTACTCTTTCCACAGAAAATGGACTTTATTCTGCTTTTACTAAACAGAATAGTACTTTAAAACAATGCCAGCAAAACAATCAGTCTCCTAACACCTAGTCTATACAATCACACGGAAACCTCTTGTGAAACCAACTATGCCCAGAGTCCGTTCAAAAAGCCTCTCTGGCAGGCTTCTATTGTCCATCAAATTTTCTTTTGTTGTTTTCTTTCGCATGGGCCTCTCAATTCAGGCCTCTTCGTGAGAAAAGTACTGCTTAGTTGGAGTGCCCTCATGGCAAACACCCACAGCTCACTCGAAAGTCTCAATGTCTTAAAGCAATGCACCAGTGTCTCTCCTCTGTGGCAGACACTACAAACAATGTGCTCTTCATTGATCAAGGGCACAAATCATCTCGTGCAGACCCAAGCACCATTAATTGGGAAATAGCTCAAGCTCAGCAGCACTTTCAGACTCCAACACTCATTATTTAGTGTCAGAGGACGCTCAAGCTGCTCTTTCATGGGCACCACAATATAGTGCCTTTTTCCAAACTTGAAATCTCCGGTGCACTGCCCTTCTTCCGTTGGAGCAAAGAAAAGGGGGTGTGTGGCCAAAACTCACGCCAAGGGGCTCAAGGGATTGCACACTGTCAGAGGTTACCAGCACATGACAGGTAGAGAAATGAAACCTCAAAACAGCTCTGCCATCAACAACAGGAATCCTTCTCTTTAGCTCTTTTACACTGAAACTTTGGTTTTGTGATGTCCAACGCCGTCTGATGGAGCAAGTACGATACCATGCGCTGGCGATCGCTGTCCAGCTTTGCTACTTTCTGGGTGCTGAGACTGTAGGGCCAAAACGTCCGTCTTTCATCTGTAGCTGTCACTGATGGGAATTAGGCTTAAATCAATGTCCTGCAGGTTATTATGACTTGATACCCGCAGAATCTAGTGACGTAGGAAATGTGCCACAGTTGTTAGTTCCCTTCAATTTAGTACAAAAACAGTTCATGGTTTTTAACAAGGGGACTGCAAGCAGGTGGTCAATCTTCAAAGGAGTAGCCATACACCATGGGCATAAAATACAAAGACAAAGGCAGAAGGGCAAAACAGGGTCTCTAGCATCTTTAATTGGGTTCTCTCCATTATTCTCTGCCATCTATAGCTACATGAGAATTCTATCTGAATGGATTTCCTCACACAGTGGCATTGTCTAATGGGGTAAACACATATTTTCCTCAATGATTAAGTCTAGGTGTTCCTCCTTATCTTAGAACATCTCAATAGAGAAATAACATGATACCGATTATCAGGGACATGTAGAAACCTTCCTTTAAAAACTGTGCATCAGGTGCACTATGCAATACACAGGCTAATAGTCAAATGTGCAAACAAAAAGACAACAACTAGAGGGTCCTGATATTTGCATGATTAGGACACATCTGATCCCACCAAAAATTAAAGTAGCAGGAACAGAAGGGAACCGAAAACCAAATTAAAATAGACATTGAAAATTCGTCATGTTCAAAAAGGTAAACATAAGATATCTCCTATTGAAATGGAAAACTTGTCTTACTATAATATTGAGTCAATTAACCAGTCTATCGCTACCCTGACAGTCAGGCTGGAAAACATTGAAGCAGGCCTAAGGCAAATTCTTGAAAACCAGTCTGGTCATACCAAAGGGAATTATACATAACATGGGGGTCCCTGGTACATCACTGCAGTCTGGAAATGTGAACCTGAACAATACATCAATAATAAAAAAAAGGCTGACTGGTGAAAGGAATTCGAAAAAGAGAAATGGGACTAGGACATAGCTAAAATCTCAATAACTAAGCATGATGCGACATTGGTCAGGGGAAGTAACAAAAGAAAAAATCTATAGGAAGAACAAAAAAAATTATTTGGGTGATAGTCAGACATGTGACACAACACCGAGAGTACGGGTGATACACAAAGGCCAAAGTTACACAAATTTTAACTCTACCGTTGGCGACTACACCATATACGGTACTCCTAGCTAATGTTTCAGTTCCTTCTTCAGGAAAAAATGAAAACCTGGTTTTCTTTTTAGGAACGAAAGCCATATGCTACTTAGGAAACAGAACATCATTAACTAATGTAATATAGAAATTAGGCCACCTTGAGTCACAGATCTATAATTTCATCCTTAGGTCCCATCAAGGCTACATAAATGTAGGGCTGCCTGTTCCTTTAAGGGAAGGGGCAGTAACGTGACTAACTACAGGTGACACACTTTGATCCTGTATATCTCTTTTTATTTTCCTTCAATACCATTATAGCCAAATAGACATGCACTGGTGAAGTGTTGTCTTTTATGTTCACAGCATGAAATATCATTATCTGTGGAATTTAGTAACCAGAACAAGTTCAACCAACTGTTGCGTAGCGATGGGCATCGTCATGACCATCCCCTCACAACACAGGGGAGCTTGTAATAGTATCAAAAGCAGCAACAAACATGCAAAAAACAAATAAAAATAATAATAAAAACGCACAAAACGTCAAGCCATCAGATATACTTGCTGTGTATCAAGCACAAAAAGCATAGACAAAACAATAGCATGTGTGAATAAGCGGTGACACACAACACCATGTCATGTATTTTATGCACTGTAAACCTGCAGCCCAAAACCCAATATTTGGGCCTGTTTAATTTGTCAGGTTTAAAATCCTTACCCTCCTTTTGACAGTAGATCACCAGGCAATGGAAATCTGCTGTCAAATATAACTTTACTGTTTCTCTTCTAACATACAGGACCAGCAAGAACAATTCATGATGGGACCAAATACATGAAAATAAATTTCCATTACTTAACTGTTACCCTCTTGTCAGTTACTTCGCAATATCAAGCCACCTTAGTTTTACCTTTCTAAAAGTAAAAATTGTTACACTGACACTCCATATTAATTTGGCACCTACAATTTCCACTGTGAAAAATAAGTCTTAATTGGCAAATCGTTCTCATTAAGGCATGTAGCCTTCAAAATTTTAGAAAAGGGCTGCATCTTATTTTCTGTCTAAGACTTAATGCAACACTTCGTTTTCTGTCAAGTAAAAGCAACTAGCAGGCATCATTTTATTTTTTTAGAGCTGAGACACAAATGTATCAGTTCTGCAGAGCATTTAACATGATGTTGGGACTTTCGAAGAAACCCCTTTTTTTTATATTTTCCCTTTGGAATTAAGTTCTTTAATTGTATTGATGTTCTTCTGGAGAAACCAGAAATCCCACTTTTAGAGGCCCGTAGGGTCATTCTGCATTTCACAGAGACAAGGCCCTAATTTAAAAGGTCACAAGTGTCAACATGACAGCCTCCTCCATTGTTTATGGGAAAACTAAAGATAGCATCTCAGCAGCGTGACTTGAGCCAGCCTCTGTAGCTCTCCTAGCTTCTGCCACTCTGAATCTGTCAAAGACAGTAGGCCTTCCTATTTTCCTTCTAACCTGCAATAATTCACTCTATTTAAAAAAAAATGTTTTTCCTTTTTAGGCGCTAAAAAAATTATCTCTATTTCCAGATTATTAAACTACATTTACTGTGAATAATTCACAAACCTTAATAACACACATACCAGTTGTTAGAATAAATGCTTGTTGCAATCCCATGCAATGGTACATATTTCATCAACCTCGAATGAATGAACGTCTCAGTAGGCCCAGCTGAAGTTAGAACCTTCAACCTTGATATTAAAACAAGCCTTTGTACTGGCACATTGACTCATTGAATCATAAGAAGGCACAACCTGCAAATATATATCAAACCTAAATGTATGCATTTACTGAAGCCTGAGACACTTTAAAAAGTACTCTGAATGAAAGAAAATGCAGTTTAAACAGTGCTTTTGCCCAAAATCGACTTTGATATTTTAGGCATTAAAAAATCAATATCCTACAATTTTCTTGCATAATATGCATTACCAGAATGTCTATTACACAATCCATGAGTCAGCCATTGAAAATATTAACTTATACTTTATAGAAATGAGCTTGTTTGCTCCTGCGCCAAGGGAAAATTGCACATACAAATGTCATTTTAGCGGTGCAACATAACTTAAATTAAATTTTAATGTTAGGGGTCATAGTATAGGTATTAAGCTTTATAAATATTAAAAAACGATTTTGAAAGGCACTTATTTTTTAAATAATTTTTCCATAATTAATAATTTTCTTTAAAAAAAAAAAAAATCTATTTTTTTGTGATAATTCCACATATAAAAGCAAGCTGCATCCCTTGCCTATTATTTGGGATACATTAACTCACAAGCCTAAGCGCATAAGCCTAACTTGAAATGCGTCACATTTTTGCGCCACTTTCATTTAAAAGGAAGGTTATGCAAAATTCCACCCGTGTTTAACTGGGAAAGTGCTGGCTGAATTGAACATTCCTATCAAATATACTGCAGCTGAAAAGTTTGCCTGTGAACATCTAATACAATGCATCTACGAAAAATGCTGTAAATGTATTTATTTTTTTGCAAAAATAGATAATTTCGTTTTTTTTTGGGGCCCTATTTATATCTATTGAATGTGTTTTCTAATTTATTAAGCATTTAACGGCAGTTTTGTATATGTGCACAATTGCTCATTCTATAAATTAAAGAGCAACATATAGCAATGTTAGCACATCACATGGTTCATTTCTGGATTTTTTTTTAAGTTACTACTTAATATTAATTAACCAACATTTTACTTAACAAACTGAAAACATCAAGAAGACCCACAAACACACATTGAGCTCATTTCAGATATAAACAGAAAACACTCAGGACACACAATACAGCGCGCTTTAGCCATTTTTCATAAATAGCGCCGTCGCAATTTACTTACAGAACCGTTTGCAGATCCTAGTTGTAAGTCATATTTACAAGAGAAAAGAAAACTTTTCTCAATTATTTCCAAGAATAGCGGACCCATACTTTATTAAACGTGATGGGGCCTACTCCGTGCTTCACATATAGTTCATAGGTTGGAGTTCCAATCGGAGGAACCGGACATGAGTCCTCCAACCGGGAGACCCTTTTACAACCAAGACAAAACAAATTTCCAAGTCTGCTAAGACCAGGCATCTTCGCTCACTAGTCTAGCTTCAAACTTCAAAGGATTATCGTTTACGATAGTCTCGTGAATACACGAGTCCTTCGGCTTTGGTACTTGCAAGTTCCAAATCAAAGTGATCCCGAAGGGATACCAAACCAAATGTCCAACTAAGGACCAAACCAAGGCCCGTATTTATACTTTTTTTAGCGCCGCATTTGCGCCGCTTTTTGACGCAAAACGGCGCAAACCTACAAAATACAATGGTATTTTGCAAGTTTGCGCCGTTTTTGCGTCAAAAAACGACGCAGATGCGGCGCAAAAAAAGTATAAATACGGGCCCAAGTGTCCAACTAAGGACTGGGAGACACTCCACTTATACTTAACTGAAAATATCGATGACGTCACCAGAAGACTCGTCTTATCGTTTCGCTCTACCAAACATCAAGGGTCCAAATCAGGGCGATAGCCAGGGCAGCAGTCCTTCGTAGCCGTTGGGAAGCGGGGAACCTCGCAGCAAAGACTTTCGGACCACGTCGACATGCAGGGGTCGATGAAGTGGCGGCCTTCCTCCAGAATTTTCACACGAAGCTCCCCACGGACCCCAGGCTTAGACCGGTACCGCTGGTATTGCCCCACGTTGGGTGCCAACTGAGGTACTGGGTTTTTCAGAACCGGTACTGATCCGGTAACCCAGCGGTGCCAGGGTACACCCAAAGACCTCGGGTACTTTCCTGATTCAGACCACAGAAACTCAGAGTCTTCTAGGTGAAGTCAAAGATCAAATTTTTTGGCTGCAACCAAGTGACAAGCATCCTAGAAGTACAACAGCACGGTTTGTATGTTCTCAGGAGACTGTGTTTCAATGCAAAGTCAGGTTTCCTTATATACAGTTTTTTAAGCTTCAGGCAAACATTCTTGACATTTTGGTTGGTCATTCACATGTTTTCACTACAAAGGAAAAAACAGTGTCATGATGAAACCTCATATTTCATGTCATCCAACCCATAATAAATTACCCGGCAAGGCCTAGTATTTTACATCAGATAAGTGTGGACCCCCAATAAAAACGGGCACCTCCCCCTCGTAAAGTAGGAAGAAGAAAAGAGCAGGTGCAGGTGTGAGCAAGATTAGGCAGGGTGTGTGAGCGATAATAAGGGTTTTATGGCATGGTGTGCCTTGATGCTATCTGATTCGGCCACTGGGAGAGGGACTGACCAAACAGGTTTGGCCTGAGGCAATGGTTCCAGCTTGCCCAGGTCAGAGAAAAGTCAATCAAGGTGTACGTGTCCTTGGAATCAAATCTGACTGTATTATAAGCCTATGTGAGGGCAACTTTTAAAAATGGCTGCCGTGTATAAAATGGGAGCCACGAGTGCAGGACGAAAATGGCGATTTCGAGGTGAAAACGCTGCTGGAATTGAGCGAAAATGCTCATGCTTAGTGTACTAGTCATTATCGGTCTTTTGATACTAAAATTGTACTGCTGTAGCAAAGTAAATTACATGGGTCCAGAATTTTTAGAACCACACCCCGGTGTTTCTATCCTTGAAAAGGCTTGAAAATGAAAATGAAAATCACCTAGGATGGTGAAGTCGTTAGCACAAGAGCCGGCTTCCAGCAGTGAGCTGATAGATTTTAAGAAGCTGCTCCCAGGACCAGGCGGGTGGTATAATAACATGCCCTTAAATGATTGTTTTTTTGTGAGTTCCAAACTGAAAGCAAGTACTTTGAGATAAATGGACGGGGCTATATCAAGTTAAGCCATAAAGCAGTCATGATAAATTTCAGCTAGGCTGACGCCTCTTTCAGAGGTCTGTCAAACCAGTGGATTAAAGATCCAGTGGGGTCTACAACTGCCATGTCTGGGCTGGACGATGTGTCCACCTCTGTTTTGGCTATAAAAAACAAATCAGGTTGCTGAATGTCTATAAATCAGCTAGTTCAAATTTGTGTTTAGGTAAGGAACGCGTTCATGAGCGCACACTGGAGCTTGGGGGTCAGGTCATTAGAGCAGGGTGGGATGATAAATGGCTGATTAGTAAGCAGTGATCCATTGGTGAGCAAGTCAGGGCCTGTTATTTTTTTTAGAGGGGGTAGTGCTGGCACATTGAAACATATGCAATCAGTTGTGTGAACTAATGAATTGAGTGCTTGAGTTTCCTTACCTGAATAGCATATTCTAATGTCAGACTGGGGAGTAGCTGGCGCTCAGCATGTTCTGGCCGCCGAAGGGTGCAGACGGGTTTGCTTTGGCATGCCTTTAGCGCACCAGTGGTGCGTCCCCTGCGCAGGATTTAAATAGTCCCAAACCCTTTTGTTTTTTTAAATATTTGCCCTGGGTGGGCAGTGGTTGTTATATTTAAATATCCCTCCATGTGAGGAGGGTGTGTCAAAACGCCGACACTATGTCGCACAATTATAAAACCAGGGGAGAAAACTAAACACTTACAAAACCAGGGTCCAGCAATCCCACAGGCCCTCGCAGACTCCCCTGTGATGGAATGAATACTGGCAAATCAAAGTTAATTAAATAAAAAGTGAGAAACTTTAAACCATAAAATGATTAAAAAAGGAAATTACTCCCTTCCAAGATGGTGCCCAGTTGGACGGGAACCAGACATCTCCACAGAACCGGCACAGAGTGCCTACAAGGAAAACAATGATGAAGGGTGAATCCAGTTGTGATCAGAGCGAGCTGTGCGAATGCGCTCTTGCATGATTTAAATATCCCTCCATATGAGGTGGGCATGTCAAAAAGCCGGCACTGTGTAGCATGATCATAAAACCAGAGGGGCAAACAAAAAATGTGCAAAACCAGGGTCCAGCAACCCTGCAGACTTTCATAGGCCCCCCTGTGAGGGAATGAATAGTGGCAAAACAAAGTTAATTAAATAAAAAGTGAGAAACCTTAAATCATAAAATTATTAAAAAAGGAAATGACTCCCTTCAAAGATGGCACCCGTCAGATGGGAGCCAGGCACCCAAACAGAACCGGCACATAGGCCCTCATTTGGACCTCGGTGGTCTTTTTCCAAGACAGCTGAGGTACCGCCGGGCCGAAGACCGCCAGTGCAGGAGGTCTTCCGCCCAGCGTATTATGACTGCTGGCAGCCCTCTGCCATTTTTAAGACGGAGAGCCGCCAGCAGCCATAATGGCGGTCGGCGGTGAAGTGGAGGCTGCTCCACCTCCACCGCCACATCATCAGAACACCGCCCACCGAATCACAACCCAGGATTCGGTGTGGCGGTGTTCTGGTTATGGGGAGCTGACGGCGGAGCAGCCACCTGGATCCCGTTCCCTCCCGGAGGATCACCGGACAAGGCAAGGTGATCGTCCGTTAGAGGAGGGGGGGGGTTTGTGTGCGTGCATGGGGGTGTGAGTGTGAGTGTGTAGAGGGGGTGTGTGAGTGCATGTATGCATGCAGGGGTGTGCTGTATGTATGGGAAATGTGTGCGTATATGTCTGTGTGCATGTGTGCATGTATGTGTAGTAGTTGTGTGAGCGTGCGTGTAGGGGGTGTGTGTGTCAATATTTTTGTGGGGAGGTGGGGAGGAGGTCCTGCCACCTTTGGGGTGTGGTAGGGGGGTCGTGGGTTTGGGGGAGGACTCTGGGGAGGGGGAGGGGCGAGGGATAGACTCCTATCAGTGCCAGGGAACTAATTCCCTGGTACTGACAGTGCCTACCGCCATGGATTTTGTGGCAGTACAAAACCCCATGAAATCCATGGTGGTATGTGGGGTCCTGATACCGCTGGTGGTCTAGTGTTGGCCGCCGGGCTGGAGACCGAAGTCTCCAACCCAGCGGTTGTTACCACCCTGGCAGTCAGAGTATAGAAGTGGCGGTTTGGCATGGCGGTAACCGCTATGCTTGTAATTCCATTTTTTTTCCCCGGCCTGTTCGCGGTATTACTACCACTTCTACACTGACCGCCAGGGTTGTAATGAGGGCCATAGTGCCTACAAGGAAAACAGTGATGAAGGGTCAATCCAGTCATGCACAGAGCAAGCTGCACGGATCTACTCTTGTAGAAATATCCCTCCATGTGAGAGGGTCATGTCAAAACGCCAGCCCTCTGCACAACGATCGTAAAGCTAGTGGGGGAAAACTACAGCCCTTTGAGTCGGAGCAATAGCGTTGCTCAGGAAATGAAGGCCCGTATTTATACTTTTTGACGCTAAACTGCGCTAACCCAGTTTAGCGTCAAAAATTTTTGCGCCGGCTAACGCCATTCTGAAGCACCATGCGGGCGCCGTATTTATTGAATGGCGTTAGCCGGCGCAAGCAGACCGGCGCTGCCTGGTGTGCGTGGAAAAAAACCACGTACACCAGGCAGCGCCGGCGTAGGGAAAAATGGCGTTAGGGCGTCTTAAAAATGGTGCAAGTCAGGTTGACGCTAAAAAATCGCCTCCACCCGATTTGCGCCATTTTTAACGACGCCCAGACGCCATTTACATGACTCCTGTCTTAGTAAAGACAGGAGTCATGCCCCCTTGCCCAATGGCCATGCCCAGGGGACTTATGTCCCCTGGGCATGGTCATTGGGCATTGTGGCATGTAGGGGGGCACAAATCAGGCCCCCCTATGCCAAAAAAATATTTAAAAAAAACAAATTTATACTTACCTGAACTTACCTGAATGTCCCTGGGGTGGGTCCCTCCATCCTTGGGTGTCCTCCTAGGGTGGGCAAGGGTGGCAGGGGGGGTCCCTGGGGGCATGGGAGGGCAGCTGTGGGCTCATTTTGAGCCCACAGGTCCCTTAACGCCTGCCCTGAACCAGGCGTTAAAAAGAGGCGCAAATGCGGGGTTTTTTGACCCGACCACTCCCGGGCGTGATTTTTGCCCGGGAGTATAAATACGACGCATTTGCGTTGCAGTCATTTTTTGGGACGGGAACGCCTACCTTGCATCTCATTAACGCAAGGAAGGCGTTCACGCAAAAAAATGACGCTCTTTACTCATACTTTGGCGCTAGACGCGTCTAATGCCAATGTATAAATATGGCGTTAGTTTTGCGCCGAATTTGCGTCGAAAAAAACGACGCAAATTTGGCGCAAACGGAGTATAAATATGCCCCGAAGTGATTAGCAACGAAAGGGAGGTTTTTTGGAGCCCTTCTATTGTTTTACAAAAATTTTGAGAGTATCCATCCTTCAGAGTGGTTTGGTAACGTGATATTCATAGAGCTTTGAGGCCTGAGTCTAATATAGAAAACGGTATTTGGAATAGCAACTATGAATACAGTCTTACAGCGCTGCTTGCGCGCTAGTTTCATACAAATAATCATTCAGCGCCATTATATTTATAAAATGCGATTTTCTACAACCTCGAGAATAAAATGTTGTTTTCCTGTGCGCTCTTCTCTTCTCAGCTGAAAACTTAACAATGCAGAAATCATGCTGACACGTTTCTCTTCTTTCCAACCCCATTTAGCAAGACTGTTTGAGTTATGAAGTGCCAAATTATATTTTTACTCACAACAGGAGGCCAATTTCACAGTCAATGAAGGCTCACAGCAACAGCAATTAGTTTAAAATAAATCACACTGACTGTCCTCATGATGTCAACTTGGTGCCCTGATGGATGTTTTAAATGGTTAGGTTGTAAAAATGTATGTAGGGCGGACAGCCAGAGTTCGACAATTGAACAGAACTTTAGAGTGCTGAAAAATGGAAAGAGCTGAATTTCTAATATCTCATGCCTGCTAAAGCTGATTTGCTATAAATCAAACAGTGCTACAGTATAGAGAATATAATAATGTTAACTCTGTAGGATATATCAAGGAGATTGAGAAAGAAAGTGAATTATTACTAATTTCATGAGAAAGGCACACCTTTATATCTTTTCTCTTAATGCGGCATTGATAGGACAATACATTGAAGTTTATGTATTTATTTCTGTTAATGTAGGTGAGATAAAGTACCTCTTGCTATAAAATGCAGAGCTATTCTCACTCAAAGAGGGGATTTCTGTCCACGTAGAGAAACAAAACTAAATTCGAAGGTCCTTATAATGTAAGGGAATTCCGAGGTGACTTGCAATCCTTTTTCAATGAGTATATGTGAGTGATTCTTTATCCCATTTAGTACACTGTGGAAGCTATCTCCTTCTCAATACTTACTTGTCATGCTCTCCCATGTAGCAATCAGTAAGGAAAGTGTACAGTGTTTCCCTCCAAGCCATTTCGGAGCATTACAAACACGGATTATCATTTACCACTCAATGGTATTCGTTGTATTGACCTCAAAAGCATGACAGGCAGAATCAATACTGCCGGATTCAAAATTGCAAATCAGTCAAGAATCTCTGCAGCAAACACATAAACTGTTCAACCATTGTTCCACACAATGCAAGAAATTGTCTGAAGCGAATATTACCTGGGTGAAGACCTGTAACACGCATTTGGAATTATACTTTGGGACAGCACAAATCAACATTCAGCATGGTAGTTGTACATGCAATTACTTTCTAGCACATATTGGAAACAGTTTAATTTATATTTGTTTGTAGTAAAACGCCTGACATGAAATAAGATTATGCAAGGCTCTCGTCAACAAACAAAGGAGGTCCCTTCATTGGGTGACGCAAGATTTGAAACAAAAAGAAAAAAACACAGTGTATCAGCGTCTGGCACTATCTAGTGCTATTAGCAGTATTAGCTGAATCAGCATTAATGTAAATCTATAAATAAATGTTACAGCACAAGCATGTCCTCTCAAAGTGTTCATGGACGGAAATGATTACCCTCCTCCCTTCTGATCGTTTGCAAAAAAGCATTATATACAACACAAAATGATACCAAGATAAACCATCACAGAACATACAAACATAGAAACACATACAAATGGTTATCATGTTCAATACAGGTAGTTCACTGCCAGTTACAGTACTAGAAAAATAGCAGGACAAAATAGAGATGTAGGGCCTGATTTAGACTGTGGCAGATGGGTTACTCTGTCACAAACATGATAGAGTAACCTGTCCACAGTGCTACAAGCACAATATTTCACCCCCACACACACACATATATCACCAGTAGGTAGTTATAGTTAGGTCCAACTTTTCCCACAGACAAAGCATATTTTGTTTTTCTTATAACTTTGACTAATCTTGATGAATTTTTCAAAACTCAAATGCTAATAAGTTTAGCTGCTGTCTGGAAAGTTGCAGGGTGATTTGTATCGCAGGGTCTGAGAAAAAGGGGGTCCCAAAACATTTTTCCCCTGTGTAATGTCCATAGGGATTTAGCAAATTTTGAACATGACTACAGCCTGAATTACTGAATGATGTTATACCAAATTTGGCTAAAAGCTAGATCGTTTTGCCAGAAAGATCTCTTTTTGTTATTTGATGCAAATCTGTTCAGTAGTTTGGGGGTTGTTAAAGGAAAAATAATATAGATCTCTAGGAGCACGAGTACCTGCAGATCCAAAGTTCAATTGGGAAAAAACCTCAACCATTCACTCACCATACCGCCGCTATGCGGGGTTGGGTGCAAGTGGAGGATTGAATGCAAGGACTGACCGCAAGCCATGCATGAGGGTGGCTGCATTAATATACAGTATTTATATATCACTTTAAGTTAAAAAAGCCCTAGAAATTCACAGACAAAAATAACTTGTGCCAGAAAGTAACTTTAGGCTACACAGTATAGTTTCCTGACATAAGTATAACTATAAGTATAACTATAACTATTGAATTTCCATCGTTTTGTGTGGGTAAACCATGAACCTAACTATAATGTCCCTGTCACTTTTGTTTTTTTTCCAGTGAATACAGATATATATATATATATATATATATATATATACACATACATATGTACACACACACACACACACACATATATATATATATATATATATATATATATATATATATATATATCAAACCAAAACCCTTTCAGGGATAGAGCGACGCATAAATTATGCAAAAAACAAAGGAGAACTCTGGGAAGTTCCCAATTTTAGGAGGAGAGCTGCTCTAGTAAGAAGCACCCTGCAACACCAGCGACACTCTAGATTTGCTCACCTCAAATGTCTGCTTATCTAGCAAAGTCTTTAAGCATAGGTTCAGCACAGTGCTATCCTCGCCGAGCTAGATAGTGACAAAGTCTTTTGCCATTTGTACAGCAAAATCTTTAAGCATAGGATTGACATAGTGTCATCCTTGCCGAGCTGTAAAATGACAAAAGCCATTTACCACTCCAGGCACAGTATTACAGCTTTGGACTGGTCAAATACCATCCAAGCCAACCTGGAATGAGTAAAGCAACCCCTGACACGTGTTTCGCTCTCATTAGAGCTCTTCAGAGGAGTATAGCTTTGTCCAGACACAAGGGAGCACCCAGTATAAGTCAAACCAAAACCCTTTCAGGGATAGAGCGACGCATAAATTATGCAAAAAACAAAGGAGAACTCTGGGAAGTTCCCAATTTTAGGTGGAGAGCTGCTCTAGTAAGAAGCACCCTGCAACACCAGCGACACTCTAGATTTGCTCACCTCAAATGTCTGCTTATCTAGCAAAGTCTTTAAGCAGAGGTTCAGCACAGTGCTATCCTCGCCGAGCTAGATAGTGACAAAGTCTTTTGCCATTTGTACAGCAAAATCTTTAAGCATAGGATTGACATAGTGTCATCCTTGCCGAGCTGTAAAATGACAAAAGCCATTTACCACTCCAGGCACAGTATTACAGCTTTGGACTGGTCAAATACCATCCAAGCCAACCTGGAATGAGTAAAGCAACCCCTGACACGTGTTTCGCTCTCATTAGAGCTCTTCAGAGGAGTATAGCTTTGTCCAGACACAAGGGAGCACCCAGTATAAGTCAAACCAAAACCCTTTCAGGGATAGAGCGACGCATAAATTATGCAAAAAACAAAGGAGAACTCTGGGAAGTTCCCAATATACTTTGTCACTATCTAGCTCGGCGAGGATAGCACTGTGCTGAACCTATGCTTAAAGACTTTGCTAGATAAGCAGACATTTGAGGTGAGCAAATCTAGAGTGTCGCTGGTGTTGCAGGGTGCTTCTTACTAGAGCAGCTCTCCACCTAAAATTGGGAACTTCCCAGAGTTCTCCTTTGTTTTTTTGCATATATATATATATATATATATATACATACATCTGGCAATAAAAAGTTGCACTCCAAATAGCTTGCAACAAGTTAATTCAGTCACTCTTGATGTGGAGAGTATGCACACCAGCATTGACCATGAGACAGGAAGACTGGCCTGTAGGCATTTTCACAAATTCAGATCTATCTCATACTTTGCTTCATACTGAGATGATTCTGGAAATGATTTGATTTTGTCTATTAAACAACTTTATTTTGTTTGATGACATGTACTTTAGACAGAAGCAGGATACAGCCATGGGAACCTAATGTGCCTCTAGTCTCACCAACCTGAAGTGGGAAAAACAGATAGTGGGCTCCCTTGATGCCTACAAATCTTATGTTGTCCTATGGAGCAGGTTCATCAACGACATCTTCTTTTTATGGAAGGTTGAAACCGATAAAGCTGAGGACTTTATAAGTCTACTGAATGTCAATGAAAATTCTTGGGTGGAATGAGGAAAAAATCAATTGATTTCTTGGACATTAATGTAAAAATCATCAATCACATTATAACAACAAGTCTACATAGGAAAGCCACTGTAAAGGACACACTATTGCACGCGCAGAGCAGCCACCCCAATCCTCTCATCCACAGTATTCCCTATGGAGAGCTACTACGAGCTCATCACAATTTTAGTACCGAGGAAGGTTTCCAACAGCAGAGTAGAACCATATTCAGGGCAAGGGGATATTCTGATTCAACACTATTGGGTGCAGTAGAAGAAGCTAGCCAGACTACTAGACAGGAACTTTTGATCCCCAAAAGATTGAGTGACAATGATAATAATGGTTGGAACATAAGATTCATCACAACTTTTAATAAAATGTCAAAAGATGTGAAACAAATTCTGGGGAAAAACTGGCAGAATCCATGTAAGGAGGAATGCCTTGAAAATGTAATTAGTGACTACCCCATGATTACATATAGAAGTAGGGTAAGACTGAGCACCAGTGCCATCCAGACCACCAACTCATGGATGTCCAAAATGAGGATGAGCTACTTTGTGTGCGGCAAATGCAAAACTTGTAAAAACAGTCAGGACCTAAGTGAATTTCACTCCCCCCTTCTAGTTAAAGAACACAATCCTGAGAAATATCTGACCTGTAACTCTTTTTACATTATAAGTGCTCACCTGTCCCTGGAACAATGGTATGTAGGGAGTGTTATACTTCCAGTTAGAAAAGTGTTTTGGAGAATCTGGGGGCCATCACCGTCAGAGACAGACACTACCATGTAATGAAACACTTTGCCCAATTCTGTGACAGTGAGACTACCTTTCTGACTTTATTTGTCATCAACAGGATTACCCTACAGCTAGGGGAGGTGACAGGGAATCGGCTCAAAGGTGATTAGACTCTAAATATATCTTGGAATTTGATACCAGATACTGATAGGTCTGAATATGGATGAGGAGATTAATGTAAATAAATATGGCACACAGTTCCAGGAAATGGATTCATACAGGGCTAGGGAAAGTCAGTAAATTCAGGAGAGCCCTCACACACTCAATAGGATGTCAAGCTTCATCACTGGGCAGTCTCCTCGTCAGACCGGTGGTGCAATGTCTGGCGGACCACCCCTTAAAGGTGGTGGCACTGTACCGAAGACTGAATACAAAAATATGGATAGGTCTGAGATGAATACTGACTATTGGAAGTAAATAGGAGAGACAAAGAGAAGGTTAAAATTGATCAGAACCTTAAACATCATTTTTAATGAATCAAGACTGGGTTTGGGCCAAGATTAAAAGGAAAACAAGGGGAGTGAAAACGGGGATAATGTCCCACTACACTCCACTTAAAGGAAAAAGGTAGTGTGCCCAATCCTAAACACTTAACTTTTTGCCGCATGTAACCGCACACAGGGCTATGAGTCATGAGATGCAGAGTCAAGAAGCAGTTTCCTAAGTTGAGAATGGTGTTATTGGTGTACAATGGACTCCCAGGTTGAAGCTGTTCAGATTCTTGTCTGATAAAGTCATTTACTGAGCCATGTTGTTGGGACTGGTGTGAGTGTTCAAGTGACTTTACGCCAGTAGAATTATTACCTTGTGCAGTTCTGTGCCCACTGGGAGGAGATTGCTGTGATGCATGTCTACTGGCACTACAATATAGACATGTCTGCATGATACTGGATGGGTGGGTCTGTGACCTTGAACAGCCCCAGTCCTACAGGGATCAAGGCCTATCTGTGACTGGTACACCTGTTCGATATTTTCTAGTGATATTTTTCTATTTCTTCCTTATAATTCTTAAAGGTGCTATTTCCCTTTGCAGGAGGTCTATAATGGGATTATATACTCAACTAGCTCTTTTACTGCCTGGAACTGGACCTCGTTTGGAGTTGGTCCACTTGGACTTCATGTAGCAGTGTATTCTTATGGTCCCCAATACGAAACTGCTGCCTTTTATGTTTATATGTCACATTGCCAGGCTCCCAGCTAAGGTGGTGAGGGGATATATTACTCCAGTATTAACTTTGGTCACAGCTATGACAGTAACTACATTTTTGTAATACGGCTACTCATTCCCATTTCCATCTACCAACACGTCTCTCTGCTACACTGGCTGTAGCTGCAGCCCACCTGGGCATTATGGAAATGACAATACACCTTGAGCATAGTACTTTACTTGCTATGGCATTGACTGCTGTCACTATTCCTTATCATGTTGAGAGCATGATATCTCAATAGATGATTTATCATGAATGATATTACCTTTATTTTCTATTTCATTACCTTCATCATTGTTATGGTTGCTCAGTGTACGCAGATTATGGTTGCATCACCTTTGGCTCCCTTAACAAATGCACTTTTATCCTGTTTTCAGTGAAAATTGCAGTATACATAATGGTAAATCCAAGTTACGAATGACTGCCATGATAGAATACTATGCTGTTATTTTTATGTGCAGCGTTGATTTGTTCATTAACCTTTAAATAATATAAGGGACGGAAACCACCCACCTGTGAGCAAAGCAACTAGATCGCTGAAACGCATTGGATGATGGCTGTGCCACACTTTCATTGGTGTTGTATCAGCTGAATAAACTTCTGACAAGCTATTTGGAGTGCACATTTTCTTTGCCAGATGTAAACTTGCAATTATGATGTGTGTGTGTGAGTATATATATATATATATATATATATATATATATATATATATATATATATATATATATATATATACACATAAATATTCACCTAAAAAACAAAGGTTACAGGGAATTTATAGTTAGGCTCACATTTCAAATGTGCTAAACCATAGAAATTCATCAGTTATCATTAGAGTTATCTCAAGTAACTATAACTTGTGCCCCCACTATGCACCGTTTTCTGTTAAATAATGTTACTGCAAATGTTACACTGACATTATCAATGATGTTATCAACAATGTTATAAGTGATGTATTACGTGGGGTAATTAGCAGTGTATGGTGAGGGCATGAGTTATAATTACCTTAGGACACGAGAGGGGGTTGACTTGGCCCCGCTGCCATGCTCCATAAAAACCCAACCTCACATGGCGTCACTCCACAGTCTGATCTGAGCTCCCTAGCACCACATCCCCCAGGGTCCAGCAAATAAAAATAAAAAAATGTGGGTGGAGGGGGGCCACATGGCCCCCCCAGGCTGATATCGGCCCCCGGACATCCCACCCCTGGGGCTCGGCCTAAACATAAAATTTTGAGGGGGAAGGGCAGTCGCGTGGCCCCCTCCCCAGGTCAGCCTAGGCCCAGGGGACCCCATCACCTGGAGCCCAACTTAAACATTTATGTTTTTTGGAGGGGGACTCCGCAGCCCCCTCCCCAGGCAGATCTCGGCCGTGGGTACCCCATTCCATGGAGCCCAGGCTAAACAATACTTTTTTTTTTTTTTGAGTGAACCCCCTTTCAAGGCTGATCTCAGCCCTTCAGGAACCCATCCCCCAAGGCCTGGCCTAAATATATTTTTTTTTTGGGGGGAGGGGGTCACGTGGCCCCCTCCTAAGGCCAATCTTGGCCCTGGGGACCCCATCCTCTGTGGCCTGGCCTAATTATTTCAATTTTTTGGGGGAAAAGTGGGCTGCCTGGACCCCCTCCCCAGGGCCAATCTCAGCCTCGTGGAACCCATGCCCTGGGGGCTGGCCATGTGTGTGACTTGGGTGCCCCTCAAGGTACCCAGTGACCATGTTGGGGATCATGGGGGTAGCCTGAAGGCCCCTATGGTCCCAGACAGCTCCCCACTAGCCGTGGGAGCCAGCATTGTTGTCAGAGCAAGGGAGTCCCCTTTCCAACCATCTAAGAGAACCCATCCGCTGGAACTGGCATTATAATAAAAGCAAAGAGGTGCTCAGCTCCGTCCCTCCCCGCCAAGTCTCTAAGCCACTAGGAACCTCATCTACTGGGGTTTGAAAATTAAAGGGGTGGGGCATGCATGTGAATTGTTGAATCAATACATTTCATTGTAATTATTGGTAATTTTTTAACAAAGACAATACAAGTGCTTTATATATGTTGATATCCTGATCCCTTCAAAAAGCCAATAGGACTACGTTTTTTATATTTTCCTGTTCTGATCCTTTCACTAAGCCATTAGTTCTGCTTTACTTAAAATTACATATAGGCCTTTCTCTCAGCCTCCCTGCTGCCAATGGCTCATGTGCAGGGAGGGTTGGAAAATAGCAAGGGTTGAGCACAGCACCAGACCTGTGGCCAAGCCCAAGCACACCATAGCTGAAGGCTGTATGCAGTGTGGGGTTGACTGCCAGCAATTGGATTGGACACAGGACCTGGCCACAGGACAAGCCAAGGAGTCAAACTCACACAGGTTGGGTTTGCCTGACCACGAGGAGTTGGACCCAGGGCCGGAAAACAGGGTTGGATGTTACATATGGTAATAAAATATTATTACAGTTTTTTGTTTTTTTTAAAAGCTAGAATTACAATGAAATAAAACAAAAGTTAAACTGACATTATATTTAGGTGAAAATGTCAGTTAAAACATATGGTTTGAAACAAACAAAACTAGTTTTACTTATCTCAAGTAACTGTAACTCTTGCCCTAAAATGACTACAATTCTCTCCATCACCATGCATTGTATTTACCTTCCATATTATATCACTCATGACATGTTCTGTAACATGATTGATAAAATGACTACAACATCTGAAATTACATCCTTGATGACAACATTGTGAATGGCAGGGGTGTGGGAGGTCCAGGCTGCTTCGTTAAGGTCAAAGTAAAATGCTGTGTACTTACTGGAGTTCTGGTCATTGTGAAAACTGCAGCTACTTGGAGAGCACTGGATTACTTTGTTTCCATATACACACATGCACTCAAAAAACTATTGCTCACAGTCACAAAGAAATGCCCCTCGTAGTGGCATGTATGTGATCAAGAGAATAGTCCACTGAGCCAGTATCCATGAGAGGCCGCAATCTCTAAGCAATGCCTCTCAGGTCAGAGCCCAAAAATCTGTACATACAAGACAACACCCTTGGGGTACTATACATTTGGCACTCCGCAAAGTGGAACACATTCCCGAATTTTTGGTTGCATAAATCCATACTCACAATGATATGCTGAAAATCCTTTTTTGTATGAATAACTAACCAATGCAGATTCACAGTGCTCGAACAAAGTATGCTTGGTTTGTATAGGGCTTTTTTCTATTTGCATTTTTTGCTGAATTGCAGTCTGCCATTCTGGTGTGGTTTCCACCAATGTTTTGCCTTCCATCCTCCTATTTTTTCTGTCTTTATATTTTCTGGTATTAGGACTCTGTGCAGTTTATCACTGCTAACCACTGCTAAAGTGCTTGAGCTGTCTCTTATAAACATGGTAACATTGGCTTACACCCAATTGCACAGTTAATTTACTTTTAAGTCCTTAGTAAAGGGGTACTACATATAAGGCGGGCCTGTAAATTAAATGCTACTAGTGGGCCTGAAGCATTAGTTATCCAATCAATTTAAGTAGTCTTTAAACATGCCTCATGCCTGCCATTGCAGCCTGTCTGTGCTGTTTTAAACTGTAATTTGTACTTGCCAAAGTAAATCATTTAACAAGCCCAAATCTTCCTTTTTAATACATATACGTCACCATGGGGGTAGGTTCTAAACAGCCCAGAGGGCAGGGTGCAGTGTATTTAAAAAGTTGGATAAGTACTTTTGAGTTTTACATGTCCTGGTAGTGAAAAACTCTTCCATTAATTTCTCATTATTGGAAGGCTTACTCATAGGATAATATTGGGTCACCTTATTTTACTTAATAAGTGCTAACCTTTAACTGGGAGGAAATTGGAATGTCAAGTTTGGTGTCTAAAAAATTGTACTTTAAAACCTTCTTTTAAGGCAAAGTTGGACTCTAGTTACAATTATGGAAATGCCACTTTTAGAAAGTTGTAATTTTCTTTTCCTAAACATTTGGTGGCTGTAGCCTGTAACCTGTGTCACTTGATTAGGTGTAGCTGGTAGGTGTCTTTGTGTATTGCTTTCAGACAGTGAGACAAAACAGAATAGGTGTTAGCAGGATAGGCCATCTCTGTCTTGATGAGGATGAGGAGCTGTCACCTACCACACTTGCACATCCCAAAAGCTCTGCTCTGCTTGAGCACAATCACAGATGGTTTGTGTTTTAATGTGTTTAAAGTGAGTTGCTTTAAGGTAAGTGTTGTGCCCAGCTTGTTCCTTGTTTTTCTTAGAACGTTAACCAAGTTCGTACTCAGTGACCGATGGAGAGGAGAGATGGTTGGGGCCTGGCTGAGGGACTGCCACAGGATTTTCTTGTCTTGAATAAAGCATGAAAAGTTTCTATATTCGCCTGTCTACATGCTTCATGTGCAGCAGTTTAACACTAGTCTTTTGTGACCCCGACAAGCTAGGCCTGGGCAAAGAGTCAGACAATTCCAAACACCTCTGGGGTGGAAACCTCCACAACCTTCTCCTACTTCAAAATGGGCATCAGTATAAATAGTGGACCCTCAGATCCACCTCTTCGTAAGACTCAGAAGGACTGCTGTACTACTCTGCAAGAAGGACTGCTACCACTACCTGAGTGAAAGGAATAGACCTGCATATGGACCCCAGGGCCCTCAGAGTGACTCCAAGGGCTAGTTGCCTGACCTCCAGATCAGAACCTCAAGGACAGAAAAGGCTCCTACCATCTTGAACCCAGCACCTGGACTCTGCATGTTGTGTGTACACCCCACAAGTGGTGGCACACAAGTGTTGGATCCTTCTAAGTTGGCCTGAAGGTGCTCTGCCAATTCAGCCCTGTGGTCAGAACTGACACATCTCAGCACATCTCCCCACAGCCCCACCTCGAAACTGTGACTTTGTGACACATCCCAGACATCAAACCTTCACAGCCCACAGTATTCTCTGAACCACTGCTGTGCGAAGCATCCTGGATACAGGCCTTTGCTTTACTAGCCCCTCATCGACATCAACATCGACAATGACACAGGACTTCACATTGCTGCCTCACAGCTCCTTGGAACTGCCACTACACAACACAACTTCTTCACAGGATCTTGCAACACTCCCCAAACCAGGATTTAAGGTACTTTGTTCAGTGAGCCTTACTTGGCCTAACTTGGTCCCTGTATCTGGCGCATAGTTCATTGCAGTCAATGTGAACCTGTGACTTTGTTCCAGTCTGGAGCACATCTCTGTTTTAAAATTGACTTAATTTAAATGGAATCGTGCCTCATTCAACCTTTCCAGCATTGTTGGTTTCTAACTTCGGTGTTAAACTTTCACCAAAGGAAAGTTTGACATCACCCAGAAAAAGGCCATTCTTTTGTCTGCTGGTCTTGTACTGAGTAATGATGAAAATGAACAATGGAGTATTTTCCCAAGAGAAAGGTGCCTGTCACCATCCATTTGAAGAAGTCATTTCTGCCTGATGATCCGCCTGGTAGAAATGGCTGGTTGGTGGATGGTAACATTTACTATTTACACTGCTTATCCACCTGCCTAACAGAGTTATCAGAATTTGACAGAATTTGTAATACAAGTATTTCTAAAATATGATTTGCACCATGCACATTTATTTTCTTTTTACTTGATACAGCTTCTTTTTTATCTGCTGTGCACCGTGCAGTTTGCTCATCCAATATGTGACTACCTCATCTCAGCTTCTGTCTGCCGGGTGAGTTCATTAAAGGCATAAGGTACCGCTCACATTATTACAAACGGTCTTGCACCAAGCACTTTGGGCTAGATTTACTAGAAACTGGCGCAGCGTAGTGCTGCGTCAAAATTAGCAGTGCCACGCTGCACCAGTTTTGAAATGCAGGGATGTGTCATATTTGTCTGTCACAAGGGCTAAACTAAACAGCCTGTGCCAATGCAGGCATCCCTGCACTATAGTGCAAGGGTGTCTGCATTGAAGGGAGTGATTGTTTATGTGCAGGAAGGTCCCTCATTGTGCCATGCTAACGCCACCCTTGGGGTGGTGTAAATTTTTGGCAGTGCCACAGATTTATGACTTCTTGTAAATCTGGGGCAGCCTCAAAAGCAATGAGTGTTGCGGTGGAACGCCCACTGCACACTGATTGCATGTCCCTCTGACGTAGAAAACTGCGTTGGAGTGACCCATATTTACAAGGAGGCGCAAAGCCACAAAAAGTGGTGTTACACCTCCTTGTAAATATGGAGAAGTGGTTATCGCATCAGAGCATCACAAAAAGTGACACTCCGGTGGCGGTAGGGCCTTGTAAATTTGGCCCTCTGTTTATTGTGGTTGTGGCTTCTTTGTTTTCAAAACCTGTATTGCACAGAACGCTTTGGTCATTGTACCTGCTACTGCTTTTGCATGTGCTGCGAGGGAGAGTGAGGTTCCAGAAATGCATAAATCACCCAGCACTCTGAGGAATGAGGTACGAGGAGGGTGGAAGGCAAACTGCACTCGCAGAATTTATTAATCTCAGTGTGAGGAAAAACTCAAAAGCGCCCTGCCTCAGACAGCCATTTGGCGAGCGGTAGCTACAAATATGAAAGCATGTCAGAGTGTGCATTTAAAAGGTTAATGTTCCTCCACACTTGCCTAAATAATGTCTATGGTGGGTTAAACAAAAACGCATTGCTATAACATTATTGGTTAGCTACCATTTAAAACCTGAAATCTCGCTGCGCAGCAGGTTTCTGAAATATATTTTGCAGTATGTGCTTTGCTCATTTATACTTACGACAGCTTCCATTTTAAATATCATCCTCCGCTGTCCATTTTACTCATCATATCTGTGACGAGGACCGCCTTCTAGCATAGAGAGGTGGACCCACATGCAGGAGCCTGACCTCCAGAGATGCGTTGGAGCTCCCTGACTTCGATTTAAGTGTTTAAACATTTTTTCTGAAGGTCTCTGGGCCCTTGTCTGCTTATTGTTTGTGTTTCTTTTCCTGATACTCCTTATTCTCGCCCCCTCACCTACTTCCTATTCCTTTAAAATTTTCAACACATGGGCAAATAAAGAGGATAAACGGGAGGGGTGCCAAACTTGGTGGCATATTTACAAGGAACTAGTGCATGGTCTCCGATGCGCCAGTTTCCTTGCATCGCCCTGTGCCCCCCTAGCAGCACCATGGTAGCGCTGTATTTACAACAGAGGCACCTTGGTGAATGTTAGAGCAATAGCGTCAACATTTTTGATGCTATTGTGGTGCTTTTCTGGACTAGCACCAACAATTTTGATGCCAGTCTAGCAAAGCTCGGGGAGGCACATAGGAAGTATCCTAGTGTCACTTTAAAAAATGACGCTAGAATGGTGCAGTGATATCTTGTAAATTTCACTGCATCGTTTTTTGGACCTCCCTGCAGGGGAACGTCCTCCTTGCATACATTATACCTTGCACAGGTATAATGTGGTGCAAGGGTTTACAAGTAGCGTAATGCTAACATTGCCTCACTTTGTAAATATGGAGCAAGATGAGGGCCTGTTTGGTGGTGCTGTAGTAAAAAAAAAAAAAAATGCTACGGTGGCAATAAAGGGCAGAGAGGCTTGTAAATATGCGCTTTGGTTTCGCCTAGGGTACTCTGGCAGCTCTGCGTATCACTGCTTTATATCAGCCACCTTCAGGGATAGCTGAGTTCTATGAAGGGAGAGGCACTCTGTTCCTCACAAAAGTAATTTTGGTTGTGAGACAAAGGGCAGAACTATGGCCCAGATTTACGACAAAGTAGTGCAGCATGGTGCTGCAACAAAAATAGCAGCACCACGCTGCGCCACTTTTGAAATGCAGGGATGCGCTGTATTTATAGGAATATGGTGCACCCCTGTGTTTCCCCCTGTGCCTGCGCTTGCGCTGAATTAAGCTGCCTGTGCCAACACAGGTATCCTTCAACCATATACAAGGGTGTCTGCGTTGAGGGGATTGATTGTTTATGTGCAGGAAGGTGTCCCTTCCTGAACATAAACAATCTACAATGGCAATTTGGCACGTCTATGTGTGCTGCAAATACAGCACACATATAAGTGCCCAAGCGTCATTTTAGAATGATTGTTTACGTACAGGAAGGGACACCTTCCTGCACATAAGCAATCATTCATGGCCTTTTGCTTCTTCTATGAGTGCTGCTAAGTGCAGCACACATTGAAAGAGCAAAAAAGGAGGAGGAAGAAAAATAGGAAACTGCGTCGGAGGGGCCCATAATTACAAGGAGGGGTTAAGCCACAAAAAGTGACTTAATTCCTCCTTGCAAATAAGGTTCAGTGAAAAGCACCACCGAATCATCACTGAAAGTGATACTCCGGTAGAGCTAGGGCCTTGTAAAGCTGGCCCTCTGTGCTTAAACGCACACTGGCCCACCACCATGGGAGTGTAGTGTCCTGCCAGACACAGAGCTGTTTCCAGTCACTATTTGAGGGCTGGTCTTCCACCTAACCCCACATCCATCCAACACAGGCATCACAAGTGACATGATGATGTCTGCTAATGAAAGGGGCCAGGAGAACATGCCCTGGGCCACTTTGGTACTGTTGCATGCTGGGTCTGTGCCACCCTTTATTTAGCAAGTGGGCCTAGGGCCCACAACACCACATTTGTGACGAGGGGACTGATACCATGTGCAATGCTGCTTCACTGCCAATGCTGTGAAATAGGAGGATACTTGAAGTGGCACTGCTCCCCAACTACTACCATCTCTCCTGGCGAGAGGAGAGGGGAGGAGTGCTCCCCAAACAATTTGCAGACGAGACCCCAGAGAGGCTGTAAATAAGCAGACACAGCGACTAAGTGAGTGGCGCTTTGCCATTCATATCACCTTCGGCCTGTCATTTATGGCACCCCACTGGCAAGGGAGGAGACTTAGGCTGCAACAGCACTGAGCAAAACCTTGCACTGACATCTCTAGTGCCTACATAGCTCGCAGTATCAGGGAGGCTGCCATGGCCTGTAAGAAGTGGCCGCTGCACCAGCTAGTGCTGACTAGCTGGTGCACCACACCCCAGCAACTCAATGGAATGTACCAGGACAGAGTACGTGATTTGATTGAGGCGGTCCTGAAAGAGGCAACATTTCTGTAAAATATACAAGCTGCCATGCTGCTTGACATGTCACAGTGTCTACAGTGCCCAGCAACCTCAACTTAGGCAGCCAAAAATGCAGAATGTGGCATTAAAAATAAGTGAACGTTAGCCACATTTTTCCCCCACGCAAACTCACCTAATGAGGGTAGTGGCATGAACAGATTCCAGTCTGCCACACTGTCATGGGGGCCGCGTCTGCAAAGGAAAGCCAAAACTGCCAGAGAGAGCGCTGCACACCATCTACCAGCAGTCTGCCACCACTGCACTCGGGAAGATGATGCTGCACCTATTACCTAAGAAGGAAAGGAGATCCTCACTTCACTTGGCAATCCCGCAGCACCAGCAGTGCCTCCTCTGCCTCCAGGTATGAGAAGGAAAGATGTGCATGGAGCACAAGGAGCACCACATTGGGGAACAGCAGGGGAGAAAGTACACCCTATGCAGTTAAGCTAGTTCAGCAGGGGCAAGCACAAAGAGCACTGCGTGTCCCCTGGTAGCCACCTGCTGATAGCGCAGGGTGGAAGAGACCAATTGTCTGATAATGTCCTGCGTGCCATGTGCCCACAAAGGAAAGCTAACTGAGCCCACCACAGCTGATACTCGCCACTTAACCCACCAAACGGCGCAGAGAAAAGGAGGCAGAATTTGAGAGGAAGCAATGTGCTACAGTGAACCACCAAGTTACACCAACCGCCAGCTGCCAACACAGCAGAGACATTACCAAGTGAAGTCACTGCTGTTCCAGTTTCCACCTCATATGCAGTAAGAACCCTTGTAAAAGAAGTGAACACTGTTGTAGTGCAGTGCAGCAAGAGTGCTGTTGTGGAGCACATGGAAAATGCTTGGCTGCATGAAAGAGGCTGTACTTGGTGGCTACCCCTGCACAGATGGACTACCACTGGCCCATCACTGAGAACGTCGCACTGAGTGACCAACCCTGCCAGGTGTACATGACTCTAGGCAGGACCAAGCGCAGTGAAAGGAAGCCTTGAGGTGCAAGCACTGTGCCTCGAGCGAAGAGGAGGCAGAAAGACGGTTACCTGCCACCCATAGAGCAAAGGCTCAAGAAGATCCCTCAGAAGGGGATGTGCAAAGTGTGGGTGGATCCCACACCACCCTAAAGAGAAGAGTTAAGTCCTCTAGGATGAGCCTATAAAGAGGTCAAGGTGAAGAGAACCGCTGAGCCCTTGCCTGGAGCTACCTCACACCCGAAGAAGAAAGGAACACATGCATCACATGGTCTGATGCCACCTGGCACCAGAAGAAGAGGAGAGCACATGTGACGCATGGCATATTGCCACATTGTAAAAGAGAGCTGAAAAAAGAAGAGAGAAGGGTGTTTGAGAAGACCTGTCACACTGAAGATCCTGATGACCACAGGTGTGCAGGAGAAATAATCAAGGGTGACAAGACCGAGGACTTGTGCCACAACATGAGAGTGCACCTACTGACACAAGCAAGTCACTGATGTGAAGCGGCATCATTGGCAACAGTCCAGTAGGAGAACCGGAAGTAAGCCGCACATATGCGTAAACCACGTATCTGCCCTATGTTTCCAGCGCGACCATCCAGCCGCGATCACCAGTTGCTTGATGGATGATGGGATCCCTGCTAAGAACTGCACATGCCATAAGAGAAGAACAGCATTAACAGCACACTGAGCTACGTGGATGTGAGGTTCCTTCAGTCACCGCCCCCCCTTGAAAGTCCCAATCACCTAGAGTACAGGTTGTCTAATTGCACTAACACTGTGATACCATACGCATCACCATAACCACCAAAAGGAGCATCTTGTCACAATGGTGGGGTTTTACATTTGCAAACCACCAAGAGCCCAAGGGGGCACTCCTGCCACCATGAGGGGCAAATCATCCAGACTCTATCTGCTAACCCCAGGGTACACCTGAGTCAGCCATGAGTCATCTACCATTGTGGTTGCATGAGCAACTTGGCCATGGCTCTGTTGGCAGCCCCAGAAAGGGCCACATGGGGATCCCCACACAAGAGATTGGTCTGAAGCTGCTCTACGGACAGGTACCGGGAGGCACCTGGGCCTCAGAGGAAGACATACAAACATTATTGATGCCGTCCCAGTCCTTACAAGGTTCTCCTTCATAGAGTCAAGACAACCCAAGAGAAAGCTCTGCAGTGGGCTCTGCCAATGCTCCTAATGCACCCCATTTTGAACTGTTGACATCAACCAAACCACCATGAGAGCAGGTGGGACTGACAAACATTGCTTGGGTACACTTCAATCCAATCAACAGACTCAATCCACGCCCGTGTTCATGTCCAGAATCATCTGGTACAATTATGAATGCGAGCAGTGATGTCCAGGTGCCGCTAGCTGCACCTATCTGCTCATTCATTGCTGTCGTGCTGATTGCTTCTAGAGACTGACAGACTCAGTGGTGTCTAGTTTGTTTTGTTTATCCCCACAGGTCGCACTCATTATTCTTTCATTAGGATTTTGAGAGGGATGTAGTGCCTGGCTGGATATGTAGCTGTTTCCTGTCACTCCCCGAGGGCTGGTCTTACACCCGCCCCACACTCATCCAACACAGGCATCACAAGTGATGTGACAACTGCTAATGAAAGGGGCTGGGGGCACACTCCCTGGGCCAGTTTAGTACAGTTACACACTGTGTCTGTGTCGTCCTTTATTTAGCATGTGGGCCTAGGGCCCAGGACACTACAGGGAGAAACAACAGAGCAATGGGATTGTATGAGTTGCAGTGAAGTGCACTGAGACATTGTTCTATCATCAGGCCAGAAGGTTGGAGACTGGCCCTGCTGCTGATTACAATCAGGTAAGATAACGTTATCTTTTTTTTCTAAAACTCAGACCTCTGGCTTTCTCGTTTTAATTTGTACAATACATCACACAAGATCTTAATCACAGCACTAACTGTGAGAAATAACAAATGTGATGTGAAACTGTACCACAAGCTGCAACAGACTTTTCGAGTGAGGGGTAAAAACCTGTAGATAAGATAAGGTTAAACAGAACATCTATTGTCTGTAATGGCAATAAAAATGTAGCTATTGAGGACAAGTCCACATTTTTACCAACTTGATTACACAACTTGATAAGTTGGAAACTAATGTACAAGTGGATATCCCTGCACATTCATTTTTCCTAGTTATTGAACTGGGTCATGAGTATCAGTACTAAGTAAGAATTTGGTTTTAAATAATATCCATGATAGAATTTTTTCGGATCATCTTGCAGCTTATACTGGGGAAATTAATATGTGAAGAATATAGGGCCTCATTACGACCCTGGCGGTCGGCGGTAAGCTGGCGGTAACACCGCCAACAGGCTGGCAGTGTTACCCCAGCTATTATGACCGTGGTGCAATAGCTACAGCCATACCGCCGGCCCCTCCACTCTGCAAGCACCACTGCCCTGGGTATTATGAGCCCCTGACCGCCAGCCTGGCCACAGCGGTAAACACCGCCATGGAAAGGCTGGCGGAAAAGGGGACTTGGGGTGCCCCTGGGGGCCTCTGCACTGCCCATGCCATTGGCAGGGGCAGTGCAGGGGCCCCAGGCATAGCCCCGTCACGCATTTCACTGCCCGAATTTAAGGCAGTGAAATGTGCGACGGGTGCTACTGCACCCGCTGCACATCAGCATTGCAGCCGGTCCTATTACGAGCCAGCAGCAATGTTGATGTGACTTTTCCGGTGGGCCAGCGGAAAAGTCATAATAGGGAGTCAGAAATACCGCCGGCACTGGCGATATTCTGTCTCCCACAGCCTCGGCAGTCTTTTTGAAAGACCGCCAAGGTTGTAATGAGGGCCATAATTTCCTGACACATGAGACACCAATCATAACTCATTTTCTCTGAGACCAACGTTTTGCCACAAAAACAAGGCTGGTAATAATAATGAACTTTCTGTCTCAGTTTCAACTTTTAACATGCTTAAATCAATATATGCTTCTTTAGAAGTGGCATCTGGGGTGTTGGTTTGGTATTTGAAGAAAATGGAAACACAAGTGGTGCCCTTCCCCATTCTACAGAAAAATATTCAAATTTTACGGAATTATTACTAACATAGGAGGAGCAGAAGTAGGGAAAATGTGATTAGAGATTTTAAAAGGCTATGTCAAATGATTAATCAAGGAGGTCTGTTCCTCAGGGGCTTTGGTGCATAACGGTGAAGCAATAAATGTCTTCTAAGATGATTCATCATTCATGGTAAAACAAATAATGCTTTTGTTTATCTCTTGCCAGGAAACAAGGATTGTTCCAGAAGCATGGTGAGGTCTACTTTTAGAGTCCCTGTATAAAAAGTGGGCTGCTTCTTTCCATAGCAGGGACAGATTCTTGCACTCCTCATTTTGCGAGCCACAGCTTTATGTCAAAATCCTATTGAGAGATCTTGAAGAAGGCACAGGAAACCTCCAATGTGACCCCGAATAATTCCCCAGAGACTACAAGCCTTTACATATATTAACTGTTGATATGCTGGTACAAATGACATTATGCACTAGAAAACAGAGCATATCCATGTTTCCTGGATTACTTAGCAGTGCTTGATAAAGGATGTAGTAAATTCACCTTTTCTTCAGGTTCAACCCAGATTTTCCATCAGTTTATAGATCCTATTTTTGCTGGACGTAGACCTATGTACACTTTACCCCTAGTAAAAACATTAAAGGGCATGTGCTTCCCCATTAAACATGGATAAACTGGCTTACCCCTGCTTGACATATTTTACTTGCCTAAAAGCCCCCAGTATATGGTGTAGAAAATGCACCCAGACCATAGAAAATAAATGCACCTATTGTGCCATACCCAGGGATCATCTGTAAAACGTGGCTTCAAGCCTACCATGTATAGTCTGATGACTGCAGCAGCCTAAAAACCTGCTGTCAACCCTGTGCACATAACCCCATATTTGACAGGTAAGAAAACTTCCTTTTAACTAGTAAAATGTCACTCCTAAGAACATCTTGTTGTCTATAAGGTAAGGGTGCCTGATAAAAGTACAACATATGCAAAATTGAAGTTGGCAAGCTCATCTGGTTATTAGCCCCCAAAATCAACATTTACTGGCAGGGCTGTAGCCGGATCCTGGGAAACGTCAAAGTACAGATTAAAACCAGTAATCTGTAACTTTTAACAGGAAACAGCTATAATCATTATTTAAAGTCTATTTTTAATATTTATTAAAACATAACTCATTGATGAGGTTAGAATACAATAAGTATTTAGCAAAATAATTGTGACCTTTTCACTACCTAAAGCTTCTAGTAGTTAGTTTATATTAGCCTGCTGGCAGCAACCCAGACAGTGATTGACCTTAAAAAGATGTGAAAAGACCTGAACAATGGCTTAGCCCTGGTGCCAGAATGGGCTCGGTTGTAGGACATGTGATCTCTATAAGCTCAGAAAGGAAAGTCAGGGAGGTTCCAGAAACTTCAACAGCTGGAAAGGGGCAGAGGTGAGAGATGCCCATTCATAGGGGCAGATTTAAGAAAAGTGGCGCACCACCCAGTGCAGCACCACTTTCCTACCACCCCTTAGTGCCCGCCTATATTTAAAATATGGTGCACCATGGCGCAGGGTAGGGGGCATTAGTGTCAGAATTGTTGAAGCTGTACTGCTCAGAGTTAGCGCCAGAATGTTTGGCACTAACCCTGAACAGTAGATCGCAGCCCATTGAGCCTGCTCTGAGCCTGCATTAAAAATGCCGAAAAAAATGGCACAAAGAAATCTTTTAATTTCTTTGTGCCATTTTTTTCACCCCACCTAATGGAGGAAAGCCCTCCTTGCGAAGGCATAATGTGGCGCAAGGGGTTATAAAGTGGCGCAATGCATGCATTGTGCCACTTTGTAAATCTGGTGTGGCGATTTTGGCCTTGTTGGGACGCATTAGCATAAAAATAAAGAAAGGGTGCTAGTGTGGTGAAAGCAGGTGCTAGGCCCTCTTAAATCTGGGCCATAGTTTGGTGTAAGCATAGACTCTGCAAGTGAAAACTCTTTGATGCCTGTGCACATACTAGTCAGCCAAACTCTGTTCCACTAGGAGGGAAAGCTGGCCCCACAGCCAACTTGGTCTATCTTAGGAGGGGGGGGAGTGCGCATTTCTCTAGACACATCCCTGTCTGGCAAACAAGCTCACTTCAAGGGCAGAATGGCTGTGCCATGTTGGACTTTCATTTAAATGATGAAATGTGGGATAGTTTGCAGTAAGGCAAACAGGATGTGCTGCAAAAGTAAGAGGATTGCCTCTAGGAACTTTTCCCTAATTGTTTAGGAAGTCTCCAGGTGTCACGTCCCTCCAAAGGCACCTTATCCACAGGTCCTCAGAGCACTTTCTGGACCTCTGGAAAATAAGATGAGGACTGTTGCCTGCTTTCTATAACCTATGTGGAGGCCAGAAGGGCTAGACCTATTCCACATGTATCCAGGAGGGGGAAATTGACTCCAAGGGTCAGTTGGCTGCAAGGACACAAGATGCCAGAGCCCCGTTTCCTGAAGTTGCCAGTTAAACAGAATCTACTAGACCAGAGCTGAGATTTTGACGGGCGGGATATCCATCACTGTTGTGACTGAGTAACCCCTAGCCATGATCTAAATCACTCCCTAAGTCAGAAGATAAAATCCTTGACTTGGATGGACCTGTTTGTTGTATTTCACATGTGCTTCATAGTTTGGTCCTGAAATCGCATTTAGGTCACGTTTTGCCATGTTTTGCCATGTCTATAGACATTTTACTTAATGCCTTTTTGGTAGCTATTTTCACTTAAATGTTTAAAAATTAATCTCTGGCTCCCCATATTGCACTTTGGGCATTTTGGTTTCATGTTTTTAATGAAAATATACTCTATTTTCAAATTACAGCATATGCGTTTCCTTCAATATTGGTCAAACTTCCTATGCAACTTGCCCTTCAAGCCCTGAACATTTAAAATATTCAGAATAATTTGTTGGTAAATATTTGCAAAATGAAGATAGTTGTATTTGACAGGAGACAATATACCTTTCAGTGGAAACTTGATGGTCCTTTTCTAATTTTAAATAATGATTTATTTGAATTGTAAGATGTAAATAAACAATAGTATTACTTTAATCAATTACAGAGAAAGGATGCCAGCTACCCTGATCCTGCTCGACCTTTCCATCGTCTTTGGCACGGTCTTCCACCACACTCTCATCAATCGTCTATGCCAGATCAGAATAACAGACATCATCTCCTACGCCAGTCGTCCGGTTAACCCCATCCAAACACTTACAAGACTTACATATGATTATGTCAGGACCTATAGAATACTATACCCAGTTCATAACAATATTTTCTCCTAGTGTGGATTAGCATGTACTGTTAGCTTCTTTTTTAATAAGAGATATATGATCTCTTAACATAACTTGACTCTAAAGCATTGGGGACCCGCTTCCAAAAACCTGTGTCCAAAATCCTCGTTTGGTATCATCTTGGGAAGGAATATGAATGAATCACGGCAGGCACTACAACTTGATTTTGAGACTTTAGATTATGTATAACCCCTATTCTACATCACACAATACTAATGTAAATTTCATCTTATTGCACTGGAAAGAAAAATTGATCTTGTTATATTTCACTTTTTACATGATGACTAAAACAGGAATTTTCCGTGTCCAATTTTGGGGACACGAAAAGTAAAAAAAGGAATTCAATAGTAGCATGTTGGAGTGAATCAACTTTAGCAGAGTATCATTAGCATATTATTCAACAAAGCAAAGATCCAGTCATTTGTCTATTTGCACCCAGTATTAGTGAACTCCTTAACTATCCTCTAATTAGCATCAGCATGTTGGGCTTCATGCAAAACAACTGAGCAACAAGAATTTGGAAAACATCTAACTAGGGCCTCTATTAAAAGAGCAGTTGGTACCTAGAAAGAAAAGGCAAACAGACAATTACAATTCATTATCATATAGTTACCCATCTACATGGGGCGGCATACAGTGTCAGTCTTCGTCCTCAGGACATCAGTCGATTCGCCATCAGCCAGGATAGAACAGCAAAATCTCAGCAGGGTAGGGCAAAAGGCTCTTCCCTCATAAAGAGGAGAAGTAAGTATCAGGCAAGGCAAGAAAGGTGAGGATGGTTTAAAGTATCAGAACAGCAAAGTCTCAAGGCAGAATGTCAGGGTAACAGCAAGAATGTCCCTATAATGACTCAGTAATGGTTAACTAAGAAGAATGGCGTAGAATGGCTGATTTCTCTTTGTGTCACTTCGTTATATTAATCTTGTCGAACAAGCCTCTAATTTCCAATTGGGCAATATTTGTTGCATCGTTATCTCCGTCCAATGATCTATCACACACCTCACTAGAATTTTCACCTAAGACAGTTCTCACGTAGTTTATTGGCTCCTGTGATTGACGTCTTCAATGGGTAGAATGTCAAGTTAGAAAAGTTACACTTGACGAGGGACCATTGTTTGGAAAAATGTTTTTGAGATAATGCAAATTGGAGAGATGATGTGCTCCTAAGTCCCAAATGACTTTCCCGGAATCTCAGAGCTTTCCGAAGTGAGTTGGGTATGTTCTCGGCATTCTAATGATAGAGTGAGTGACGTAGGGTTTGCGCTTGCACAGCTTATGCATACCGCAGGTGAATTGTGGGGTTTCCGAGAATTTTAGGCCAGGTGATGTTTTAGTAGGAGTGTGCGTACTCCGCAGTATGAGAGTAGGGAAGTCGGCGAACTTCATGTGAGTGTGGCGCTTTGTGCTCAAAATTGTCCACTTGGTTGTTGGTGATGTACGGACCCTGCGTGGTCTAAGACTCCGGAGTATATTGATAAGCATATGAGACACTTCGTATATGTTGTAATTTGCGGGGTTTAATAGGTCAATCGGGCGTGGTTGATGAGTTGAGTTTGAGTCAAAATGAGTGAATGAAAACCTTCGATGGAGATTTGGCGAGTTCTAAAGTGCACTAGGACGAACCATTGACAAATCGAGAGTAGAATTTGCGGGTCAAATTCTGCTTGCAAGTGCGGGATCTGAGAAGGAGTGATTAGCGGCCAAGTCTTAAAGTGAAATCTCTGTAATGTTCTGAAGCGATTGTGTTACCCTTCCTGTAGTAAACCGGCAAATTTGAGTTTTTGTCATTGCTCGCAATATATTGCATTAGTTTTCTGCGTGGGTCAGCAGTGAGGGAGACAAGCCGCAAGACTTTGTCAGCCGCAGTGTGTGTGAGTGTGACGTCATGGGAGCCGCGCTGGGATAGGTCGGTTAGTGAGAAGGGTCGCGCACGGATTGGCAGCCGTCTGTGAGAGGCAATTGGTTGAGAGGGTAGGCGAAGAGAGTTCTGGGAATTAAAGTCACTTTCTGGTTCGATTGTAAACAAAATAAAAGACACAAAAATGAAGTTTTTCAAGGCTTTAAGGAGTGCTTTGAGGGGAGATGTGTACATTACTGCGAGTGTGGGGGAGCCTACGCTGCCCGAGGATACGCCGGCTTATTCTGTAATGGAGGAGAGGGGAGTCACCCCATGTCTTTGGCCAAAGCAGTGGTGCAAATTGAGTGAGAAGGATGGGTGTGGATGCCAGGTGGGATAATGAGCACAGGATGTGGAGAGGTGAAATAATAGACGGAGTTCAAATGTTTCAAGAAATAACTCCAGAAAGTGAAGCGCAAGGGGGTAAAGCCATCTGTAAGACGGATAAGGGCTCTAGGAAAGCAAAGATGACTAAGAATTCTTGGGCAGATGCAGATGACTCAGATGATGATGAGTTCCTTAATCAGTTGTTACATGATCGACCACCACCATATGCCATAGATGACAATAGACCAAGTACTAGTGCAAGTCCTATAAATTTGATGCAAAACCAGGGAACAACAAACCAGGTACAGGTAAATGCGGTTGCTACACCAGCTCCAATACAGAATAGTGTCAGTGTGTCTACTGCTCCAGAGATGCAGACGCAGTTGCAGCCACCACCAGTTCAGAGGCTCTACCCTGATTTCCCGATATTAGAAACAACTACGAACTTGATGGTGCCACCTGATCAAGCATATACGAGATCAAAGGTAGTGCAGATTGAGCCAACTCCACTTTTACTGCCTCAGGCACAGCAACAATTGTTGCCGAATTGCACTTGGGTCACAGGATCGCAGTCTGTCACAGCACCCGTAATGAATCAGACTATGGGAGTTAATGCTCCGCAGGGTTTGGGAAGCAGGCAGGCGCCAGCCGCCATATCCTTACCTGTTACAGTTGGTCCACCAGTTCCTTTGTATGTGCAGGCGAAGCCTAGCGTATGTGATCAGGGAGTAATGATCCATGAGATGACAAGAGGAGGGTTCGTAGGGAGCTCTCAAGGAATAACTCCAATAGAACAGACAGTAGAAAGGTCCAGGTCCTGTTAGACTTCAGTCTGATAGGGGTTCCTCTGGATACCTTGAGACAGTCAGGTTTGGGACTGCTGACTCCGCAGATTCCAAGTGCGAATGTGTCACAAACACCTATGATACAGGCTGGAAATATCTTGTTGCAAGGTTGAACTGCGCAACAACTGAATGAATGGCTGGACAAGCTAAATTCTCCACAGACAACTCCTGCGACAGCAGAGTGGTCGGAAAGAGAAGAGTACCTGAATTTTGTGAGGTTGGGCTTGAAAGCAGCTGAGCTAGTAGAGGGGAGCATGAGAGTGAACAGACTGGAGTCGTACACTGAGGCAGAGTTGAGATATTTGTGCCCAAAGATAACCAAAGAGGTGAGCAAGGTGCACCAGAGGTTAGCGAATTTGGCAGATAAATACGACATAGATTTAGACAACACCAAACATCTGAAGAGGAGTTATAGGTTAGACTTCGAACCTAAGGATTTTGATCACATGAGGTCTACTGGGATGAAGGCACACCCTAAAGAAATACTACAGAGTTCGCAAGTTTGGGGAGCATTAGAGAAGCGGGAAGGCAGATGGGCAAAGAGAGATGAGATAAAAGGAAAAGTGGCTGTCCGGAACAGCAGCAGGCGAAAGCAGTGCCGGATACGGGTACAGTAAAGATGTTACCATGAGAGAAACAGCTGGAGGGGTTCTAGTCCCTGTACCATGGTCGAGAGGCGACATTTTGTCATTCACAAATGACTTTTCCAGGATGAGGGAGCAGCCGATAGAGTGGTATCAACAAACAGACAGGTTTGTGAAGCTTGCAAATGTCTTTGGGAAGACTTGAACACGCTTTTTGAGATTATAGTTCCAGCTGACTTGTGGCTTGAGTGTAAGAGAAGTGTGGATTGGCTGACAGCAGAACCGGCAAGGGACAAAGTCACAGGAGCCCCGTCTCCTGAAGTGATGAGGTACTACTTTAAGGTGATCGATTTTTTGAAGCAGAAAGTGTCACCGCAGAATATTGATTGGCAAAAGATTGATCTAACGGCACAGGAGGCTAAGGAATCGATACATGCCTACTTCAAGAGGTTGTTAAAGGCGTTCAAGCACTACAGTGGTACAGAGGTCATAGAGCTAAAGGACATGAATCACCTAGTGTTCAGGTTTGTTGAAGGATTGAAACCTGAGATTAGTCAGATGATTAAGAATCATTTGATCTGTTGGTAAGCGAAGCCGATTGATGAGGTGTTACAGTATGCAAAATACTGTAGTGACGAGATTGAGTTAAAGCAGAGAAAGTTGAAAGAAAAAGTGATGGTGAGGCAAATGAAGGCAGCTCAAGCAAGGATGCAAGGAAATGGTATACAGCAGATGGTGCAACAGCTGCAAGGAAATGGGATGTTACAGGCGCAAGTGAGAGGCAGAGGTCGAGGAGTTTTTGTGAACCGTGGTCCAGATTCAAATACTGTAGTAGTTCAAAATGATGTGCAAGGGATGAAGAAGATGTTACCTGGTCATGCTTGCGGGGGCGTTGGACACTGGAAGCGGGAATGTGTAATGATGGTGCAGGAGAGTGTTGTTCAACAAAGCAATGACGCCAATGCATTTCAAAATGTTAAAGGACCAAGAATGAAGGGTCCGAATCAGAACTTTCAGAATAACATGGTTCAGATGCAGGGTTTTCAACCCATGCAACAAGTGCAGATGCCACGTGTGCAACCAGTGCAGATGCAGCAAGTGCAACAGCAGATTCCCATGGTACCTAGACAGCAAATGCAGTTGCCCTTAGCACCAATGGGACAGCAAAAGGTGATGCTTCCTCAACATGTCACAGGTCAAGGAATGAGTCAAAATAATGCAGTACAACAGTTCCCATTGCGTGGTGAGAATGGAATAAACGATGAATGGTTGGATGACAGCTCAGATAGTGAGGAGTGCAGGCTTGCAGCGTCCCTAGAAGCAGATCAGAGGAGACCTTACGTGCAAGGGAAGGTGATGGGTCACTAGGTCTCATTTTGGGTTGACACAGGAGCTACACGCTCTATAGTCAGAAGTGCAGAGGTTCCAAAGTTGCCTTTTTCGGGACGTACAATAAAGGTAGTAGGAGTGGCAAACCAGCTCCTGACTAACCCGATTACAGATCCGGTTCAGGTTGATATTGGTACCTTCCAGGGATTGCACAGGTTTGTGGTCTGTGGCTCAAGTCCCGTGTCCTTACTGGGAAGAGACTTACTATGCAAGACGAGGTGTTCTATCACCTGTTCTAATGAAGGAAATGAGGTGCAGACAAACAGTGATGATGAAGGGAATGACGGACAGATCTCAGAGCCAGAGATGGAGACCACAGATGAGGAGTACCCCCTGATAAGCTTCTTCCCGATGTTCACAGTGACTGATCTGTCAGCAGACTTGCAGGGGACAGTAAAAGAGAAAGTGTGGGACTTGACAGGAAAGGAAGTGGGTCTGATAAAAGGAGTAGATCCAGTCAAAGTCAGAGTGAAGCCTAATGCTGTGTTTCCCCAAATACCACAGTACCATATGACTCAAGATGTCCTTATACAGGTGACACAGATAATTGCAGACTTTGTGAAGCAAGGGTTCTTGAAAGAAGTGATGAGCAGTCCATGTAATTCACCAATAATGGGACTGAGAAAGCCTTGTGGGAAAGTTCGAATTGTCCAAGACTTGAGAAAGATCAATGACATAGTGGTGAAATGTTGCCCAGTAGTGCCGAATCCAGCTGTGATTATGTAACAGGTTCCATGTGATGCAGAATGGTTTACAGTTGTATGATTCATCCCAAGCGTTCTTTTCTGTGCCTCTTCATGAGGAGAGCCAATTTCTCTTCAGTTTCAAATTCCTGGACAAGGTTTACAGTTGGTGTCGAATTCCTCAAGGGTTTTCGGAATCACCTTCCATCTTCAATCAGATATTGAAGAAGGATTTGGAATCATTGGAATTGCCCTTTAATTCGACTCTTGTACAGTTCATTGACGATTTCTTAATTGCCTCCAAACCAAGAGATGACTGCAGATATGATACTATTGCCTTAATGAACCATTTGGGAAAGAATGTGCATAAAGTGTTCCCAAAGAAGCTGCAGTACTGTCAGAAATATATAGGTCATCTAATTGAGAAAGGGTCGAGGAAAATATCCAAGGAAAGAGTGACTGCCATGTTGCAGATGAATCCCACAACATCCCGGAGAGACGTTAGGATGTTTCTGGGAATGGTGGGCTACTGTCGTCAGTGGATCCCGAACTTCTCAGTTATCTCCAAGCCATTATTGAGACTGACTGTTAAGGAGGTTAAAGATGGGCCAGACGTTCTAACCTTGTCAGAGACAGAGATGAAGGCATTCATTGAGTTGAGAGAGTGTATGTGCAGGGCTCCAGCTTTAGGTATGCCTGATTACACGAAGCCTTTTGTCCTGTTTTGTCATGAGCGTGATGCTTGTTCCTTGTCTGTCTTGACACAGGTCCATGGAGGTGCAAACCGAGCAGTAGCATATTTTTCAGCTACTTTGAACCCAGTCGCAGCAGCCTTACCGGGCTGTCTGCGTGCAGTAGCAGCAGTTAGTCAAAGCCTTACACAGTGCGAAGGCATAGTGATGGGACATCCTTTAACAGTCATGGTCCCACACTCAGTTGAGATTTTGTTAACCCGTACCAAGACACAGCACATGACAAATGCAAGATTGATGAAATATGAAACGATTATATTGGGGTCACCAAATGTAATTCTAAAAGGATGTACAGTGCTGAACCTGGCAACTTTGCTTCCAAATGAAAATACAGAGGTTGATGATGCTGATGAGGTAGAACATGATTGTCTTGAGGTAACAGAACTGTGCACCAAACCGAGACCTGACATTAAAGATACCCAATTGGAAGAGAATGACTACATTATCTTTGTTGATGGCTCATGCCTGAGAGACTCAGTAGGAGTACTGAGGGCCGGATACGCTGTGTGTACAATCACTGGTATCTTGGAAGCATCTTGGCTTGAAAGAGTATACTCTGCTCAAGTGGCTGAATTGGTTGCTGTTACTAGGGCATGCCATGCCGCTGACAAACTAAAAGAAACTATCTATACTGACAGCAGGTATGGATTTGGAATTGTCCATGATTTTGGCCAGCTATGGTCCAAGAGGGGTTTCCTGTTGAAAGCAATTCAGTTACCTCATGAAATTGCTGTGGTGAAATGCAGCGCTCATGTGAAATCACAAGACTTTGTCTCAATGGGAAATGGATATGCGGATCAAGTCGCAAGGTTTTGCACATTGAACTGTATATCATTCAAGGATCAGTGGGAATTGTTACCTGAAACCGAAAATTAGACATGCACAGGTTATGCTTTGAGGGTGGTTGACACATTGGAAGAATTGAAATTGTTGTAGGGACGTGCCAGCAGGGATGAGAAGTGTTCTTGGGTTAAGATGCAATGTGTACAAAGACCAGATGATTTGTGGGTCTCAGACGAGGGGAAAATGGTTTTGCCGAACAGTCTCTTGTCACAGTTTGCAAGGTTTTACCATGGTCAAGCACATATTGGAAGAGATGCCATGATCAGGTTGTTTAAAATTGACTGGTTTAACCCAAAATTCAGACAAGCTGCAGAAGTGATTTATCACAGGTGCAACATCTGTCAGCAGATAAATGTGGGGAAAGGGACAGTGGTGAATTTGAGCCACACTGGGAGAGCAGGAGGTCCATTTAGCAGAATGCAATTGGATTTTATTGAGATGCCTGTGTGTGAAGGTTTGAGATACGTGTTAGTGATTGTGTGTATCTTGAGTCACTGTATTGAAGCATACCCTACCTGTAGAAATGACAGCCTCACAGTAGCCAAGTTGCTGCGTAGGGAATTGATACCACATTTCAGGTTCCCGATCTCTTTAGAATCAGATAGAGGAAGTCACTTCAACAATGAGGTGGTTAAGCTATTGTGCGCAGCATTGAACATCGAACAGAAGCTGCATTGTAGTTACCGCCCTGAAGCCTCTGGATTAGTGAAACAAATTAATGGTACCTTCAAGTCGAGAATGGCAAAGATGTGTGCAGCTACTAATTTGAAATGGCCTGATGCATTGCCTTTGGTGCTAATGTAAATGTGAAATACACCCAACAAGAAGACAGGATTGTCTCCTCATGAAATTCTCATGGGCCGAGCTATAAGACTGCCTGCAGTGCCTGCAAATGCTCTTGTGAATTTCACGGATGATATGGTGTTGGACTACAGCAAGGGTCTGGCTGACGTGGTCCGCTCTTTCTCTCACCAGGTGGAAGCAACCACACTGCCACCGCTAAATGATCCAGGTCACAACCTGAAAGCTGGTGACTGGCTTGTTGTCAAGAAACACGTTAGGAAGTCGTGTTTGGAGCCACGTTGGAAGGGGCCATATCAAGTAATACTGACGACTACTACTGCTATGAAGTGTGTGGGAATTCAAAACTGGATTCATGCCAGTCACACAAAGAAGGTGACGTGTCCAACTGATGAGGAAATTGAGTTGTTGAAAGTAACAGCAACAGAAAAGGAAGTCTCAGGGCCGGGGAGCAATTAAAGGGGAACTGAGACAGAAGGAGAGCCCGTTGAGGACGGCTTTGTAACTCAAACAGTAAACGCGATCCAGAGGGGTGATGGGGAGCCTATCTCAACTGAGGCGCCAGGAGGCCCGACCCAGTGAGAGGTCCTCCCAGAAGCAGACGGATGTGGTATTGAGGTTGAACCCATGATAGACCCAGAAGGCGAAGGAGTTGAGGCGGAAGAGAATCAGAGTGTCCAGACTCCTCCTGAGTCAGTTGCAGGTCCATCAAGAGAAAACACCATAGAGTCAGAGGAAGATCAAAAATCAGAGAGACGCTGAAAGGAGATAAGTGGCCAGAATCGCAAGTGACAAAAGGGATGGTGGTTGTTGACGAGACAATAGAAGAAGAGGTTGATACAAGGAAAGAAGACCTGACTGAAGGAGAATTGCAAGGTGACCGCAAGTTGAAAAGAAAAAGAGTAGCAAACAGAAGATACACAGGTCCTGAATGGGCATATGCAACGTCAGCTGAGTGGCAACAAGAGTTCTTGGCATTCTGTTTTGATCGAGAAGTTCCAGGTCAGTACTATGGTACCTGAGTCTGACCGGAGGAAAAGACTGTGTTAATGTGAAAATTGAATTAAAGAAATAGAGAAAGGAAATTGATAAATTACCGGATGTGACACTGTTAACCTGAATTGACTTTTGAGAACTGGTTTTGACAAAGCTGCTAACCTGAATTGACAAGGATCCTGGGAGTGAATGAAAAAGTTGTAAATACTTGCTGAAGAAAGACTTTGTTTTAACCATCCTCAGTTGGTTGTTGTTTACACATGTAGCACTTTACTTTCTGATTCTTTACAGATCATGGCTAACACTAGAAATGATAATGAGGGGAGTAGACTTTGCAAATGTTTGGGGGTTGCTTTGGTTGTCGTGTGTGTAGTATTCATTATAGTTTTGATTGTGGGAATGCCTTTGGTGGATAAGAGTGAGACTAACAATGCTACAATTCCTGAGACCACTGCTACACTAACAGCTTGGGAGAGGTTTGAGCAAGATACGAAATATTTGCATGAGGAAACTACCACAAAAGGGGAACTATCTACTAATGTTTTGTATCCCTTGCTGAGTGAGTATGTTGATACTAAGGATGCGAAGGCTTGTTATGTGTGTACGCAGATTCCAGTTTCGGTACAAGAGGGAGTTACCTATCATAGTTTGCCCCTAACTTATGGGATAAGCCGTAGTCTGTTACTAACACGTTTCTATAACCAAGAAGAGGTGCAGTATTTCTATTCTAACTATGACCTTGTGTTTTCTTATGTGCCTATTATAGAAGATTTAAATAGTGTAGCTAAATACTATAGCATAAAACTAGTTAAGGGATTCTTTGAAGCGACATTAACAATTAGTACATCATATGCACACCCCAATAACGTGACATGTTTGCTTACACCTGTAGAGAAAAGCTTTTTAGATCACATGGAAGACAGAAGAAGGGCATTGAAAGGGAAATTTGAGAAAGGCTTGCAGCAACGATCCTTTATTAGTAGTGAGAGTTATAGTGCAGTTAGGGAAAAGGGGAAATTAGCTTTAGATGCACTACAGGTAGGTAAGCTTTGCATAACAAAAGTCATATAATGACAATGTGTTTGTGGGAACGAGTGAATGTAAGCATGTGTTTTTGTTTCAGAGTAAGTGGACGTTCATGTTAAATGGACAGGATGCACCAAATATTGCCCAATTGGAAATTAGAGGCTTGTTTGACAAGATTAATATAACAGCGTGACACAAAGAGAAATCAGCCATTCTACGCCATTCTTCTTAGTTAGTCATAACTGAGTCATAATAGGGACACTCTTGCTGTTACCCTGACATTCTGCCTTAAGACTTTGCTGTTCTGATACTTTAAACCATCCTCACCTTTCTTGCCTTGCCTGATACTTAATTCTCCTCCTTATGAGGGAAGAGCCTTTTGCCCTACCTTGCTGAGACTTTGCTGTTCTATCCTGGCTGATGGCGAATCGACTGATGTCCTGAGGACGAAGACTGACACTGTATGCCGCCCCATGTGGATGGGTAACTATATGATAATGAATTGTAATTGTCTGTTTGCCTTTTCTTTCTAGGTACCAACTGCTCTTTTGATAGAGGCCCTAGTTAAATGTGTTCCAAATTCTTGTTGCTAAATTGTTTTGCATGAAGCCCAACATGCTGATGCCAATTAGAGGGTAGTTAAGGAGTCCACTAATACTGGGTGCAAATAGACAAATGACTGGATCTTTGCTTTGTTGAATAATATGCTAATGATACTCTGCTAAAGTTGATTCATGTTGACGTCTTGCTTTGTTCTAATGTTCACGATCTCTGCTTTGATAAAGTCTTATTCAAGTTGTCATATTGTAACCTTGTTGATGTGTTTGTTGGTACTAAGACTAATAAACTTGCTAGTAGAGTGTGGCAAATAGGAAATAAATATCTTAAATCTTACTAAATTTGTGTGGTTATTCATGGCTGACAGGTCATGATGTGTTTTGATTCTTATTAATGTTATTAACTAATTGGATTGATTTGTTATTGTGAATATTGATAAGGGTACTGATCTATCGATTGAAATACTGAATAGATATCTCGTCCTAAGGAGTCTCCAATCAGGGTCAGAAGGTTCATCGGCCTAAAACGAGTCCCCATGTAAGTTAATATATTAAAGGTGGGGCGCGTTATCAGCATTGCCAACTATTGGTAAAATCATTATAATTATTTTCCCTTGAGGGACTTGTATAGTTCAACCCCCAGGGACACAAAAGTAGGACTATACTAGCAAATGTAAATTATGCCGGATCGGAGGCCTGGTTACAAATAACTGGTACTTAAGGGTGAAATGTAGTACTTGTATTATCTATAGGAAGTGAATTTTTACATGCCCTGACAGTGTATACATTGCGTTTTTCCCTTGACCTTACCACCGTTTCATGCTCTCATTAGCCATTCCATCATGGCTGCAGGAACCAACTTATTTGAAATGACCGTCACTTGTACCAGAAGAATAGAAATAGGACGTCAGGCACTAAGAAGTATGGCACTGGATTAGAACGCTGAGCTTCTCACGAGGGATTTAGCCCAGAATTATTTCTGCTCGCTAAAGACAGCACAGCATTTGCTCAACCAGTAAGCGACCCGATGTAATGAGCATAAATCTCTTCCTAGAGGGTTACTAGCTATTTTTAGTTTAATTCTATCCACACGACAAAGAGCAACGATCGTCTTAATCTTGAATCTGGATTCCGTCGTCGGGGAATACTATTGAGTAAGGCACCTTGTAAGAATATATCGATAATGGCCTAATAACGGTTTTCATTCATTATAATAATTTTATTATGCCTTCTGGCATATTCAGTTATGAATATGATATGGGATTTAGTCCATAGTGATTTCTGCCAGTAAAAGATAGCTCCACGTTGGCCAAACCGGTAAGCGACCTGATGCAATGGGCGTAATTCTCTTTCTTTGGGGATTACCAGTTATTATTTATTTTCACTCTATCTACACCATAAAAAGAGCAATGCTCGTCTTGAACTTGAGTCGGATTCTACCACTGGGGAATAGTGAGTAGAAATGCACCTGTAAGAATATTTGGCTAATGGTCCCCAATAACGGTTCTCATTTACTATAATTTTTGACACGCATAATCATAAATATGACAAAGTTGACTTATTTTTTCGGAGAGTAACATATGTCCACATCTCTCCATGAACATATTGATACAATAGACAACAACTGTATATATTTTTCTCTCCTTTACACTGATTATATTGACCAGATTAGATGCGCACTCAATAATGGATTAAAAAAGGATTACCTTGGTGATTATTGATAGGCATGACATGTTTTTAATCTTGACCTCTCTACGGTGTTGCAGTACTGCATGCAGTAAAGGAGTAATTTAATAACACCTATTAATGCACTCATAAATTAGAGATGTCATCTACATAGATTATAATTATACTGTACCAGCATTGCAACAGCATGCAGTAACAAAGGAACTTAATAACATGTGATAATGCACTCACGAATTAGAGATGTCATCAATTTAGATTACAATTATACTGTGCCAGGACCCTCCCCATTAAGCGGGTGTGTCTTTACTTTGCATGACTTAACTATGATATTTGGAGATAATCTGGACACAAACAATGGTGTTTCTTCATCTCTATCACAAGTGGTGATTGACTTATTTTTCTTTTCTTCTGACCTTTCACCGGACGCACTGGGTATATATAGGGATTTCTCTGTATCCACCGATTTTACGGGTAATGTATGGAACATAGTCTGTCTTTCCCGAAAAGTTCTTTCTAAAGGCTACAATGTTATTTTTCAGCCTTTAGGAAGCCCCAGGTGGCTACACCCTAGGGGGCGAAACATGTGTGGGCTTTTTGTATTTCTCTGTCTAAATGTGCACGAATAAACAGACTTTGGATCTACCATTCTGACTTGATGTGTCAACTCCATAATTCAAATTGATATACATTACAAGATTGGATCTCCAAGCAATGAATATACTGTGAGTTTTTCAATCATTTATAGTTCAAAGGAGAAACACACCTGGTTAGCCCCCACTCACCCACATGGTAGCTTGGCCCCACTCACCCCCACGGTAGCTTGGCACGAGCAGGCAGGTTTAACTCACAAGCAATGTGTAAAGTATTTGTACCAACACACACAGTAATACAGTGAAAACATTACAAAAAGGACACCACACCAGTTTAGAAAAATAGGTAATATTTATCTAAATCAAACAAGACCAAAACGACAAAAATCCAACATAACAAGATAAAATATGAATTTTCAAAAGAATAAGAGTCTTACTCCTCAAAAAACAATGGAAACAATGATTTGCACAAAGTACCTGGTTAGCGTAAAAAATAAGAAAATAAAAGTAAAAAATAAAGCCGCACAGACGAGCGTGAGTCAGAAAAGGCAGAGATGTGTCAATTCCTTCCTTGCAAGGGAGGCCATGCATAGTTTCTTCTCCAGTCGGGTCAGTGATGCGTCGTCTTTCTCCCTCGCAAGAGAGCAATGCGTCGATTTCCAGACAGGGCACCTCGGAACTGAGCAGAGTCGGGTTGACTTTGACACCTGGGGACGATGCGTGGAAAATCCTGTTCATGGTGTTAGAAAACCATGCTGCATGGAGTTTGCATCGTTATCAGGAGCCGCAAGCGGGTGTTGCGCATCGTTTCTCCAGCTGTTGTGCATCGATCTCCCAGCCACGATGCAGGTGGAGCATCAATTTTAGCCGCAAAGCTGGCGGTGCATCGTTTATCAGCCGTGTTGCAGATGGTGCATCAAAAATTTCCCAGCATGACGTTCTGTGCATGGATTGTTAGCTCTTGTCTACCAACTTCACCTTTCAAGGGCCCAGGGACTGCATAGGACGCCACTTGGCAGGGCAAGAGTCTCAGCAGAGAGTCCAGATGTTAGCAGAGGAAGTCTTGGATGGCCCTGAGACTCCAAATCAGGAGGCAAGCTCAGTTCAAGCACTTGGAGATTCTTCACAAACAGGAATACACCACAAAGTCCAGTATTTGTCCCCTTTCAAGGACAGAAGCAGCAACTGCAGGACAGCCCAACAAAGCACAGTCACAGACAAGGGCAAAACTCCTCCTCAGCTCTTCTCCTTGGCAGAGGTTCCTCTGGGTTTCAGAAGTGATCTAATTTTCAGGGGTTTGGGTCCATACTTATACCCCTTTCTGCCTTTTAAGTAGCCTACTTCAAAGGAAAGTCTCTGTTGTTCACAAGGTCCTGCATTTCCCAGGTCAGGCCACAGACACACACCAGGGGGTTGGAGACTGCATTGTGAGAGGGCAGGCACAGCCGATTCAGGTGTTAGTGTCCATTCCTCCCTCCACTCTAGCACAGATGGCTAATTAGGATATACAGGCTACACCCCAGCTCCCTTTGTCTCACTGCCTAGAGGGGATTCACAAACAGCCCAACTGTCGAACTGACCTAGACAAGCAATCCACGAACAGGCAGAATCACAGAATGGTTTAAGCAAGAAAATGCCTACTTTCTTGAAGTGGCATTTTCAAACTAACAATCTAAAATCCAATTTCACTACAAGATGTATTTTTAAATTGTGAGTTCAGAGACCCCAAATGCCACATTTCTATCTGCTCTCAAAGGGAATCTGCATTTTAATGTTATTTAAAGGCAGCCCCCATGTTAACCTATTAGAGAGATAGGCCTTGCAACAGTGAAGACTGGATTTAGCAGTATTTCACTGTTAGGACATGTAACACACATCAGTACCTGTCCCATCTTTAACATACACTGCACCCTGCCCATGGGCCTACCTAGGACCTGTCTTAGGGGTGCCTTACATGTATGAAAAGGGAAGGTTTAGGCCTGGCAAGTGGGTACACTTGCCAAGTTGAATTGGCAGTTTAAAACTGAACATACAGACACTGCAGTGGCAGGTCTGAGCCATGTTTACAGGGGTACTTATGTGAATGGCACAACCAGTGCTGCAGGCCAACTGGTAGCATTTGATTTACAGGCCCTGGAGGACACCTCTAGTGCACTTTACCAGGGATTTACTAGTAAATCAAATAAGCCAATCATGGATAAGCCAATTTATACATATATTTTACATATAAGCACTTGCACTTTAGCACTGGTTAGCAAGTGCCCAGAGTATCACAAACAGCAAAAACAGAGTCCAGCACACATGAGCAACCTGGGAAGCAGAGGCAAAAAGTTAGGGGAGACCACACCACGGATGCCAAGTCTAACAATGGGCAAGACGGAAGTCCACTTCTTTGTCAAACATGCTGCTCCCTGTTATGACTCTGGTGGCTGTTGGAACTCGGCCCACGCCCACACAGAAAGACCATGCTGGAATACCTTCCTGCACAAAAACAATCACAAGAGGTGTTTTCCCTTTTTTATGTGTGCTGTAGGATGCAGCACACATAGAACGAGAAATAAACATGGAAAATAATGATATTTCTTCCCGCTGCATTATTCTTACGCATCCCCGGAGGTGGTGTAAGACTATGACACATTCCCAGACTTGTAAATCTGGGAATGGGAGATTCATAGGAACACCCCTAGCAACAACCATGAAACACCCTTTTCATGCAGTTTTATGCGTTAAAGGGGCCCATATTTACAATGCCTTGAAAAGCCACGCAAGGTGGCTTTGCTTGGCCTTGTAAATATGGGCTGGCACACTGAGTCACTGGAGCGTAACAAAAAAATGATGCTCCTGTGGCGCAGTGTGCACCTAGGGCCTCGTAAATGAGGCCCCAATTGCATACTGGTAAATCAAGCGAAGGTATTGAAAATGTTGGTGAATTTGGTAGCTTTATTTTCACTTGTGGCGGCCATTGCAGAATGATACGATAAAATCACTGCAGACAAACATTCAGACTCAGATGGGAGGTGTACCTGGACTGTGTAATTGTCCCATATTTAATAGCCTTTATTTTAACGTGGACTTGATGACACTGAAGTACTCCTTTTAGGACTGTCCAATGTAAAACGAGAATCTGTAGTAAAACTCCCTATTTAAATTTTTTGGAACAATGTGCTTTATTTCACCAATATTGGTGATGGGTTCCAAAATTTGCCTGGTAAATGTAACAGGTTTTGCGAAAAAACCTGCCTGCCCCAAATCTGAAATAACAACAGAAATATGTTTTTCTATAAAAACGGTAGCATGAATAGACTAAAGAAAATTGGAGAGAAAGATGTTCTTCCTGTACTTGAATCTTGTTTATGACCTGCCTAAAAAAAGACCTTGTTCGTCCTTTTTTTTCATGGAATTGTCTAATGGGTGTCTGTAATTTGTGGGGAAGATTTGATGATAAAATAGTACGAAACAATATTCGTTAACAGCTGATAATAATTACATTTATTAAATGCAGTGGCTCATTCAGTCTACTCCCTCGATTATCATGCTGAACCAACATTACAACTATGCACACCTAGAGGCAAAAGATACAAAAATTTAAAGATAATGGCACTGCGGAAAGGAGAACAATGGCCTGAGAGTTGCATCTTTTTCTAAGAATGCTGGGACATATTTTTGAGCGGCTTGCACCACTGTTGCGTCACTTTTAGTGATGCAGCAGTGGTGCAAACATCCCAACCATATCTATGAGCGGCTTTGAATGGCCTCATAGATTTGTAGTAAGGCAAGGCAGCGCAAATGACCAAGGGATAAATTGAACCAATTTAACTTTACGCTTAATATTGATGTGCCAAAACAGATGTATCTTGCTAACTAGAAGAGAAATGTCCAATGACTAATTGATCTACAATCCTCCTTTTACCTGAGTTCTCTGCTGATGATGAATTTGATGGCTGAAAAATATATATAAAAGCATTTTTTCAAGCGATTTGTTCCCGCGATATGTGATGTTTTAAGTCTTTTGTAATATTTTTTTATATTACGATTGTATTTTGTAGGGGATTTGATTGCCTTATGTGTCACACTGCATCGAGCGACACTCAAAGAATTCGGACGTTTTCTATAGTTTTCTAAGCTAATTACACAAGTCAGGTTATGATTATAGCACCAAGTGAGAGGTTTTCCTTAACAGCTGGTGTCTACAAACCCTTAGCAGTAACTTACAAGGCTGCCAACAAGGAAAGGCAATCATCATCCATTATTGCTGAGCATTAAAGATATTTAATACATGGCCAGTCTACGTTATTGTTATAGACATCTCGATATGAGAGACTGGGTTGGTAAACTTGTCAGCAGTCAAATCATCCCAAAAATTCACATGTTTATGAATCATAACGTGATCTCAAAATGTTTAACACTGCATTTAGTTGTAATAGTGCACAGCAATATTCAACATAGTGCCAGACTTAAGCCCCTCTCTAGAACCAGCAAGTGGACTCCCACAAATTTGGATGATTTGGAGAAGTTCTTAGGTTTAACTTTTTTGATGGGCTTGCTAATAAAGCTGTTGCTGTCTTCATATTGGTCTACTAGTCCCTTGAGGCCACGGCTATATTTCCTGCAACCATGAGTCATGGTCGGTATTTGCTTCTTCTTCGAATGCTGCATTTTGTTGATAAAGCTTAAGTATTGCCACATTATCATCCTGATGGTGAAGATTCGGCCTGTCCTTGATCACTTTGTAGATCAGTTTTCACAGATCTATGTTCCAGGGAAAGAAATAGCTGTGGACAAGTCTTTGGTCTTGCTCAAGGGCCATTTGGTTTTTAGGCAGTACCTTCCTAGCAAGAGGGCAAGTTATGGAATACAGATGTATGTGGTGTCTGTGCGTAGGGCTGAATATGTCTATAACTTCACGGTGTATACTGGTAGGGATTCAAGTATTGACCCCTCTGGTTGGCCATCCACTTTTGAAGTTAGTCAGAAAATTGGTTGGGACCTTGGTAGAGGACTTTTTAACAAAGGTCACCATTTATAAGCAATAGATAGATCAATACATAAATAACTTCAACACTGGTGTGCAATTGTTCAGGGAATTGGTCAAAGTGGACACTGTTGCTTGTAGCACAATCCGCTGTAACCATAAAGGTTATCCAGAATAAGTTGTTTGTAAAAAACTTGAGAGGGTACAGTGCTGTACCTTGCATAGTATTGAACTTCTAGCTGTGAAATGTGCAGACAGGAGAAATGTCTACATGCTGACTACCATCCATGATTAAAGTACTTCACCTGTGACTGTTTAAGGTTAGGTTGCTAAAGTGCACAAACATGTGTGCAGTGTAGACTGTATTAAGCAGATAGGTGGTTTTGATAGAGTAAATCAGAGGTTGGAACCTTACACTGCTGTTGGTAAGGCTTACATTTGGTAATAGAAGTTGGCTATCCATCTTAGCAACCTTTAAATCTTTTGTGGTGTTCACGGATTGTTCTTCAGAGCCAAAGATGGCATTTGTTCAGTTTTAGAAGTCTGTGATAGGCAGCCTAGTTGTAGTGGTGCAGGCAAGTTTTCCTAGATTTGCAGTCTTGGAGAAAGTGGCTAGATTGAAAGATCACCACTTTGCTGATCACATTCCTTCCATGCCCAAAAAAACTTTCCCAGTAGGAGATGTAGATTATGCATGCAAAGAGGTATGGGGTAGGAGACTCGTATGTACTGCCCTGTCTATCCTTCTAAACCTAGGCTTTGTGTGGCCACATGTTTTAAGAAGCAGTACCATACTGAAAAGAGTTTTTGGGAACAACCGTGAGTGAAAAAGTGAACTGCTTGGTCTGTGCAGTTTTCTATTTTTTGTTCAGTTTCATTGTTGCCGTTAGTGTGATGTATTTAGTTAGAGCTGTTGTGTTTGTAGTTTTGTATTTTCTTACAATCGGTTTGTGATTTCTTTTTTGTTAAAAATTGTGGTGGCAATGTGCGTGGACTGGCGCTTGGCTGGTGGTGTGAAGTAGTGACTTGCTGCTAGTCACTACACACACTGCTAGCTAAATGGCAGTCCACAACCTCCTTCAGCTGGTGGGATTTCTGTGTCAGGCATGTGGGACTATTAAGTGATGGGCCTTTGAATGGTGCTGTCTGTTGATGTGAGTTTGTAACAAGCTGGGCCAGCAGCTGATGGAGTGAACTGTATTGTGTGTGTCACGTATGAAAGATGTGTGAATGGACTGTAAAGCAGTTGGTGCCTTGACGCGGCTTTACAGATAACGAGCTGTGAGTTACTGGTTCAGTTGTTTGATGTTTCAATTATTAACAGCGCATTTAATTTTTCTGAAATCTCTTGTTAATACAATTATATATATTGATCCATCACTCATCCTCGTGCCAAATCCAACCAGTATGTGTGTGTAAAAATAATGGTGGGTAGCTACAAGATGTATTTATTGCACTTCTCCTCTCAGATGGGAATTCAACTCATGAAAAAACCTGCTCCACTGGAATGAGGCATCAAAGCACACCCCTAATAAGCTAGGTGTCTCGGGTGGGACCCCAATGACTAAGCATGCCACCAACTAGGCTCGTGTGTGAGGGGTCTTTTTAACAAAATCTAAGGGCATTTTTTCACAATTTTAGTGTTTGGGACATCACAGAAGTGAGAGACTTATTAGCGTACTCACTTATTGTCTAGGGAAAATCTACCAATACTAGATATGTTTGAAAACTAGACACCCAGTGGAGTAGAGGACTGTGTGCCTCTTGTGGATTCCAGCAAGTTTCTTTACCCACAATGTCCTGCAAATCTCAAAATTTGACTAAAACCACACGTTTTCCTTGCATTTCTGTGCCATATTCTTCCAGAAACAGAAATAAACCACAACTCATTTTTATCAGAAGACTTTGGGGAATGCTGGGTGGAAGGATGTTTGTGGCTCCCCTCAGATTCCAGAACTTTACATGACATAAAGTTGAGGAAAACTTGTTTTTAGACACATTTTGAAGTTTGCAAGGGACACTGGGTATTAAAATGTGGTAAGAGCCACACAAGTCACCTCATCCTTGATTCCCCTTGGTGTCTAGTTTTAAAAAATGTACAGGTTTTATATGTTTCCTTAGGTGCTGGCTGTGCTAGTGCCCAAAATCCACAGCTAGGCACATTGCAAAAAACGAGTCAGTTTTCAGTGGAAAATGTGATGTGTCTACATTGCATTTTGGGCCATTTCCTGTTGCGGGCACTAGGCCTACCCACACACATGAGGTACCATTTTTATCAGGAGACTTGGGGAACAGAGAATAGTAGAACAACTATTACGACTGTTATTACCAATTGTCTTTCTGTGCATTTGTGCCTTCCAAATGTAAGACAGTGTGTAAGAAAGAAGTAATCTTGAGAAATTCCCTCTAATTCACATGCCAATAAGGGTACCCCCAAATTCAGAGAAGTGCACATAACCATTGCTTCTGAACTCCATATCGTGTGCCCATAATGGTATATTGCTTTTGAAAATCTGCCATTCTTAGAAAAAGTTACAGATGAAAACTTAGACACAAATGGCAGGTTTTTTTTTTCAACTCAATTCCATTATTTCTTATTTCAAGTGTTAGTTTCCTTGAAATAACCTTCAAAAATCTACACAAATGACCCCTTGATAAATTCAGAACTTTGCATCCTTTTCAGAAATGTATAGCTTTCAGGGATCCACAACTGGTTTTACACCCATTTGAACAATTAACTGGAAGGAGGTTAAAAGCACAAAAAATAGGAAAAATGGGGTACGTCTAGAGAAAGATGGCAAAACTGCGTTGAAAGATTTGGCCTGTTCCCGAAAGATTGGAAGTTAGTAATTTTTGTACCACAAACCCTTTGTTGATGTCATTTGCAGGGAAAAAAACAGACTCTTTCTTGTGCAGCCCTTTTTTTCTCATTTTCCTAAAAAAACTAATTTAGCTGTATTTTGGCTAATTTCTCGGTCTACTCCAGGGCAATCCACTAACCAGGGTACCTTTAGAATTCTCAGTATGTTGAAAACAAAGGATGCAAATTTGGCCTGGATAACTTATATGGATAAAAAAGTATGGGGGGCTAAGCACAAACTACCCCAAATATTAAAGAAAAAAAGGCTTAGCACGGGGGAGGGGTTGGGGGGGAGGGAGGGCTTAGCAGCTAAATTGTAAAACATGTATGTACAGTTTCCTCCATGTTTTACCCAAACATAGTATTTTAAATAGAGAGAAACGTGGGTATACATTAATAAAGTAATCATGCTTTCTATCAGAGAAAACCCTAAAGCAAAGACCACACCTGTCAAGAAATTATGGAAGACACATGAACAACATGATTCACTGAATATGTTTTTGTATTAAGATGCAGTAAAAGTGTGCTATGCAAAGCCATTTTCTCTCAGTCTTGAACATTTCTCCCAGGTGCATCCAATAACTGACATCGCCACCATAAAAATAGAAAGAGGACTCATTCCTCAACAAAAGGGTAGGGATAGGGACTACAACTTTTAATGACATGGCATGGACACAAATGAGGAGCTTCCTGTAAGCCTTTCCAATACCATATTATTCAAGAAAACAAAAAAGGACTCCACTTAGTTACCCTTGAGTAATAAACAGAAAGTAAAAACACACATTTAAAAGTGGACACCAAAGAGTAGGCTGCACCACAACTATCTATGGGCATAAAAACAAAAAGAGAGCCCTTCTCTCACTAAACAGCTCCTAACAAAGCCCTAGACACAACCCAGCTCAAACTATAGACAAGCATTCACTGGGCAAGCCAGCACCCCACCCAAGGAGAGAACCCAATCCATGCAGCAGGGGACTGTGATAGGTCCAGACCACTTACTTTACTCCCTTACTCCACTCAGGCTAGCTTTGACCGACTTCAGAATAAAGTTAAAAAAATGAGCAGAGTTGAATGTAATCCTGACTAACCTAACATGGCTTTATTGGCAATACATGAGATAAAAACAAATAAGGAACATGTGAGAATACCCACTCTCAACAAGCACCCTCCCTTTTTACCATGGACATCATCACTGGCAACAATTAACAACTGGTGACCCAAAAAACCTTTTCATCAGCTGTCAGTAAGTGAGAATGAAGACCTGCTTGAAACCTACAAAGAGACTGCACTAAACCACAAATTGCAAGTTAACAACAGAGACTATCAAGAACATCATCTCAAGTAGACAACAACTGAAGTGGCAGGGTGTGAACCAAAATTACTTGATTTCAACCCCACTCATCTCAGATCTTGCAAATTCACTCCCAATGTCAGCCTTAAAATGCATGCTATACAACTGTTGATCAGTGGAAAAACATGGTATGGATGCAGCAGAAGCAATTATTTTGCTTGAGCAGGGCATAGCACTTCTGGTCAAAACATAGTTAAATGATTGCTCTGCCGCCATCATGGGTGCCCCAGTATCCCAGGACTTCAACATAACAAGGATTGAGGGTAGGGTTGCTGTGATTCATCAACATTTCCTCCATATTCTTCTCTTCCCTGTAGGTAACCTGACCTTCTACGAATGCATGGGAAATGAGCTTTGTACAGGTCACTTGCAAAACTACTCCTCATATACCACCCATCAGTGGATAAAACAAGCCTTTCATTAAGAAATAATGGAAACAATCAAAGTTCAGTCCATGTTTCACCCCTACATAGTCTTTTCAGCAGATTTCCACCTCCACTCGAACAACAAAGATGCCTCCACCCTAAGAAACGTCCTCCTTCATTAAAACTTATAGCAAACATGTGTGAAATGACACACACCAAAGGAGCCATACTGGATCTCATAATAATGAAGGAAAGGGTGCTGAGCATCAAATCCATTTTCCTGACGGAATGTCAGACAACCGCCAGATCATGATCACCCTCACAGTACCAACACAGAAAAGTAAAAGGGCAAGTAGTCAAATCCAGACACCAGAAGCTTAAACAGAAATAATTTAACTTCACCATGACCGAGACATCTTATCCCACTGCATGAAACATGTGGCGTGAATTACCTGTCTGATCACTGCAACCAATGACAGACATAATGGAGGTAGTAGCTCTACTCCACCTAAAAAGACACAAAGACAATCTGTCCCATCCCTGGTATGCTCATAACCTAAATGAGGAAAGGAGGTGTCTCAGACTAGCAGAAGGGCTATGGAGGCAAGACCCTTCCATAACACAACTGAGACAACTAAGGCAGAGAAGAAACAAGTTCAATCAGTTAATATGGAATGTAAAACCATCATACTTAAGATCACTACTCGATAAAGCAAGAAACCAACCAGGTCATCTGTTTTCAACTGGAAAACAATAGAATGGCTCAGGCAATACTAAAACCTTCACAAATGCCTCTATGGATAACTGCAAAACATTATCAGCCTTTTCAGAAGAGAAAATACGTAAAATCAAGAAGTCAATCATTGTTGGCCCGTCAAAGATTCAGGTTAGAGACTCAGATATGCCCCTCCCCTAAATGGGAACTCACAACAAACAATTCTCAAACTAACACCAACCACATAATGACCAAAAATGACGCCTTCTGGTATGAATATGAGGTCCTACAGATTATAGTGGCTATGAAATCAACTTCGCATTTCAGTAACCTCATACTGACCACTATCAGAAAGAATCTTAGTCATCTTTTTGCCCACCAGTTGACAATGATTATAAGCTTATCACTAAACCAAGGTATCTCCCAGACTGCATGAAATTCAGACAAGTTATACCCCTACAGAACAAACAAGTGTGTGCCTAACTGATCTTAATAACCTTTGAACAGCCTCTGTCATCCCATTTCTAGCAAAGCAACTGGAGAAATGTGTACACTACGAACTGTGCAAACACATTTGTAACTTCAACCTACTTGATATTTTCCATTCTCGTTTTAAATCACAGCACAGCACAGAAACTACCATCCTTCATATCATGGATGATAAACTCAAAATGCTGGACTATTCTCATCCTCCTCGATCTGTCCTCGACATTTAACATGGTCAACCATAGCAAACTCCTGCTTGAGCTTGAACAGAGAATGAGGCTTTCAAGAAACATTCTAAAATGGTTCACACCTATCTACAAATTTGATCACAACTAATCAAATTGGGTAGCTCACTTTCTAACCTGTTTCCAGTCAGACTGGATGGCCTCCAAATCTCTACAATCCCCCCACCACTATTTAAGCTGTGCATGGAACTGCTCATAGAGATCCTGAAAAAGGTTAAACTTGCGTACCACATGTATTGTTTTTTTAAACTTTCTTAATTTATTTTTTCCATACATATAGCTTTACAGGTTCATCATGTATCAATCAAATGTCATAACAAGAATATTGTGCACGACTCAGTAAACTGGACACCTATTGAAGGCAGTTGTATTTTGTGGGTGTGTTTCACCAAACCCTACCCATTACCGGACTGGCCAGCAGGTGATTTGCCAAACTAAGGTCCTACATATCTGTTGCCTGCTTGAAAGTATTGAAGTGAGTCACTACACAGTGGTGGATGGATGGCCCAGGCAATGTCCTCAGCCCGTATAAGTCATCCAGAAAGTGCTTATGAATCATGAATGTAACATCAGGGTATACTGCCCCACCCCTTCTTGACAGTAGACTACCTAGCGGCATTCTCCGAAGGCGTTCAGGCCATATTTTGCGGAGTGCCTCCCCGATCTCCCCAGGTGCCTGTGTTGCTACGTTTGTTTGTAGAGGATCTCATATATCCTGAGGGCTTGAGCTAGGGGAAAGCAGCTCAGCATATGTGGTGAGTCGATCTTTACAATATATGCAGTCTTGTAGTCACTCCTTGAATTTAAGCGCTCGCCCCCCCCCCCGCCATGCCCTATTTGCATGCTATCCTATGCTTGGTCAGGAGGAGTGCGAGTGCTACATACTTCATGAAACACCCATCTATGACTTCAGTGTGCCCCAATAACACCATTAGTGGTGTGAGGTTTACAGCCTATCTCCAATCTCCCCCAGTACAGCTGGAGCGGGCCACATGCTCAGGCCGGATGTAGAAGATCTGCACATTCAGCCCCACATCTCCTGCACTTGTCATCAGGGCACAGATGATATCTGTAGAATTGAGCAGGGGTGTAGTACATATGATGCAGAAACTTAAAGTGAATGATTAGGATTCTGCTGCTTGAGGCTATTTGCCCAATCTGTTGATATAGCCACTGTTTATTTGTAAGTGATGCGCCTAATTCTGATTCCGACCCAATCTGTATGTTCCCCATTATGTTTTGTGACTCAAGCTGTGTCGAGTGGTATAGAATCGAGTCCAATGGCCATAATTATGGAAAAGTGGTGCATCATTCATGATGGGCCACTTTTCTAGCGCCCTTCTGCGTTCCCTTAATGACACTATGGGGGTTATTCCAACTTTGGAGGAAGTGGTAATCCCTCCCAAAAGTGACGGTAAAGTGACGGATATACCACCAGCCGTATTACGAGTCCATTATATCCTATGGAACTCGTAATACGGCTGGTGGTAAATCTGTCACGTTTGGGACGGATTACCACCTCCTCCAAAGTTGGAATAACCCCCTATGTGTGCACTGTATTTACAATATGGCACACCATGGTGGTCATGTCCACATTAGTGTCATAATTTATTGCGCTAATGTGGTGCTTTGCTGGATTAGCACCATAAATGATGGCGCTAATGCAGCAAAACACAGGGAGGCCCATTGTTTTGAATGGGAGCATCATCTTAACCCCCGACTTAGGCAGGCGTTAAGAATGATGCTAAAAATGGCGCAATGAAATCTAGTAAAATTTCTGGGCCTCTCTAAGTGGGAACACCCATCCTGCATACATTATGCCTGCTGCAGGCATAATGTGGCGCAAGGGTTTACAAAGTGACGCAATACTTGCATTGGGCCACTTTGTAAATATGGCTCGTGGCAAATGCCACCTTAACACCACATCTGCATAAAAAAATTATGCAGATGTGGACAAAGGTGGCGTTAGGAGCATCATAAATATGCACCCAAATGTCTGAGATGAGGAGTCAAGCAGGGTGTGTAATGTGTAGAAGGAGTGAGGCTGCACAGGGAAAGTCAGGAGTGATTGCATTACCGTTGTGTCTGCGACTGATGTTATGAAATAAGTCTAGTGGAGTCTGTGCTTCCCTGGCAAAGAAATCTTCATGGCTGATTAATAGGCCGTCTGCATAAAGATCCCTTCACGTGTTGAGTCCATCCTTAAGGACCATGGCCCTACAGGCCCCCTTATGAGTGACACGTATGGTAAAATTGTAAGGGAAAGGAATGAGTGGTGAGTAGAGCAGTGGCTTGCTGAGATTTCTAGACATTCTCTCCCATGCCGCAGTGGTGCAAGCAACAGTGGATTCTGGAGCACCAGCCGGTTTATCTTGCACACGCAGGAAGGCATACATAGAGCTAGGCGCCATGTAACCCTGGTCAATCGCCAGATGCTACATATAAGGGGGGGCTTGTACCAATATATAGCACAGCGTGCATGGGCACATGGAAAATAGAGTGCCACGTCTGAAGCCTAAAAGCCACTCCTCGAAATGAGTTGTGTCAGCATATTCCATTGTATGCGTGGATGCTTACCCACCCAAGCTAATTCTTTCAATTGTGTTTTGAGTAGTTTGAAAAAATGCTGCCCTGGTGAGAAGGGGATGTTGAGGAACAAAGAGCAGTTTTGACAGTATAACCATCTTCATATGAGAGATTCGGCCCATCAGAGGTAGATGGATGTGAAATCCAGAGTGTGATTCTGTCCGTAATCGCATCAGTGGTGGTACCATAGTTAGCCACTATCAGTACCCCTCTGTCTTTGGATATTACAATACCTGGGTATCTGAGGTCACAGTTGCAGTCTAGTCAGAAGCAGACCGTAACTGGAGTGAGGGTAAAATTTTACAATTTAGTTTGTATGTCTGGCAGACCACCAAAATGCACAAACTCACAAAGTACTGCATTGAGACTGACCCGTCGCTCCCTGATGTATAGCATGAAGTCATAAGGATATAATGATATCAATATCAATATATGTCTGGTGGGGTATCTGATAGCATACTTGTGATGGTGTTGTCGCAACTTGGCCGCTAGGGGCTCTATCACCAGCGTAAAAAGAAATTGTGACAAGGGGTAACCCTTCCTGGTGTTGCATTCAATGCTAAATGAGCCCGAGCAGGTCCCGTTTATTTGTATTTTGGCTGTTGGTAGTGAGTACAGCAGAGTGATCCAGGCCAAGAAGGGGAGCGAGAATCACATGTAGCCTCATTCCATAGAATCGAAAACCTTGGTGGCATTGAGGAACACCGCAGCACGCTCTGGATCTATGTCTTGCATGAGCACAAATAAAGTGCACAAATTATGTGAGGTAGCTCGCCCCGAGATAAGACCCGACTGGTCTGAACATACCAGAAAGTTCATCAACTTGCTAAGTCAATTTGTGAGGATTTTGGCTAAGATTTTGGCATTGCAAATGATGAGGGAGAGGGGTCTATAGGAGTCATAGCGCATAGCTAGATTGCCAGGTTTAGGGAAAGTAATAATCATCGCCTCTCTCATGGAAGGTGGCAACAGGCCTACCTCCCTTGCCTCGCGGTAGACTTTTTTAATGATTGGAACCATGGAACCAGCACATGTCTTATAGAAATCAGCTGGCAGCCCATCAGGGCCGGGAGCCTTGCCCAAGAGTAATTGCATGATGACTTCCCTTATTTCATCTTTTTCTACATCAGCTGATAGGAACTCCTTCCGTGCATCACTCAGCCAGCCCAAGGCCACGCCTTCTAAAAATGCATCTATGTCTGCTGTTTCTAATCTACAAGAGGAATAAAGACGCTAGTAGAACTTCAAGAATATTTTGAGTATTTTTGGGGTATCCGGAAAGCGTTGCCTTCATTGTCTGTATTTCGAGGATGGTATTGGTGCCTTGGGGATTGCATGACATAGTTGCCAGCATGTGCCCCCGTCATTCTCCCTCACCATATTCCCTAGCTATAAAGTATTTCCAGGAGAATACACATTCTTGCCCCACTGTTTCCTGATAGTCAGCAATGGACTCTCTAAGCTTACTGGCTGATTCTGGGTTGGGAGGATCCCCCAGGTTCCCCCCAAGAGTTTTAATGTTGACTTCAATGTTCCTGAGATTATCCCTGATCAAGCGCAGGATCCCTGTGCTTTTGGCCAGGCAAAGCCCCCGAAAAGTGACCTTGAAGGCTTTCCATTTTGTGCTGATCTGTGGGACTGAATCTTTAATCCTGTCAAAAAAGTCTGCCACTCCCTGTCTGAGTTCTTCCCAAAATACCACATCTAAAAGCGGTGGCAGAGAGAGTCTCCAGGAACCAAGTGTGGAAGTGACATCTGCAGGAGATAGCAGCAAACGCACCAGGGAGTGGTCTGAGTAGGTTTGTGCCAAGTGGGTCACCTCCTGCAACCAGGTCCCCAGGCCCCCCGGATATGAGCCAGTAATCTATTCTGGACAAACTATTAAGAGCCCCAGAGTAGAATGTGCTTTGCCTGTGGGTGGAGAGTCTTCCATGCATCCAGTAGTCCATTTTCCTCCACAATGGCTCGGATATATCTGCCTACATTAACTTGAAGGTGGGATAGTGTGTGAGATCTGTCTGTTTCCAAATTCAATGAGACATTATCCCCCCAATTAATGTGTGTCAAGCTGGCGTTCTTAATCAGTCCCCAGAGCGAATAAAAAAATCTTAGGTCATCTACGTTGGGACCATAGCAATTCACAATGGTGATGGATATTGAGGCCAGCCTGCCCCACACTACAGTGTAACCTTCCTGGGGGTTGCTCAGAGTGCCCTTTGGAGCATGTGGAGTGCCCTACCGTATAAGTATCATGGTACCCCTCACATATGTGGGATAAGTCGCAGATTATCAATGTGTAGAATCACCCAAATGGGTCTCCTGCAATAAGGCAATGCTAACACTGTGCCTCTCTAGGTAAGCCAATATATGTTGGCACCTGCGCTGGTCACCTAGTCCTCTAATATTCCATGTCAAGCAATTACATCTAATCCGTGCATCAGCATGCAGTGTCTGGCCCGGGTCAACCATGCCCAGGGGAGTGTTACTATGGTGTGCGATTGTTACAAGTCCACCTAAAGAATGGTAAATAGGGTTGGCATGTAAAGTAGCGTGATCACATATGAGTGCGCACAGAAAGGCAAACATAACACCCCCTCTCCCACCTCCCTGCCCACACTGTTGGCCCAATCCCATCAGGTAGTACTTTCCCTCCCTAGAACTCGAAAAACAATGTATCATTCACAAGGAGAGCCAATAAATCCATCCTAGGAGCATAGATAGTAATAGCTCAAGGATTGGTGGGGCTAGATTCTAACCTGTGTGGTAGCAGCAGCAGGAGAAGGAAGATAAGAGAGCAAAGTAATATATGAAAGATGACAGCCAAGTTAAGACAGCAAGCAGAGATGGTAGAGTAGCAGCTAGAAAGAAATACAGAAAGTGGATATTTAGTTGAGATTTATGAGAAGAGAGACGAGGAAAGATAAGAAGGCAAAATAAGGAGTACCCTTCACTGTGATCTGCCAGTGAGCCAGGCAGTTCCACCTCGATTAAACAAGGGTGTCCGGGGAGCACATGTGCTGGCCTCAAGTGCCTCTCATCACGAAAGCAAATCAGAGAGAGACAAAGGTACCAAACGGAAGTAGCAGAGGTGTAAACTGGCCCTTAGGAGGGCCTGAGGGCATGGGTTGCAGTGCACCCACAGGCGCACAAGTTGGAGAGGCCTCGTTCAGTTCCAGCTCGTTATGTAGACATATTGAATGTCTAATGATCTCTTAGAGATCCGCTGAGCACGCTGGTTTTCTTTCTTCTGCAGTTGGTCTATCCCACCTCAGAGAGTGGTGATGAAGGTTGGAAGACTGACATGCCCAACGGGTACTTTACGAATTTCCCATCCTGTTGTGGGCTGTTGAAAATGTGGGCCTTGCCCTTGTGGGTAATGCACAGTCAAGCTGGGTAAAGCATTGCATAGTGGATGTTGGCTCTCTGCAGCTTCTGTTTGATGGGCCCGTGCTTCTGATGAGTCACTTATATGGCTAATGTGAAGTCAGGAAATATGGCCACAATGTTGCCTTCGTATTCCAGCAAGTGTTTCTCCCTGGCAAGTCTTAGGGTAGTTTCCCTGTTGCAATCGTTTAGCAAGTAGGCAATGATTGGTCTTGCAGGGGCGCCCAGGTGGGGACATGCCATCAGCACCTGATGGGTTCTCTCCATCGCCAGCATCCTGGAAAAGGCCTCCACTCTGAACAGTGCAGTGAGCAGGTGCTCCACAAAATCCTCCATCCTGCCTGTATTGGTTATTCTCGAGAATCCCAATGAAGTGCAGTTTATTCCTCCGGGAGCCCCCCCCATGTCTTCATTCTTGGTGGATATTACTTTGAGGACTTTCGTCATGTTTAAGAGTTGTTCACTTCTGTGTGAGTCTGTGTCTTCCACTGTGGAGATCTGCTGCTCAGCCTCGGCAAGGCGGCTGCCATGTTTCTCTATCCCTTGTGTGATGGTGTCCATCCGAGAGCACATAATATCCATTTTGGATTCAATTGTGTTTCGGCTTTGCCACATGGTGATCAGGAGGGATTTCATATCAGCGGAGTCAGTCATCTCACAGAGGGGGTGTTCACTGCACTGTTCTGGTCATCATAGCCCACAGGGGTGCGAGCAGATCTGCAGGGATTAAGGTGGAGCTTAGTATGCTTGGTGTCAGTTTTCCCCATGAAGGTAAGTGATGTGGCGATGGTGGACACTGTGCCTGTTACTTGTCTCAGCCTACTTAACAGTTCCCAAGAATGACGTTCCCAAGAATGACTGATGCACCATCACTCCAACACAGGAGAGGCAGCACCCATGTTGGGATCCAGTTCAGAATAAGGATTTTGAGTGGTGTTGGTGCTCTCGAAGCCCCGCCTGACCTCCACTACACGCTTGGAGGGGCACAAGTAGGCTCGAGCAGTATGCGTTGGCCAAACATCCGGCCCCGTACAGTCCGCTTCTAAGAAGGTCTGTACAAAGAAACAACCTTTCCTTCCCTGCAGCACAGAAGCATCACACTACAACCAGGATCCGCAGAGCCAAAGTAGCCAGAACATCAAATGATTTGCTGTGCACTGCTGGAGTCATGGGGGCCCTAGTGTGATAGTCACCACAGTTATTAAGGAGCACTAAAAGGTCACAGGTTGACAATCATCACGCGTAATATGCTGTTCAATGGTGCAGGTATTGGGCACCAGGGAAATGTAGTTGGGGTGCGGGGTTCCACCGCAGGCGCGAGCACAGAGACCCAGGGTCAACCAGTTTCACCAGACAATTATCAGCCATCTTTCCCTTGCCCTGCAGCTCAGCTGAGATGCCTCTAGACCTCCCAGGCTGTGGGGATCTGTGCACAACTCTAGGCCAGAGAGGGGCAGTGCACATCCCAGCAGGGGATGAGACAGTTTGTGACTCCTGGGCTCTGCCTCAGGCAGGCACCCAGTGCCCACAGCACCAGCTCAGAGGCCTGAGGCAGATTCACTCTCACCTCCCAATGCTGTAGTCCTCAGAACGCCAGCTCCCAGCAGTGTTGCGATCCAGTATTAGGTGGGAGTGAGTGGCAACACCTCGCTGGAGCACCAGCTGAGCCTCAGCCGCTGGACTCACGGCCCGAGCCTGCCCTGCTGCCACAACCCCCAACAGGCCACAGGAAATTCAGGGAGGCCCCATCTTCAGCGAGGAGCACACACTGTTTGCATCGGGGCAGCCGTCAGAAATCTCCAGAGTCTCAGCTCCACAAGCTCACCCTCATCATGCAGCATCATTCTTTCACTCAGGTACATTGAAGACTAGGAGATGCAGTGAGCAGCATGATGCACAGCCGCCAATACGGACGCAGTGCACCTGGTCCACACATCGAGGCTGCAGGACCAGTTATAGCATGTCTGACCGCTATTCACTTTCGCTAGTTATAGCGATCAGCACTCCACATTGTGCACACAGCATTAGCTGCCTTGATTTCTCACGTAGATGACACCTGGGGCAGGATAGTGTCGGATTTAAGCCTCAGTTGACAGAAGCTTTACTCAGGTGCAGCCATCTTGCTTACCACATGTATGTGACCAATACCTAGACTGACCTAAAGATATCCTGTGTTGAAGATATCATCAGTCTCAATGACACACTGAAGAAGACCCAAACCTAGGGGGAACAAAACCTCCTCAAACGTGACACTCTGAAAACTGCCTATCTATACATCGCTCAGCCACCCCCATAATTCCCCTCCTCTCAAACACCTGTATAATCTTGACGCAAGCCCACAATTGTCAAATCAACTAAATCCCTAGAGATAACACTCAACATGAAAGCTCATATTAGCACATCCACAGGTGGGCACTAATCTTACTCAAAATCCTAACGAAGGTGAAACCATTTATCCAGACAACTGATTTCATAATAGCAGTAGAATCCTGGTCATATCAAGACTTCACTAAGGAAACACAACTCTTACTGTACTACCCAAAACATGGCTGGTAATACTTACAGTAACTCTTAATGCCGCAGTAAGACTACTAACCGGTATGAGGCATTTTCATCACATCACACCTCACGCAAACCTTTACAATCGCTCCCAGGTGAAGCAAGGATCCTTCTTAAGATAGCATGCCTGAATCACAAAGCCTTCCACTATGATAAATCTGAATACCTAGCTAGAAATCTAACCCTTTTAGCTGGTAGTGTCTCTCAAAGAACTACAAGCTCTCTTCTACTGAAGCCAGTGAGATTCAGAAAATTAATGAGCCAAGCCACGCTTTCTCTGGCTCTGCCCCAAAATATGGAATTCTCTCCCACCAGAGGTTCAGCTGAAGCCACTAACTATTGCTTTCGAAATGGAGGTCAAAAGGATTTTATTCAACAGTTTCGTCCCTGACTGACCAGACATGGGTTGGCTCTGTAAACACAAAAATCACCATAGGGTGCTCTCTCCCAACACAACAACTAGTTGTGGCACCGTAGACTACCCCTGAACAAATTATCCAGGCAAGGCACTGATAAAAGTTGATACAACAAATACCTTAATTTGTTTAGATGGTTAACCAGGTTAAAAGTCATATTACCCTTATGTTTGTAACAAAACTGAACCTTTTTTTCTCTGTGCAGCACTGTGATACCTTTGGGCCATGTTCGCATATTATCAAACTAAATAAGTAAATAAATAAATAATGTAGAATAGCAATCAGCAAAACTATACTATTAGGCTAATGGGTGGGTAATCAGTAAGTGTCAGCAATATGAATCAGTCCAGGACCTACTAAGATATATTGAAATGAAAGCCTAGTAATCACTTAAAACCACTTATGAGATTTTGACATTGTAACCCAGGCGTAAATCAAACGGTCACCCTCAAGACCATAGGAATTAATAGAAGCACCTGAGAATACTGAAAAATAAAAAGCGAGCATTATCTGGCCCATATTGCTTTGTGCTACTTTTTGTAACTTTGAGTTAAGGTTACCTCCCATGGACGGTATATCAGCATTTCAATGCTACCAGTCATGGTTTTTGATGCAAAGACCTATCTAATGGCAATAGTAGTCAGGTCTGTGTGCCAAAAATACACCTCATTGTACTAACAAGGAGAAATACTTTTATTTGCCCAAACATGTCTCACATAGCATGTGTGATGTAGTGTTCAGCACACACAGAATGTGGAACATTTTTTAAAAGCTGTCAGTACAAAACCTGTTAGACATCACACACAAATGCACACATTGGCACTATGGCCCAGAAGGGTGCAAAATGAAAAAGCACCAGCACTGAAGAAGAGATCAGCAGCACCATATTGTAGTAGGTTTGGCACTGCTTTGCTGTCTCCTGCCAGCACAACGCAGCACAGCAACTTTAGATGTTGTGCTGTATTGCGTTATAAATTAGTAATCTGTTTATTAAATTTAAATTATGCATTTTGTCTATTCGTGTATTCGCTTGCACCTGGAGCGAAAAAAATATGATATAGAATCAGAATGCTGTCATGCATGCATTATGTGTAATTAAACAATTGTGCATTGTTTAATTACATTTATGTTTTTCTTTTCTGTCCATTATGCTATATTGGATTAAACTGGTATAATGTCAGAGATGTTACATGTGCAATTTAGTTGTAAGTCAACTATTCATTTAAATGTTCTTATATTTAGTCTCGAAATTCTTTGGGACAACTTGGGGCAAGACATTACGCTTCATTAATATGGATGAGGGGGTATTGAGCAGTCCTAGAAATTGACTTCTGTATTCATGTTTTACTATTGTTTTGTTGTCGCTAGAATGCATTTCTAGACTGTTTTCATTCAATTTTATGTTTTGTATTTTGAATCTGTGTTATTTTTAATTTTAGTTTATTTGTCTTATATACTGCATATCTACCAGAAGTCCCCCTAGCACTACAGCAAACATTACAGGCTACCAGTTAACCCACAAACTAAGTCCTAAACAGCCATGTTTTCAAAGCCTTACAAAAGGACAATTTGTGGCCAAGTTGATGACGCTCTGAAGCTCTGGAGAGTATTCCAAAGTTTAGGAGCCCTATAGGCCATGGAATGGCCTTCCTATCGAGACCTATGTATTTTGGGGACATTCAACAGAAGGCTGTGGAGGATCTGAGGGACCTGTGAGGGATATAATAGGAGGTCAAAGATCTTAATGGAGATGGACCCCTGTTGTGAAGTGCTCTGTGCATAATGCAGAGGGCCTTGAATTGAACTTGTTGCTCTACCGGAAGCCAGTGGAGAGCTGCTAAAGCTTTTTTCACAGACTGATACTCCAGGATGTTCATAAGAAGGTGATCCACGCCATTCTGAACCACCTGCAGCCTATTCACCACATACTGAGGTGAGCCAGAATAAAGGGCATTGCCATAGTCGAGACGTGAGATTACAAGGGCCTGGACAATCAGTGCTTAGCTAGAGACGGAAGGAGATCAAAATCCTTCCTCAGCATCCTCAGCCCCCTGAAACAGGTGGCAGCGAGCTTTTTCACTTGATGGTCCATAGTGATGCTGGAGTCCAACCATATCCCAAGACTTTATTGAACTTTTCGGTGGCGGAAGGTTCATCAAACAATCTGGTACAAGAGTCAAAGTTTTGTTATGGAGATTGTTGCCCAGTAACATGACCTCTGTTTTGTCCTCATTAAGTTTTAACCTACAATCAGCCATCCTCCTGGCCACTTCCTGAAGAAAAGGAGTTAGTTGAGGATGACCTATGCTTGGATCTGAGGAGATTGACATGACCAGCTGGGAGTCATCAGCATAGGAAACCAACGACAACCCATGGGAACACACAGTCTCTGCTCATGGGTAAATGTAAAGATTGAAAACCGAGGGGCTAAGAGAAGATCCCTGTGGCACCCCACAACTCAAACGCAAACGTTTGGAGAAACAGGCCCAATCTAGTGCCTGAAAGATATGATTCTCTAGAAAGGAGGTGAGACATTTTAGTGCCATGTCATCGACACCTGTGTTTGATGTTTTTTTAATAAGAGTGGTGTTGCAGCAGATATGCTAATATGAAAATATGCTAATGAGTTGTGTATATTTACTAATGAGAGAACTCAACATTGATTAACAGTAATTAAAAAATAACGTGTAATGTGCAAATTATGCCCACGGGGAGTGGTCACCATCTGTGTTAACGGTACTAAATAATGTGAAATGTTTTAAAAGTTCTGTATTAATATATCATAATTAATGATATAATCTATGTTTTGTAATGCCATATGTTCTTAGCTTAGCCAGAGGCCTAGTCAGCGCTGGGCCTTGCCTCCTTAAACATGGAGACGCGATGAGCTGCCGCAGACTTGAACTGGAGAAAGGGACCTTGAACTGTACAGAGTTCAACGATGAGCTCTGCTAGAGAAATCTGCTAACTCACCAGCGGACAGGAGACGATCAGAACAAATTGATACAATTATGTGTAGGGTAGGCTAAATGTATTTCCCAGGACTTGAACAATGGAGCTACAGACTAAGAGCTGGGAGCAACAATTTTGTTACCTGAGGAGCCGAATGATGACCTCATCGATTAAAGGACCAATCATGTTAATGGAACTTGATTCTCAAAATAACGTAGACAAGTGGTAAACAAAAATTATAGGTTAAAGTCATAACCCCTGATAAGGTTGACTAATGGGCAAATTGTGGGACGGACTGAGAGACCCTAATAAAAAGTCATGACATGAAGGGAAAAATCAGAACGGAGAGGCAAAAGTTGATGACGTCAGGAGACACTGTGCGATGTGCTGAATCTTGGGCTTGCATCCGTGAGCCTGAGCCTTGCTGATGACTGATGACCTGGAGACGAAGACTGACTCATTGCTGATCTATCTTGGATAGGTAGCTATATCCTGACTGACTAATGAATGCTTTTTCTTTCTAGGCACCAACTGCGCTGTATTAAAAATGTTTTTCTCTTTAGTTAGATTTTTCGAAATTATTGATTATTGACTAAATTGTTTTTCGCATGAAGACCCACATGCTGATGCTAATTTGAGATAGGTAGGCTGACGAGGGTAATTAAGGGTGACTTTGACTAAGACTGGTCGATTCATATTGCTGAATTATTCAATGTTTATGAATAGCTATGCTTGATTAATGTTGGTTGCATATTAATAAAAATCCTGATAATTCACTGCTCATATTGCTAATAAAGTTTGGTAATTATGGTTGCACCGAATAAAGGATTTTGATTAGAATTGTAACTAATAGGGAATAAAATGAACTAACTTCCATATGAGTGATGGTGGTTATTTTTGATTAGAATAGTTCATGATATCTAAAGTTGATTCATTGTGTTATTGTGAATGTCTTTTGCTCACTATACTTAACTAGGATACCCTATGTGATCCAAAAGATTAATCGACCTATACACGTCCCCTTGTAAGTTTACTTACTAAGGACAAGGCGCGTTAGCAGTTTTTGGTAGCAGCTTGATGGTTAGTTTCCTTAGGGAACTAGTTGAGTAGCGAGTAAAGGTTATGGTGGTAGTTTAATTTTGAGTATAGTTGGTTTGATTTTATAAGGTTTGAATTTTGTTTTCTAAAATGTCAATGGTAGCAAGAATAACGTTCCCTTGAGCCCAGAAATGACTTTCCCAGATCCTGGATTCCGTGAGTAAGGTTGTGGATGTTCCCAGCATATTTGAGATAGTATGATAGTGGTAGAATTGCGCTTGCCTAAGTTTAAGCAGACCGCAGGTGAATTGTGATGTATGTGAGGTAAAGAGTAGAGAGTTTACGTACTCCAGTTTAGAATTAGTAGGAGTGTGCGTACTCCTAAATGGTGTGCAAGTAGGGAAGTCGTCGAACTTCACATGTGTGTAGCGCTTTCTGCTCAAAATTGTCCACATGGTTGTTGGTGATGCACCGATCCAGCGTGGTCTAAGACTCTGGAGTATATTGACAAGTGTAGGAGACACTGGGGTATATGTTGTAATATGTCTGGTTTAGTAGGTTGATCGGGCGTGGTCAACAAGTCTGAGTGAATGTATGTTGAGTAAAAGAAGTTTCAACTGAAATTTGGCCAGTCCTATGTGCACCAGGACAGACCCAAAGATCAGTTGAGAGTAAAGTTTGTGGGTCGAATTTTACTTGCGGACGTGGGGGACTGAGAAAGAAGAATAGCTAAGGTCCCAGAGTGTGCCTTTTAGTGAAAATCTGTAAGGTCCCTGAAGCGATTTTGTCCTTTCCTGTAGTAAACCAGCAGATTTGTTTTAGTTATTATTTGATGAAGACGCTCGCAATATATTTACATTAGTTGAGTGAATTTGAGCAGAGGGAGGCGAAGCCGCAAGACTTTGTCAGCCGCTGTGTGTTAGTGTGACGCAAGTGTGTGCCACGCTGGGATAGGTCGGTTAATGAGAAGTGCTACGACTGGATTGGCAGCCGTCTGTGAGAGGCAATTGTTCGAGCGAACGGGTGAAAGGAATCTTGGGAGTAAAAGTCATTTCATTTATTGAATTGAAATACATAACACAAACAAAATGAAGTTTTTTAAGGCATTTAGGAGTGCGATGAAGGGTGAATCATACATTAAGGCTTCAGTAGGGGAATCAACCCCCCCGGAGGATAGTCCAGCACATCTCGTAATGCCAGAAAAGGGCATAGCTTCTTGTCTTTGGCTAAAGCAATGGAGCGCATTGACTAAGAATCAAGGAACCCTATCATTTCCAGAGCATGGAACGTTTAATTTAAGGGTTCTAGACCAATTGCGATTATCATTGTATGACATGAGACCGTTACCGAAACCAGCACAGTTTGAAGCTTTCGCAGTTTGGGAGCTAGTGGCCAGACAGAAGCATGAGCTGAAAACTAATAGAAGGATAAAGAAGATAGAGAAGTCACTAGCCGAAGCTAGGTGGGATTGGGAACAAAAGAGATGGAGAATGGCAACCATGAAGGAGATTAAGATGTTCCCTGCAATCACAGAAGGTGATGATTCAGACAAAGGAGATGATAACAAGGAAAGGGGAGCGAGGAAAGAAAGAAAGAGAAAAAGTCCTATGTAGATGATGACGATTCTGACGTTGAGGATTACATTACGCAGTTGCTGAGAGATAGACCTCCACCTATGACGATTTATGCAAGGGGTCCAGGGAATATTGCTACAGCCCCTCCTGCTACTCCTGGGACATCCCAGGGAGCCGCGGGTGCTGTACAAACAGAAGGAGGACAGATACCAGGGGCAATGCAGAGTACACCAGTTGCAGGAACAAGTGCCAAAGCTCAAGTGCAAGTGCCTACACCTTCTGCACCAGGAATTTACCCAAATGTACCCACTCTTTAGACTGTTTCAAATATTGTGCTGCCGAGGGAGCAGGTGCATCCACAACAAATGCTAGTTCAGACTGTCTCGACTCCAATGTTACTGCCGCCAGCTCAGATACAGAATATGCCAGGGCCTAATCAGTTAACTGGGACATCAGTGGATCTTACACCAGTTATGAACCAGGCAATGGGAGTACCACTTACACAAAGTGCAGGTTCCAGTGCAGCTCCAGATGCAAAATCGCTACCGATTACTGTTGGTCCAGCTGTACCCTTATATGCTCAGAAGAAATTTTATATTTCAGAACTCGGGGAGAAGGGGAACGGGAGACTTAGTACAGTTGACATCATTATCAAGTACTTGTCCGGGAGAGCTTGAATCTCCTGTGGGATTTAGTCCTCTTGTGGCACTACCAGATGCAAATCAGAGTATGAAACTTTTGACACCACAAGCTGTAGGGACAGGGATGCAACAGCTGCCAGCGACTAATGTGAGAAACATTTCATTACAAGGGTTAACAGCACAGCCGTTAACTAGTTGGCTGGATAGTTTAAATTCTTCGCAAGGTACCTCAAAGGGGGAAGAGCAACTGAATTGAGTAGGACTAAATATCAAGGCAAATGAATTAGTTGAGGGAACAATGGGATTGAATAGGTTAGAATCCTATACTGAAGAAGACCTAAGATATTTGTGTCCCAGGATTACAAAGGAAGTTGGGAAAATACACCAGAAACTAGCGGAAGTAGCGGAGAAGCATGACATTGATCTTAAGACAACAAAACATTTGAGACGAAGCTACGGATTAGATTTTGAGGCAAAATATTTCAAACACATGAGGTCAGCATGAATGAAAGCACATCTAAGAGACTTATTGCAGAGTGCACAGATTTGGGGAGCACTAGAGAAGTGGGAAGGCAGATGGGCGAAAAGGAAAGATAAACGAAAACGAGACTCAGAAGGGGAAACAGAGGGAGTAGAGAAAGGAGAAGCAGTCAAAATGCTACCAATGAGGGAAATTCCAGGAGGGCAATTTGTTCATGTTCCTTGGCATCGAAGTAATATATTGTCTTTTACCAATGATTATCCTAAATTCAGAGAGAAGCCAGTTGAATGGTACCAACAGACAGAGAGGTTTGTGAAACTTTCCAAATGTCTGTGGGAAGACTTGAACACCTTGTCTGAGATAGTGGTGCCAGCCGACTAATGGGTCGAATGTAAAAGAGCAGTAGATTGGCCAACAAATGAACCCGAGAGGCATAAGATTACAGGCGCACCATCACCTGAGGTAATGAAAAATTATTATAAGGTGATTGAGTTTCTGAAAACTAAGATTTCTCCGAAAAACATTGATTGGCAGAGGATTGACAGGACGGTTCAAGAAACCAAAGAGTCAATACACACCTATTATGAAGGATTGTTCAAAGCTTTTAAGGAATACAGTGGTAAGGAAGCAGTCGAACCAAAAGACATGTTGCATTTCGTGTTCAGATGTGTTGAAGGGTTGAGACCTGAAGTAGGACAGATGATTAAGAATCATTTGATTTGTTGCCAGGCAATGCCGATTGATGAGGTGTTGCAGTATGACAAATATTGCAGCAATGAGATTGAACTAAAGCGAAAGAAATTGAAGGAAAAGGCAATGGTGATGCATATTAAGGCAGCACAATCAGGAGTGCAAGGAGCTTTAGTGCCGCCGATGCCGCTGCAACAAAGAGCTATTGATTTTCAGCCACAAGTGAGGGGTAGAGGACGTGGTATGGATGTGATGAGTGGTCCGGATCTGAATAAGGTGGTTGTTCAGAATGACATGCAGGGCATGAAAAGGATGTTGCCATGCCACTTGTGTGGAAACATGGGACACTGGAAGTAGGAATGCCCACTGATGGTGCAGGAAGAAATAATTCAGCAAGGTGATGTCAGTACGGTCCAGACGGTAAAAGTCCCTAGAGCGAGGGGCCAAGTTTCGAATGTTCAAACCCGAAGTCAAAACTTTTTGCCTGTACAACAGATGCAGGTGCCTCAAGCACAATTTACTTCCTTTGCACCGGTACAGCAGCAGATTCCTATGGAGCCTAGACAACAAATGCACATACCCCAAACCCGATGGTGCAGCAACAGGTTATGCTAACTCAACATGTCAATGGTCAGATAACAGATAATAGTAACAATACAGTACACCAATTCCCATTTCACAGTGAGGATGAAATAAACAATTAATGGATGAGTGACAGTTCAGATGAAGGAGCCTGTATACTTGCTGCATCTCAAGAGGTAGATCAGAGAGGGCCATTTGTAAAGGGAAAAGTAATTGGACATAAGGTCTTGTTCTTAGTCGACACTGGAGCTACACGCTCTACAGTAAGGAGTGTAGAAGTACCAGATTTACCCCTTTCTGGAAGAACAGTGCAGGTTGTGGGAGTGGAAAATAGGCAATTAACGAATCCTATCACAGAACCAGTACAAATTGAAATCAGAAACCATACAGGACTGCATAGATTTGTGGTGTGCAACTCAAGTCCTGTATCTTTGTTAGGCAGAGATTTACTGTGCAAAACCAAATGTTCCATAAATTGTACAGATGCAGGAATAGAAGTCCAGACAAATAGTGATGATGAGGAAGAACAGGCATCAGCTATGGTTCTTAATGACGCATTTGAAGAGTACCCTTTGATTGAGATTTTTCCAATGTTCGCTTTGAAGGAGTTGCATGCAGATTTACATGGAACAGTAAAGGAGAAAGTTTGGGATTTGACAGGGAAAAAAGTGGGTTTGATCAAGGGTGTGGAGCCAATTAAAATCACCCTGAAGCCGAATGTTGAGTTTCCAAAACATCCACAGTATACCATGCCACAGGATGTGTTGATGAAGGTGGCACAAATAATTGGGGAATTCCTGAAATAGGATGTTCTAAAAGAAGTGCTGAGCAGTCCATGTAATTCACCGATAATGGGATTGAAAAAGCCTTGTGGAAAGGTGCGAATTGTGCAGGATTTGCGGAAAGTGAATGACATGGTGGTTAAGTGTTGTCCGATTGTGCCCAATCCAGCAGTGATAGTGTTTCAGATTCCATGTGAGGTGGAGTGGTTCACAGTAGTCGATCTGTCACAAGCTTTCTTTTCAGTACCACTTCATGAGGAGAGTCAGTTTCTTTTCAGTTTAAAATTCCTAGATAAAGTCTATAGCTGGTGCAGGCTTCCACAAGGGGATACGGAGTCACCGTCCTTGTTTAACCAGATTCTGAAAAAGAATTTGGAGTCATTGGAATTACCTTGCCAATCGACTCTTGTACAGTACATTGTGATGACTTATTGAATGAGTCCAGAACAAGGGAAGATTCGATTGTCCTTCTTAATCATCTGGGGGACTTCGGTCACAAAGTCTCACCTGCAAAACTGCAGTACTGTCAGAAGTCTGTCAAATACTTGGGTCATCAGATTGAGAAAGGGTTGAGCAGAATTTCCCGAGAAAGGATTACAATGATTTTGCAGAGAAGTCCACTGGCTTCCCAGAAAGATGTGCGCATGTCCATGAGAATGGTAGGATACTGTAGACAATGGATTTAAAAAAATTCTGAGATTGCCAAGCCTTTGCAACAGTTGACTCATAAGGTAGTTACAGATCCCAGTACTCTAGATAATGATCAGATGATGTCTTTCACTGAATTAGAGAGAGAGTTTGTGCAGAGCTCCAGCATTGGGAATGCCTGATTACACAAAGCCTTTCACATCGTTTTGTCATGAACGTGATGCTTGTTCTTTGTCTGTCTTGACACAGGTCCATGGAGGTGCTTATCGCCCAGTAGCCTATTTTTCAGCCACCTTGGACCCCGTTGCATCAGCTTTACCAGGTGGTCTGCGAGCAGTAGCCGCAGTTGGTCAAAGTCTTTCCCAATGTGAAGGGGTAGTCATGGGACACCAAGTGACGGTAATGGTGCCACATTCAGTTGAAATTTTGCTGACAAGAACAAAAACCCAACATTTGACGGGGTCACAACTGACAAGGTATGAGACGAGTATATTGGGAGCTCCAAATGTCACTGTGAAAAGATGTACAGTGTTGAATCCAGCAACATTACTGCCAAGTGATACTGTTGAAGTTGAAAAAGAGGAAGACATAGAGCATGATTGTCTTTAAGTTACATCTCTCTACAAAGCCTAGACCTGATATTAGAGACACTCAACTAGAAGAAAATGATCAAATTGTTTTTGTTGATGGTTCATGCCTTAGAGATGGGACAGGCACATTGAGAGCAGAGTATACCGTGTGTACAATTACAGGAACCCTTGAAGCATTTTGGCTTCCTGGTGGATATTCAGCACAAGTGCGGAATTGGTAGCTCTTACTAGAGCATGTTATGTCTCTACTAGGCTGCGAGTGACTATATACACAGATAGCCAATATCGATTCAGAATTGTTCATCATTTTAGCCAATTGTGGTCACAAGGAGGGTTTATAACCTCCAGTGGAACCCAAGTACGAAATGGTGACAAGATAAAAGAGTTATTGTACGCAATACAGTTGCCTGAAGAAACCGCTGTGGTAAAATGCAGTGCACACCAGAAAACACCAGGCTACATTTCCTTGAGAAATGGGTATGCGGATCAGGTAGCAAGATTTTGCACCCTGAACTGTATATCGTTCAAGGATAAGTGGGAACTAATGCAAGAAGAAGAGACCAGTTGTGCAAATTTTGCTGTAAAAGTAATTGACACTCTAGAGGAATTGAAGACATTGCAAGAAAATGCAGACAAGGAAGAAAAAAAAGACGTGGATCAAGCTGAAATGTGTTCAAAGACCAGATGAGATCTGGGTATCTGAGGAGGGCCAGATGGTGTTACCGAATTATCTGTTATCTCAGATGGTTCGGTATTAATATGGGCAGGCACACATTGGAAGGAATGCCATGATTAGATTGTTCAAGGTGATTGGTTCAAATTGAAATTTAGATAAGCAGCTGAGGCAGTATGTCATAGATGTGCAATCTGTCAGCAATTAAACGTGGGAAAAGGGAAAGTAGTAAATCTGAGCCACATTGGAAGAGCAGGAGGACCATTCAGCAGAATGCAATAGGATTTCATTGAAATGCCTGCATGTGGTGGACTGAAGTACATGTTGGTGATCGTATGTGTGTTTAGTCATTGGATTGAAGCATACCCCACACGTACAAATTATAGTCTCACAGTTGCAAAGTTATTGCTTAGAGAACTAATACCAAGGTTCGGATTCACGATCTCTTTAGAATCAGATAGGGGAACGCACTTCAACAACGAAGTGATCAAACTCTTTTGTGCAGCACTAAACATTGAACAGAAGCTACTTTGCAGCTATCCTCCAGAAGCATCAGGATTGGTAGAATAAATTAACGGTACCCTAAAATCAAGAATTGCAAAAATGTGCAGTGCCACAAATCTGAAATGGCCAGATGCATTGCCCTTAGTGTTAATGTCAATGAGTAATGTACCTGACAGGAAAACAGGACTGTCCCAACACGAGATTCTTATGGGGAGAGCAATGAGACTGCCAGCAATACCAGCCAACGCTCTTGTCAATATAACAGATGATATGGTGTTAGACTACTGCAAGGGCCTAGCTGATGTGGTTCAATCTTTTTCTCAGCAGGTACAAGCCGTTACCCTGTCACCCATCCATGACCCAGGTCACAACTTGAGAGCAGGAGACTGGGTCATGATCAAAAAGCATGTGTGGAAAACCTGCCTAGAGCCACGTTGGAGAGGTCCATATCAGGTGGTGTTGACAACTACTACAGCTGTAAAGTGAGCAGGGTTGATTAATTAGATACATGCAAGCCATACGAAAAAGGTGGTGAGTCCCCAAGATCATGAAGAAGTATTGCTGAGACAACCAGCAGCAGCCAAGCGAGTAATTCTGCCTGAACCAGAACAAGTTGAGACGGAGGTGGACCCAGAACTGACGGAAGAAGGATCAATCACCCCAGTAAGGGACGAGGGTGTGGAAAATCAAGAAGCAGAATGTACAGACAATGCAGAAAAGACGTTAAGAGATCCATGCACAGGAGAAATGCTAACGCAAACAAGGGGGACTGAAAAGCAAGGAGACTCAGGGGGTCATTCCGACCCCGGCGGGCGGCGGGCGCCGCCCGCTGGGCGGAAACCGCCCAAAGACCGCACCGCGGTCAAATGACCGCGGGGGTCATTTTAACTTTCCCGCTGGGCCGGCGGGCGATCTCCAAAAGATCACCCGCCCACACCCAGCGGGAAAGCCCCTGCAAAGAGGAAGCCAGCTCCGAATGGAGCCGGCGGATTTGTAGGGGTGCGACGGGTGCAGTGGCATCCGTCGCGATTTTCAGTGTCTGCAAAGCAGACACTGAAAATCATGCTGGGGCCCTGTTAGGGGGCCCCTGCACTGCCCATGCCAGTGGCATGGGCAGTGCAGGGGCCCCCAGGGGACCCACGACACCCGTTCCTGCCATCCTGTTCCTGGCGGTAAAAACCGCCAGGAACAGGATGGCGGGAAGGGGGTCGGAATCCCCATGGCGGCGCTGCAAGCAGCGCCGCCATGGAGGATTCCCTGGGCCAGGGGTAAACCGGCGGGAAAACGCCGGTTCCCCTGCGGTCAGAATGGCCCTGGAAGCACCGCCAGCCTGTTGGCGGTGCTTCTGTGGTCCATGACCGCCAGGGTCGGAATGACCCCCTCAGTGCCAGAGCCTGAGGGGGAAAGAGTTGAGGCAGGTCCAACCAAAGGTGATCTGACTCCTCCTGAACCCGTTGAAGGTCCATCAAGAGAAGGCACATCAGATAAGGTGAAGGAGAAAAGTCCTATCTTGAATAGATTGTTGACAGAAGGTGTAAGAAAAGGGGATAATTGGCCTGAATCTCAAATAGGGAAGAAGAAGGACTAGGTGATAAATGAAACAATTGAGGAAGAACAAGACACCACAAGGAAAGATGAACTGAGTGATGGAGAACTAACAGGGAAAGGAGGTTGAAAAGAAAGAGAGTGGCAAGTTGAAAATACGCAGGACCAGAGTGGGCATACGCCACAACAAGTGACTGGGAGAACGAGTTTATGTCCTTCTGTTTTGACAGAGTTCCGAATCAGCACTTTGTTGCATCTTGAAAGAAAGAAACCACAGACTGTGTTGTTGAATAAAGAAAAAGATTGAGGTTACTGATTTACCGGAAAAGACATTAATAGCCTGGTATCACAATTAAACATTGAAAATGGCCAGCTGCTAACCGATTTTGACAAAGGAAGAGGGGTCCTATCAAGTGAAGTTAAAGTGTGAAGAAAGAAATATATTTTTATTTTATTTTTTATTTTAGATTTTTGTGTTGCATATTAATTAGGAGTTGAAAACTCTGCTTTCTGATTCTTTACAAATCATGACTAGTTTAGATAATAACCCGAGACATATTAGGTATTGTAGATATTTGAGTGTAGGTATCGCGATTGTGTCTGGAATATTGTTTGTAATAATGATTGTGGGTATGTCAATTCATGAGATGAAAGAAATGAGAGATACATCTGTGCATCAAAGTACAACACTGACAGCTATAGAAAGGTTTAAATTAGATGAGCAATATTTGCATGATTATACTAACGCAAGGGGAGAGTTGTCTTCTAACGTCTTTTACCGTCTATTGAGTGAGTATGTGGAAACAATGGATGCAAAAGATTGTCTTGTGTGTACACAAATACCTTCATCTGTAGAAGAAGGGGTTACTTACCATAGTCTACCCCTGACCTATGAGAAAACTTGTAGTCTGTTACTAACAGGCTTCTATAATCAGGAATACATTCAATACTTTTATTCTAATTATGACTTAGTATTTTCCTTTGTTCCTATAATTAGATATTTGAGTAAGCTAGCTAAGGATCACGATATATTGTATTAGTTAGGGGATTCTTTGAGCCTACACTAGCATTTGGCATGGCTTATGTGCATCGTAACAATTTGACGTGCTTAATAACTCCCATGGAAAAAAGCTTTATATGGCATACTGACGATAGGAGAAAAGCATCAAAAGAAAAATTTGAAAAAGGATTAGAGAAAAGGATGTCCAAAAATGATTATGCTTACACTGCTATTAAAACACAAGGAAAGTTAGCTTTAGACGACTTACATGTAGGGAAACTATGTATGTACAGGCCAAAATCACGCGCTGACACTTTATTTGTGGGAACGAGTGAATGTAGGCATGTGTTTTTGTTTCAGAGTAAATGGACATTCATGTTGAATGGTGCTGACCCTGTGATTCCTGGGATTTATTATATTTGTGGGCTCAATGCTTATTACCGTCCCCATAAGGGATGGTATGGGACATGTTATTTGGGAATAGTATTCCCTAAGATCTATCAAATAGATGATTTGAAAAAGATGTTAACTAACTTTACAGGAGCTATACTTTTACTAAACACTGAATTAGCTGCAGATAGAGCTATGACGCTTCAAAACAGGCTTGCTTTAGACATAATATTGGCGAAAGACGGAGGAGTCTGCAAAATGATTAATGAGAAGCACTGTTGTTCCTATATTCCTGCAAATGAGAAAGAAGTAAAAGAATTGCTTACTAACTTAACTAATGCGAGTAAGGATTTAAAAGAGTTGAAAGAACCAGGAGTTTGGGAAAAAGTGGGAAAGCAATTTGCGATACTAGGAAATTGGTTCAGTCAAATTTGGGGTGGGATATTGTGAAAAATCGTTCAAGGAATATTAATTGTGATCACTATTATACTAGGATTATGGGGGCATGCAAATTATGGTACAAAATTCAATTAAAAAGAGCTAAGAATGATCAGAGGAGGGAAGAACCACCTGGGAGAAGAATCTATAGGGAAAATAGAAACAGAAGAGATCAAAATGTAACTGAAAGTAACCTGTAATGCTTGATAAGAAAGGTGTGATGACATATTTAGTCATCAGAGGAGGGACTGTTGCAGAAGATATGCTAATATGAAAATATGCTAATGAGTTGCGTATATTTACTAATGAGAGAACTCAACATTGATTAACAGTAATTAAAAATTAACGTGTAATGTGCAAATTGTGCCCACGGGGAGTGGCCACCATCTGTGTTAACAGTACTAAATAATGTGAAATGTTTTAAAAGTTTTGAATTAATATATCATAATTAACAATATAATCTATGTTTTGTAATTCCATATGTTCTTAGCTTAGCCAGAGGCCTAGTCAGCTCTGGGCCTTGCCTGCTTAAACGTGGAGGCGCGATGAGCTGCCGCAGACTGGAACTAGAGAAAGGGACCTTAAACTATACAGAGTTCAAGGATGACCTCTGCTAGAGAAATCTGCAAACTCACCAGCGGACAGGAGACAATCAGAAAAATTTATACAATGATGTGTAGGGTAGGCTAAATGTACTTTCCCAGGACTTGAACAATGGAGCTACAGACTAAGAGCTGGGAGCAACAGTTTCGTTACCTGAAGAGCCGGATGATGTCCTCATCGATTAAAGGACCAATCATGTTAATGGAACTTGATTCTCAAAATACCGTAGACAAGTGGTAAACAAAAATTATAGGTTAGAGTCATAACCCCTGATACGGTTGAGCAATGGGCAAATTGTGGGGCAGACTGAGAGACCCTAATAAAAAGTCATGACATGAAGGGAAAAATCAGAACGGAGAAGCGAAAGTTGATGACGTCAAGAGACACTGTCCGAAGTGCTAAATCTTGGGTTTGCATCCATGAGCCTAAGCCTAGCTGATGACTGATGACCTGGAGACGAAGACTGACTCCTTGCTGATCTATCTTGGATAGGTAGCTATAATCTGACTGACTAATGAATGCTTTTTCTTTTTCGGTACCCTATGTGATCCAAAAGATTAATCAACCTATATGCATCCCCTTGTAAGTTTACTTACTAAGGACAAGGCGCGTTAGCAGTGGTATGGTCTACTGTATCGAAGGCTACACTAAGGTCTAAGAGAATAATGGCAGCCGACTCCTAGATCCAGACTCCATCTCAGATCTTCCACCACTGTCAGCAAAGCTGTTTCAGTGCTGTGCTGAGTCTAAACCCCATTTGGGTGCAGTAAAAAAAATTGTGGGCTTTAGGGAAAGCAGAGAGATGTTTACATGCTTTTCCAGGAGCTTGTAGGCTCCTGGTAGCAGACAGATCAGTCTGTAATTGTATAGACAAAGGGGGGGTCAAGCTTAGCTTTTTAACAACAGTTGGACTACAGCATGTTTCCATTGGGGAGGGACCTGACCACTTTTAAGCAATAAATTCAGTAGGTCAGTTAGAACAGAAGGAATTCTATCCAACCCATGGCAAAGGATATAAAGAGGTGCAGGGTCTAATGGGGATCCAGATTTTACTGTGTGCAAGAGATCTGCCCAGGTTTTGACAGTAAGTGCATGAAAGGCCAGAATCTTAGTGTCTGGATGCTGTAAAAGGGGCTGTATGATGTAATTGACTTCCTGATTTGGCCCATCGGGAAAGGAGGAGTATATATCTATAATAATCTTCTTTTGAAAGAAAAGTGCCAAATTGTTACTATGTTCGACTGAAGCTTCTGGAGAAGTATTAAGTGGTACAGGCTCAGTAATCTCTTTGAGAACATGGAAGCTCTCTTTTGGGGAATTAGATGAGCTTTCAATTTTTGTCAAATAGTAGAAGGCTTGAGCAGCTCTTATTTCCACATGAACACTTCTGATGGAACTCCTATAACTGACTTTCATGGTCTTACCGCGAAACTTCCTCCATCTTCTCTCCAGGCATTTACATTCCTTTTTTAGGCTCAATAAATGTATGTTGAACCCAGGGGATTTCCTACCACAATGGCAATTAGTGTGTACTTTTGCAGGTAGAACTAGATCTAATGAGTTGGAAATCCACTCATTGACCCTACAGGACAATGGAACAACTTGGTCCGAAAGAACAGGTCTGGAATTCTCCAGTACAATGGACCAGTTCCTAAGGTTTAATTTAGGCCAGCAACGGCCCACCTGCCATATTGTTGGAGAAGAGGTAGAGGTCAAACGAATAGAAAGATTCAGAGTAATTAGACAGTGATCTGACCAGTAATGTGGGAAGGGACTTTGTACCAGTAGATTGGTAATATTATTAAACACAAGGTCAATTGTATGGCCTTTTCCATGCGTAGTGCCTGTAAACAATTGTATGAGGTCAAGCTAGACAAGATCAAATAGAAGGTCTTAGCGGAGGCATTGTTGGTGTCATCAGCATGATTGTTAAAGTCTCCAACCAGAGTAAAATTGGGTCTGCCCAGGCCTGCAACTAAGTCCGGAAGAGCCTTAATAAAATAATCATGGGGGCCCGGCAGTCTATATACAAGAATTCCAGAAAACATAAAGGTAGGTTTAGTGCTAAAGAAAATGACAAACTTTCATAAGCTGGGAATAATAAGAGGCACAGAGGAACATTTAATTGAATCCCTGTAAATAATGAGTACACCACTACCTCTTTTGTCCACCCGGTTTAACCTACTTATAAGGTATCCTTGAGCTGCCTCTGGAGAAGATTCCTCATGGAGCCAGGTTTCAGTTACAAATAACACATCTGGTAACAAATCACTTAGAAGGCAATGAGTATCTAATTTATGAGCCGCTAGGGACCGGTAGTTAACTAGATACATACGCCTGGCTGATACCTTACAGTTGCCCTGAGGCTGATTCAGTCCAAGCCAGGGATAGAGATCACAGGTTTTGAAAATTTGTGTTGATGAACTAAGATCATAAATAGGATGGCAGCAGGAGTCGGTTAAGGTGGTTTTAAGTGAATGTAGTTGGCTGGATATTTAGTTTACCTTAATTTTTGTGCAACCAGCATAGTCCCTGGCCCTAGCGAGGCACAGACAGGTGCAGATGGGCTTGCCTTTGGCACACCTTTGGTGCGCTGTCAGTGCGCCCTCTGCACATGTCTGCTGCATAATCTCCCTCATATAGGAGCGGGGTAAGCTGAATGGAAAAAGCCGCTAGAGCGCTAACCTAAAATGGTGGCTCTAGAGAATACTTAGAGAAGGGGAAATAATGGCGCTCGCTCTTAGCAGTTCAGCCTAAAAGAATGCTTTCCTCAAGCTGTCCCTCGATCATGTAGCTATACCAAGACCCTCCCACCAACAATCCAAAAGTGCAGGGAGGAGGGAGCAGTCAAAGGGGAAATACAGTTTTGACAATGAATGTGCAGTATCAGAGACTGATATCCCGGAACATGGACATCAGGTACACATCTTAAAAAATGTTAAAAGCTATTTTCACTATAACACACACAACAATAAAAGCTAGGCACCCAATGATGCCATATGGCAGATTAAAAATTAGTTAAGCAAAGTGAGCTGGCAGCCTTATGTGTCCGCTGCGATTCCGCTTCATAGTCTACCTTATATGGAAGCGGGGAAAGCTGAATGGAAAAAGCTGTTAGAGAGCTAACCTAAAGTGGCGTCTCTAGAGGGCACTTAGAGAAGGGGAAATAATGACGTCCACTCCTAGCATGTCAAAGCTCTCCCTCGATCATGTAGCTGTACACCGACCTTCCCACCAACAATCCAAAGGTGCAAGCCAAGGGGTAAATACCGTTTCGACAATGAAAGTGCACTACCAGAGACTGATATCAGGTACACATTTAAAAACATTTTTTAAAAATGTTCACTTTAGCTCACACAACAATAAAAGCTAGGCACTCAAGCATTCGGTATGGAAGATTAAAAATTAGTTAAACAAAGTGAGCCGGCAGCCTTACGTGTCTGCATGTAATGTTTATATGGCTATTTGGTCTGCAAAATTAAAGATATATTTAATGAGGAACCTGAGCACAGCATCCTGGAAATTAAAGTAAAAATGGTAAATAGAAAGAACTAAACAAGTACGAAAAAGATACATATTGCTCCGTTAATATTTCATTCGTGATATCAGTTTCATTATTTTTATTGGCATTGGTTCTGAAATCAACAATTATCTGTAATGGTAGCGTTAAAATTATTGGTGTAATGTCAAACGAAGAATGTCCATTACTACTTAAATGCTGAGAGAGTTGGAATAGTTAATAGAGAGCTGGAATAGAGGTATTAGTCCTCCTTGATATTCATTACTCTGGAAGCAAGTGAACTTCATCAGACTCACAAAGAGAATTCCAGATCTGTCCTTTTTTAACATCTTTTGCGCGATGCCGGTCTTTAGCTGTAAATTCTCTTTTAAAGTGACAGTGGCATTGGAAAACGTTTTTTTTTTTCACAGTCGTTGATGGCTATCAGCGAAAATGTGGATGCTAACAACGTATTTTTGTCAAGCTATTGTGGGAACTTTAATACACAAAAATCAAGTGAGGGTACGTTGTATCGTGAAACAACGGAAACGGCATTGTACCTCTCTGCACGTAATGAAAAATGTTTAGTTTTATTTACTATTTAATTAAGACTTGCTGTATCGTGCATAGAAAACAGGTCCACTTCTAAATAGCATAGTGCATTTAGGCCTGAAGAGACATAAATTAATGTACACTATTTGCAAATTACAAGCAGTAAACACCAGATGATGTTTAGGAACGCTTTATAAACAGAAGCTATTCCCGACCACAATGTCTTGTTTTTTCATATGCATTTTGTCAGCAAATTAATCTCTTTTACTCTTTCCAGTATGGCACAGAGCAATTAGCTTTACATCTGCCAGTCAATAACAGGCACCATATGTGCATGACTAATCATTTCTTGTCTTGAAATATATTCAGATGTCGTTGCCTAAATCTGACTTGGGTATGATCCACCGTTCGAAATATCCAGTATCATGAGTCACATATTTAATTAACTGCACAGACTGATGAATGTTAAGCATGGCTACTTATGTGTCAAGAAAGTACTTGAGAACAGCCAAATTCTATCTATCAGGAGGGACCATTTATCAGTTTGTAATTGTTTTTTTTATATATTGTTTTCTTCTTCGTTTGCTTCTTTCTCCCATTGGTTGTTTATTTCTGTCTTTTTTTAGTTACACTTGTTACTGTCAACAATTAAGGTGTCTTTTTGAGTTCCCTTGTAATCCCAATTCAGGCATGGGGAGTTATACATCTCCAGGTTTTACCTCCTGACTCCAGGAGCCAAAAACAGCCAACTACTCAGGTGAAATTAGAATTGAAAAAGTGGGAATTGCTGCAGAATTACATATTTTCCATTATTCTGGTAAAACATATTGTGACTAATATTTCTGGGTCCCAGAACCACTGATACCGAGGATATCAGTAACTCTAGAGGGATAAGGGGGAACGTTTTACCAAAGGTGTGGTCACATAGATGACCAAACTCGGTCACATTGCCTAGTGGGGAAATAGAGATGTATCAAAAAATAATTAAATAAAATGTGATTTCACGATACGGCCTTGATTTTGAGTCAGGCGATGCGGCAATTACTGCATAGAATTGATTCAGAGTGGGTAGCTTTTTCCACTTTCCATAAATTTTTTCCCACTGTATGAGAACTGTACCCATTTCTTCCGGCACGTAATTATGGCTGGAAAACTCACATGCAGCAGCATACAAGTTTATTCCATTTTTTAGACAGGGGCGCATACATTGATTCCCCTTACAGAAAAAAATCTTTACCTTCCTTCCCTTACTCATCCCGCCCTCCTTCCTCACTCAGACCCTACTCATAGCTCCCTGCATATATTTATCATCGGCTCAAAGCAGGTGAAAAAGCTATGTGTTAAAAATTAATTTATTCCGTAGTAAAGGAGCAAGTCTTAAAATCTATCACAAACTACTACAGTGATAACTGACATGATAACCTTAAGACAGAAGGCATTTGGGGCGCAATGAAGGCAACAATTCAAGGAACAATAATTAATCAAATGGTCTTAAAAACAAATAAAAAATACAAAACTAGGGGCCAGATGTATGAAACTTTTTTGCACTTGCAAACGGTGCGAATCGCAAAAAATCTTCCGTTTGCGAGTGCAAAAAAGTGGTCTGCGATGCATGAAAGGCATTCGCAGACCAAAAATAAGAAATCGCAAAAATTTCGATTTTTTGCGTTGCGACCTGGTTTTGCAAGTCGCATTTTGCGATTCAGTATTTCCAGTAGGAAATTGCGAGGCACAAATTGCGAGTCGCAAAATCCAAGTCGAAAAGAGATGCATAAAAAAATCGCAAATTGCGATTTTTCACAGAATGGCATTTTGCACATGCAAAATACCACTAAGTGAAACCAGGTAGTAACCAGGTGCAACCTATATAAAGAGGCCCAGAATGCCTCAGACTCCTTTCAACAATGGCTGCACTCTACGTCATGGCGAGGAGGATGAGAATCTTAGCAGGTTTGAGGAGAGGGAGGAGGAGACAGGAGCGCATTTTCAGAGTGCGCATTACACTTTTTAACCTGACAGAGGATGAAATATATGAGAGATATAGGTTGAACGCAGCCATGATACTTGATCTGATAGCTGAGCTACAACCCATACTGCAGCGCAGAACACTAAGGACTCACAGCATACCCACCCATGTGCAGGTATTATGCTCCCTCCACCTACTCATTTCAGGGAGCTATCAAGGGGTCTTAGCAGCAGCTGGAGGGGTCTCACAGAGTACCCTCTCCAGATTTTTCAACACATTTATCTACGCCATGCTGAGCAAACTACACCAGTACATCAGATTCCCCCACACCCTACAGGAAATACAGCAGACTAAAATGTAATTTTATCAGATAGCACAGTTCCCCACGTCCTAGGTGCCATAGATGGGACACATGTGGCAATATGTCCACCATCCGCCACAGAGTATGTGTACCGCAACAGGAAATACCAACATTCAATGAATATACAGGTGATATGCAATGCCTCCTACATCATTACTGATCTCGTGGTCAGGTACCCAGGGAGCACACATGATTCATACATATTTCGCCACAGCGGGATTCACACACGACTGCTAGCTGGGGAGTTTGGTGAAGGATATCTACTAGGTATTGTCCCTCTGTACACTGGCGCATTGATGGGGTGCTGATGTCAGATGGCTCAGTTACTCAATATACCCTCTGTCCCTTCCAGGAGACAGTACTTATGCAGTGCGCACCTACATGATGAAGCCCTACCTCAATCATGCCACACCAGCTGAACGGAGATATAATGCAGCACACAGGGCAACCCGCAATGTGGTGGAGTGCACATTTGGACTGCTGAAGAGTCGCTTCCGGTGCCTCCACAAAAGTGGAGGGGCACTACAGTACAGTCCAGAGACCACATGTAGAATAGTGGCTACTTGTGCTATCTTGCACAATATAGCTACCACCAGAGGCATACCTGTACAAATATGTGATACTGAATCTGATGAGGATGATGATCCCATACCACCCCTAAATCCAGCAGACAGGACCAGTGCAGCAGAGGGAAGGCAAAGGCGTGCTGACATCACACACAACCATTTCAGACGTGAGTATAAATGACACAAATCCTCTGACAACTGTAGTGAAATAAATGTATTACCTTAAGTCAAGTAATGTTCTTCTGAGTAATAACAAAAAAAGGTTATGTGAGAAACTCAAAACAATGAAGGACCTGAGTATTGCACTATTACTTCATAGTGAAAACAGAAGTCCACTGGCAGCTAGAGTCATTTTATGCGCCCACGCACACCACTCGGGTGCCCAGTTACATCACTGGCACCTCCATTGTCACCCTCAGTGGCAGTGCTGTGCCTGGCACTGCGCCGTCTGGTGTCCGATGCTGGTACAGCTACACTGCTGAGGCTGGAACTGTCCTCAGTGTCCCCCATTGCAAGCTCACTCGGAGTGGCTGACCTTGGTCCCATAATGTGTTCGATCACATTGGTGATCTGCACAAGTCCATTCACAACGTCCCTGCTGCTGTGTGCTGCCTCCACTTGCGCGGCCACTGCACGACAGGCAATCAGTGCTGTTGAATTTGCCACCCTGTTAGACGAACAACAGAGGCTGCCAAACATGTTCCGAAATCTGCGCTCCGGTCTGCGCTGGCTCACCCTCTCATGGCGCAGCTCCTGGCAGAGTTCACGGACAGCACTTGTGAGGTCCCTGGTGTCCTGTGATGCCTGCACCTGTCCCTCACGCAGCTGTACAATGTTGTTATTGAGGGAGTCAAGTTGGCGATGCAGGCCCACCATGTTGCGGTTATGTTTGCGCAAGTTCTTTTCTAATCCGAAGATCCTCTTATTTTGTAGGCACTGCTGCTACAACATAGCAGCTTCCAGCACACCAAACAAGGAGGGACCCTCACATGCCTCATGCTGCTGTTCCCCGGAATCTGTCGCCATCCTGCGTGGTGCTGTGGTCTGATGACACCTGACCTCCTGCATCTGGCTGGACCTGCCTGTTGCTGATTGGCCCTTCCTGCTGCTCATCTGAGTCTTTGCTGAGCTCTGGCAGTGGCAGTGCCCTGGGTCTATGTCGGAGATGTCGCAATGTTGAGGGACCCACTGGTGTTTGAATCGGAGGCCAGATGGGTGTCAGTCTCGCCTACCCGTGCTGATGCTGTGGCTGCTGGGCCTGGCCCACCTGCAACAACAATATGCAGCATGTCAATTATGTATGTTACATTTACGGTCAGACAATGCTAATAAAGGTACAGGTACTTCTCTACACTGTGTTGTGTGTGTTGTGTTCCTCTGGGTGTCACTCTACTTAAATACATTGTATCTGCTACTTTCAGCTCCGGGTTGTGGACTGCCACTCCCATAAGGCATTGTTTTGCTGCTTCTAAGATGTGGACTGGACTACTTCTCACACTGTTTAACATTACTTGCTAATTCCTAAGGGGCTTTTGTGCATACACATATGGGGTTACAAATCAATATTGCACTTACCTTGGCTGGTACTTGGTGTGCCGGAGGTGTCGATCTCTGTGACCCCAGTCACAGCTTCAGGGAGAAGTGTGGACTCGACTAGGTCCTCCAATGGTGTGGATGGTGCCTCTGTGGGTGGACCGCCTCCTGTGCCCCTGGCCTCCGCAAGTCTCCTTGCCACCCTCTCCTTCGCACGGGACTACAGGTCATACCACCTCTTCTTGATCTCTTCAATGGAGCGCTGTGCCACTCCAATTGTGCAGATTTTTGACTGTATATCCGCCCATAGTCTCCTCTTCTCACTCTCAGGCACCTGGAGTGAGCTTTTTCCAAAAAGGCGGTCATGGCTCCTGACCACCTCCTCAGTCAGCACCTCAAGCTCCTGTTCGCTGAGTTTTAGCTTGCGCTTTCTTTCTCCCTTCCCTGTGCTTGGCCTGGGGTGTCCATCCTTGCTCAGGTATGCTGGCTCCTTATGAGTGCTGCACTGTGTGGCTGGGCTGCTCTCTCTCAGGATGCTGGTTTGGGTGTGGCACCTGAAACTGCCTGGGATGACTCATTTCCTGCTGGTGATGTCATCAGGCTCCTCCAGGTGTGCTTTCTAGAAATTTCTCGCAATTTGCAATTTTTTACCGAATCGCAAAAAATCGCAATTTGCGAAAATGTAAATTGCGATTCAGTAAATGGGCCTCGCAAACCGCAAACCACAAATAGCAATTTTTAAGAAATCGCTAATTCGTAATTTTGTTACATGGCCAATTGCACCTCGGAAATAGGGATTTCTTAAAAATCGCTATTTGCGATTCGCAAGCCACTTTTTTCATACATATGGCCCTAGACGTCTTAGAAAAAGAGGTTAAATCACTTCAACATACTTTAGCTCACACAAAGGATTTTGACAACCTTGGTAAATTAAGATCTTTAAAAAATGACTATAACAAAATAAAGTGAAAGAGCACACTTATTATCCAAAATGCTTCAAGGCAAAAAAAATTGTAAAAGTAACAGAGTAATTCGAATGCTAGCCAACTAACTTAAGTTAAATGAAGGAAATCCATCATGGTTGCAGTCAAAGATAAGATTAATCAGCTATACACAGACACAAACAACATTCTGGGCTGCTTTCACAATTGTACACAGGACTCTACATACTATTTCATTCACTGAGGGATGCCAGAAATTTCTGAATATATTAACCCTATCTCTTACTGATGACTCAATTAAAAGTGAATGTAACAAACAGTTTAATACTACACGGATCACAACAGCGATTCTCTCTCTGAAAAAACAGAGGGTTCTACGTCCTGAGGGGCTAGCAGTAACCTTTTAAAAATCCTGCCACAATCAATTAATAGACCTCGTGGCAGTGGAACCTTGGCACACACGCGACTATGGCCCTCATTTCAACCCTGGCGGTCGGTGTTAAAGCAGCAGTAATACCGCCAACAGGTCGGCGGAAACAAAAATGGAATCACGACCATGGCAGAAACCGCCAACATAGACAGGCACATTAACACTCCGACCGCCACGGCAGTAGAAACAAACCCCGCGGCAGTAACCACCAACAGACAGGCGAACACAAGGTTTTGCCCACTGTATTACAACACGCCTATCCGCCACCTTTTCCGGGGCGGAACCAACGCTATCGAAAGCACAGTGGAAACAGAACAAAGAAGGGAAACCACTCACCTCTCGACACCCAACGAGGAACCAGGACGCAATGGAGCCCCAACTATATATCCTGCCCATGCTGGTCTTCCTCATTCTGTATCAGAAGCAGGACAGACGCTGTCGACGACCACAATGAGTACTGCACCTACAACACAGGGGAGGGTGGGAGGGGAAAGAGAGTGACACACACACGCATCACGCAATACCCCCACCCCCACCTTCTCCCACAACACCATACACACAAATACATGCAGCAACATTACGTATAAACCCGCTCACCCCCTGGAAGAACGCAGGGACAAAAGGAAATGATTGTAACGAGTGTAATCAATAAAAATCAGTATATACAAATATGTACACCAACTACACAAGTCTGGATAGTGTTCCAATCATTGTCCGTGGACCAGTGGTCCCAAAATGCATGGGCAAAGCCCACACAAGATATCTTTCTCGAAACAGAGAGAATACTGCAGGGGCATCAGATCAAAATGAAACAGGCACCTCAGGTGGAGGGGGAGGGGGCACCTCAGCCTTTCTGAGGCAGCAGACATGCAGGTGGCTGTGCAGGTGGCGGTGCTGGTGGCAGTACAGGTGGCGGTGTCCACCGCTGTACAGGTTGGTGTAGCAGTTGACAGAAGGGGTGACTCTAGTCCCTCAATCGGAACCACTGTGCCCTGTCCTGACCTGCTCTTCGGCTTGTGTCCCTTCCCCACCTTTGATGTTGCCACTGTCCCCTTTTGGTTTGGAGGAGCACTTACTTGCTGGTAGGTGCGGCTTCTCCCTCCAGGATGTGGGCACCTTCTTCACCTTAGCAGGTGGCGGAATGTCCTTGGCCTCGCTAGGTGGCACACTGGCAGCCCTGATGGGTGGAGCACTCAATGAGACCGCAGTTGCTGGCACCACTGTGCCTGAGAATTTGGTGGCTGAGGTGCTGGGCTGAGACCTGGAAAGCCTGGCCCTAGGGGAAGGACGGGGGGAGGTGTAGGGAAGAGGCCAAAGTTAGCGAGGAAAAGTTTTTTAGACACACTGGGACGGGAAGATGGAGGGGGTTTGGGAGTGGAGGAAGAGGCAGTGGTTGTAGGAGGTGTACGTTTGCTGAATTTGGGTGAAGGTGCATGGGCCAGAGGCTGTTGTGAGGTGGATGGCTGTTGGGTGGGTGTGAGCCTGCATTTGTGTACTTTGGGAGGAGGGCTCACAGACACACTGGGAGAGGACATTGGGGATGTGTGAATGCTAGTGGGGGTGGTGATTGCATGTGAGCGGTGTGTGGTGATGGGCGTGCTGCTGATGGAGGTAGTGGCTGAGGATGTGGTGCATGCAGGTGTGGGTGGAGACAAGACAGGGAGCGATGAGGAGGACGGGGAGGAGGGGGACACAGTATGGCAGTGGATGTTGCTGTGCCTGCATGGGGATGGTGCTTGTGTGAGTGCCTGTGGGATGTGTGGTGCTTATGTTTGCCATGTCCACTCTTGTGTGTTGATGAGTGTGCATGCTAGTCTGATGGTGTGCTTGGGATAGGCTGAGGTACAGGGGATTGGGTCTGGGTGGAGGAAGTTGGAGGGGGGAGGCTGGACACAGGGACAATGGCTGCCATCAGTGCTGAGGCCAGAGCCTGGAATGCTCTCTGTTGGGCCGCCTGCCCAGAATGAATGCCCTCCAGGAATGCATTTGTTTGTTGCAAATGCCTCTCAACACCCTGGATGGCATTCAAAATGGTATATTGCCCAACAGTGAGGGATCTCAGGAGGTCAATAGCCTCCTCACTGAGGGCAGCAGGGCTGACTGGGGCAGGGCCTGAGGTTCCTGGGGTGAAGGAGATGCCCACCCTCCTGGGTGAGCAGGCACAGGACTCACGCCGAGGGGCTGCTGGGAGGGCGGTGCTGGTGGAGGGGTGGCAGCTCTACCTGTTGATGTGGTGGGCACAGAGGTGCCCGCCACCACAAGGGAGCTCCCATCAGAGGAGGAGTCGCTGTCGCTGGTGTCTGCTCCTGTCCCCGTCATGGAGCTCCCCCTGCCCTCCGTCCCACTGGTGTCTTCAGACTCTGTTACTTCACCCTCCAGGGCCATGTGGGATGCAGCTCCCTCCTGCTCCAGTGCCACTGCTCCTCTGCTAGATGATTCTAATGCACGCAAGAACAGGGTGACAAAACAAAAAGGGGGGAAAGACAGAAGAAACACATGTTAAGTGCATGCAACACCACTACAGCTGGCGGAAACAACACACAGGGACCAGCCCTATGCATTAAGCCATGCATTAACAGTTCTTAGGAAATTCACATGCCCAAGGGGGATGATGCCTAAGCCCAATTTCTGCACACCTGGAACCCACAGGAGCCTGACTAGGTGTAGATGGCTATAACCACTAGTGGGGTTAGGGTGCCACAGAGCCTGCCTAACAAGGGACCTACCCTATCAAGTTCGCCCTGGCCTAGGGGAAACCACAGCCCACTTCCCCCAGCCAGACACCTCGTAAAGCGCACAGAGTCAGCTGAATGAGAGTGTACTCACCCCCTTGTGGCTGCTGTGATGCCCTCAAGCGCCCATCCAACTCCGGGTAGGCCACTGCCAGGATCCGGTACATCAGGGGGGTCATGGTGCGACGGCCACCCCTTCCACGTTGGGAGGCCCTCCCCAGCTGGGCCTCCGCCGTCTTCTTGCTCCAGCGGCGCGGGTCCTCCCATCTTTTCCGGCAGTGGGTGCTCCGTCTATGGTAGACCCCCAGGGTCTAGACGTCCTTGGCGGTGGCACGCCAAATACCCTTCTTCTGGTGGGCGCTGACCTAGAGGAAAAGTGAAGTTAGAATGGAAGTTACTATACCGTACATTTCATCTCACGCATTGCCTAAACACCTCCCACCCTGGGCTAGACATACATACACACACACTATCCTGACATGCCTGCCTGTCCCCCTCCTCACCCTCTTCCATCCACGACACTCCATACAATCATGTGCCATCCACCATGCTCACAGTGTACTCACCTGTTTGTCTGGAGGACCGTACAGTTGCGTGTACTGGGGCGGACCCCATCCACCAGTTTGTCCAACTCCTTCAAAGTGAAGGCAGGGGCCCTTTCCCCAGACACTGTAGTCATTGTCGCTTCCAGACACAGGTCACAGCAGCACTTGCAGTGTAGGTCCTCTCCTGTGAAGGTCAGGTATCAAGTGAGGGAACAGTTAGAAAATGGCAGCCATGTCCGCGGCGGTGCGTATCGTCACCACTGGCATACATCATCATTGGCTCCTGGGACCCATAGGGCCCAATGTTAACCAATGCTGAATTGCGCCACGGTATTCGACCGCCTACCGCAATGGGGTACAACGCCAGCGCAGTTATCTCATTTCCCCTTGTCCCACCTTACAGGTCAGGCAGCCGCCATTTCAGGGGGCCACATGGCAGGCAAAAAAACTGCGTCACACCTATTTAGGCCAGGAATACGGACAGACAAAGGCACACTGTGAATTTCAAACATTTTTCCAAAAAACACATTGTGATACCTAAGTGTTGGATGACCCTCTGCTCACTGTTCTCCTCCATATGGCAAGTCTGCTGGGGCAGGTGATGAGATGGTGGCAGCCTCCAATGTACAGACCCCTGGTGGATCTGTTGACAATGGAAGAGAGACACATCATCATCACTTACAGACTTGATAGTGCAACAATCCAGGAACTGTTTTCCCAGTTGGAGCCAGACCTGATGTCAGCTATCGGCCAACCGCCGGGAATCCCCCCTCTAGTGCAGGTTCTGTCTGTACTCCATTTCCTGGCCAGTGGGTCTTTTCAAACAACAGTGGCCATGGCATCAGGGATGTCCCAGCCAATGTTCTCTAACGTGTTGTCCAGAGTGCTGTCTGCCCTGCTGAAACACATGCGCAGCTACATCATTTTCCCTCAAGTGGAGGATTTGCCAACAGTGAAAGGTGACTTCTATGCCCTGGGACATATCCCCAAAATCACTGGTGCCATTTATGGTACACATGTGGCATTTGTCCCCCCCAGCAGGAATGAACAGGTGTACAGAAACCGGAAAAGCTACCATTCAATGAATGTGCAGATGGTGTGTTTGGCAGACCAGTACATCTCCCATGTGAATGCCAAGTATCCTGGCTCAGTGCATGACGCTTACATTTTGAGAAATAGCAGCATCCCTTAATGTGATGGGGCAACTCCAGAGGCACCGTGTGTGGCTAATAGGTGAGCCTAACGTCCCCACACAGTTTCATTTGGTGTCTGGGTATGGGAGATTCCCTAATGTTTGGAGGAAGTCTAACAGGGGTCCCTCCATATTTTCAGGTGACTCTGGTTACTCCAACCTGTCATGGCTACTGACCCCAGTGAGGAATCCCAGGACAAGGGCAGAGGAACGCTACAATGAGGCACATGGGCGAACTAGGAGGATAATAGAACGCACCTTCGGCCTCCTGAAGGCCAGATTCCGGTGCATCCATCTTACAGGTGGATCCCTATACTACTCACCGAAGAAGGTGTGCCAGAAAATCGTGGCCTGCTGTATGTTGCACAACCTGGCTTTGCGACGCCAGGTGCCTTTTCTGCAGGAGGATGGGCCTGATGGTGGTCTTGTAGCAGCTGTGGAGCCTGTGGACAGTGAAGAAGAGGAAGCAGAAGAAGAAGATGTAGACAACCGAAACAACATCATCATGCAATACTTCCAGTGAGACACAGGTAAGAAGATGGAACTGCTTCCCACATCTCACACTATTGTTGAAGCTAGCATAAGTCTGCCTTTTTCACTATGTGTATGGACCCTGACTTGTTACTTTGCCTTTCCATTTCACAGATCTGGGTCCCTCTGCTATGTTAACTGCTGGCCTACAGCTGTGTAACATTGGTATGTGAACAAGTACATTGACATTGCTATATTCCAGCGGTTTTGCAATTACACATTTGTGAAAGCACAAACTGACTCCAGATTGTTTTGTGATTCAAGGGTGTTTATTTCTGTGCAAATAAATGGAGGGGTTGTGACATGGGCTGGGGTGATGGTGGAGGAATGTCTATGGCAGAGTCCAGTCTATGTGTATCACGGGTGCATTGTCCAATGAGGCATAGCAAGTGGAGCAATGGCAGTTTAAGGTGGACAGGGTGACAAAGTGGGACAGAAGGGTGACATTCAGGGGGTCTCATTTCCTGGTGGGGTCTTGGCAATGTTCTCTGTCTTGTTCCTGGATCTCAGGGACCGTTTGCGGGCTGGTTCTCCTTCTGCAGGGGGTGGGGTGCTGGTGGCTTGTTGGTCCTGTGGCAGGGCCTCCTGTCCACTAGCGCCGGCGGAGGTGGAGGGCTGTTCATCATTCAGGCTAGTGTCAGGGGCCCGTTGGTGTGCCACTGTGTCCCTCATGGTGTTGACAAGGTCTCCCAGTACCCTTGCAATGGTGACCAGGGTGGTGTTAATGGACCTCAAGTCCTCCCTGATCCCCAGGTAGTGTCCCTTCTGCAGCCGTTGGGTCCCCTGAAACTTGGCCAGTACCGTGCCCATGGTCTCCTGGGAATGGCAGTATCCTGTGCCTCTGTTCCCTGAACCGTGTGCCCACTGCCACTGACCCCAGGTCCCTGATTTTCTTGGGTTGGTGGGTTTGCCTGGGGTCCCTGTAGTGGTGGACACACTGCTGATTGACGTGTCCTGTGGACAGAGGGTTGGACCCGCTGGGTGGGTGCTGTGCTGGTGTTTCCTGAGGGGGAGGCTCTGTGGTGGTTTGGGACTGTGTCAGGGGAACCGACTGTCCCGAGGTCCCTGATGAGCCGGGCTGGTCATCTTGATCCAGGCGTGCAGAGCTGCTGTCATCACTGTGGGCCTCTTCTGTTGGGGGACTGGATATGTCTGGCACCTCCTGTCCAGTGACGTTGGGTATGGGTCCTGTTGGGGTGTGAATGCATAATCTTAGTATCTGTGAGTGCCATCTTGTGCAATGGGTGAGTTCACCTCTACTCCTGTGCTTGCATTATTGCTGTGGCCCTTGTGTGATTGGTGATTTTGGGGCATGAGTGAGTCTCTCTACTGGACATGCTTTGGTGAGGGGTATCCATGCATTGGTGTTACATGCAGGGCTCGGTTTTGGGGTGTGTGGGTTGTGGTAGTGTGGTATCTGTGGGGTGTTGGGGTGATGGGTGTGCGGCTGAGAGTGGGAGTATGTGATGGCATGCAGGTAGGGTGGGGGGGATATAAGTAAAGATTTGCCTTACCAGAGTCCAGTCCTCCTGCTACTCCTGTGAGGCCCTCAGGATGCATGATCGCCAAAACTTGCTCCTCCCATGTTGTTAGTTGTGGGGGGCCACCACCAGTCCTCTGTACAGCAAACTGGTGTCTGGATACCACAGAATGTACCTTCCCCCGTAGGTCGTTCCACCTCTTTCTGATGTCATCCCTTGTTCTTGGATGCTGTCCCACTGCCTTGACCCTGTCGACGATTCTCCACCATAGCTCCATCTTCCTAGCTATGGATGTCTGCTGCACCTGTGATCCGAATAGCTGTGGCTCTACCCGGATGATTTCCTCCACCATGACCCTGAGCTCCTCCTCTGAAAACCAGGGGTGTCTTTGAGGTGCCATGACGTGGTGTGGGTAATGTGTGAGGTGCTGTCTGTTGTGATTTGTGAGGGGATGTGTTGGTGTGTGTTGTTTGAGGTGCGTGGATGTTGTATAAGTGATGGTGTTGTATGTCTGTGGATGCTGGTGTTGTGTTAGCTAATCTCTCTCTGGCCTTCTATCGAATTTTGGGTTGTAAGGGTTTGTGGGTGATGTGGTTGTGTGCTTTATATTGGATTGGGTGTCTGGGTGTGGTGTGTGTATGTGTATCAGGTGTGTGCATTTTTAATTGTCCAATGTGGTTGTGTTTTGTAAATGTGTGTGTATTTTCAGCACGGTGGTGTGTACCACCAATGGATTACCGCGGTTGAAAGACCGCTGCATTGATTCGTGGGTGGTGATAGTGTGGGCGTATTCTTGTTGGCGTGACAGTGTGGGTTTTGGTATCGCCAGTTTATCACTGACCTTTGGTGTGGCGGACTTGTGTGGGTGTCTGTATTGTGGCGGATTCCGAGATGTGGGTCGTAATACCTGTAGCGGAATTCCGCTGCCGCAGCAGTATGTTGGCGGTCTTCAGCACAGCGGTAAGTGGGATTTACCACCAGGGTTGTAATGAGGGCCTATGTGTCTCAAGACTCTTTTGGGCCAGGTGGTGGCCCCAACAATCTGCTACACCTGTGGGTCTAACTGGAGCACTAAATAGCGCATTGTGCTGACCAATGAACAGGCCACCCCCTGGCAAATCCCTGGCCAAGGAAGGACCCGTCAGTGCCAGGAAGAGGCAGGCCAATGCCACCCGCTTTGGCTCTGTATCATTCCTCTATGTAATTTTAAAGTCAACCTTTTACAGTGGTCTGGTGGTAAGGACTTTATTTTCCCTTAAATCCGGTACCTGTGGTCTCTTTTCTGATTTTATAAACACAAGCGCCAGTCACTCTGCGTACTCACATACATTTGAGCAGAGCACTTGTGGTCATTTGATGGCACCAATGGGAAGCCATCTGCTTGTTGGCAAAGGTTTTCAAAACTAATCTCCAAATCTCTGTGGTTACTTTGCTCACAAGATCAGGATTATTGACTGTGCCTTTGGCCAAACCATGCGTTTTGAGGGATTGGCTTAGGTGCCTTTAATATCATCTAATCCCGAAGTTAAATAGTATAGATGGGGAAACGCAATACCACCAGGAATGCTATCTTATGGAATAAGCAGACAGCCCCCAAGTTCAGAGAAGAGAAATCAAGCATACTGTCCTTTTTTATCCTCAGCGGTGGGCATATTAGAAAAGGAAAGGAAACCGCAACTGTGGAGGATCAACTGGCACAATGCAGGGGAGGGAACTCTGAAGGCAGTCCCCATGGGCCCGCCATGAAAGATGTCCTCCTTAATATGAACACATTTACTACCCAGGTACATCGTTCGGCTACAACAACCTGTGTAGGAATGCTGATTCTGAATGACAGTGGATCAGACCCGGTGGTGGGCTCCCTTCCACCGGTGCGTAAGTGGAAGAAAAGAGAAGGGACAGCCTCAAAACGAAGCCATGGATCATCTTCACATACAAAGGGCATAATTCTTAATAAAACTGTAATGGAGTTTATTAGCACTAAACCCTAAAATTGTATTTACATAAAGCTAGAACTGTTGATTGGGAGACTACTTCTCCATCTTGAGCTACATTGTGGAATATTGAGCAGCTTTTGAGGGCCTGGAGGGAGATTCTTTTCCAGCAACCACAACCTCAATTTTATTTCCAGCTGTATATGGTCGCTGGCTGGTATGACTAGCAGGGAAATGTCTTGCACAGCTGTGACTAATCCAAATGCTAATTCCAAGAAAGCCAGGATGCTCACCTAGGCAAAAGTCACTTTTAAATAGGGGTGGACTTTCGCATAGCAGAGAGAGTAGTAGAGAGTTGCCTGTGGTAGACCACTTGGGACCTATGACTAACCACAGCCTGGATATTAGCAGTCGGCACCCAGGCCTGTCCACTAGCCCCATAACTAATCTCTCCCCTGAAGCAACCCCTTATGTGGTGGTCCTCAGTAATGTCCCTGCCTTAATTGGTCACACTATGGAATCATACACTCAGCTGAATGATAAAGTATCCCATTGGTTAGGTACTAATTAGAATTTGGGTCCAGCCCTATATGAACATATTAGTATGGTCAGGAGGGTCAGTTGACTGGGAAAGGATGCAAAGACATTGGGGGAGAGACTGTGTAGTAATTATTTTTAATCAAGCGGCGGAGCAAGTACTTACTACACCAAGTTCCTCGAGGCCTGTATGGTTGTCTTCTATCCAGGTACTTCCTCTGGGTCTTTTTGTATACAAATCTGAATTAGTTTGTTCCATACACTGGACCTTGGTCGGCACCTAGAGGATTGGTTGTAAGCAACCCTAATCCTCCCAAGTGGTGACTACCAACAGATTTGTCCCTTTGAGCCAGCTGGAGTCTTGTGATTGACTTAAGTCCCCAGTGGCTCCATCAGTCCCAGTCTCAGTCCCTCCTAGTCCAGATAGCTGTTGTGCCCATCCACAAAGAAATCTAATCATCGGCACTTGTAACGACCTGGAATACTGCAGGGCTTGCCTTTAAATTTACGGATTCAAACTGGTTGAGGTATAGTAAGGGTTTCTATTTGATATGCTTACAAGAAACCTGGGAGACCACGAATACCTTCTTCTTAGAAGGCTATAAAACATTTTTCACCCCAGCTATTTGTTCAAATTCAGGGAGGGCTAAAGGTGGCATGATCATGTTTATGTCGCTGGGGATTAAGGGTTGAGTCATTTAATTACACCCAGGGAATCCCATAATACAAGCCCTCAAAATATCACTTTCAGGGTCCTTTGCTTTTTATTTATTACATTTTTAAAATGTGAAAACATGGTAACAGGTTACATCTACAATTCACTCCCTGGACTCATTTATCCAAACATTAGCTAAGCATTGAGTGGGGCAGGCAAGTCCAATAATCGCTGGGGATTTCAATATACATATATGTGAAAGCTCCTTTGAAGCACTGAATAATTCCCAGAGGTGTTTGTTATCAACAGAGTTTCATTAGGAACATTCAAAAGAAGGGACCAACTTAACCATATTGTTAAATTATTTTAATAATGTTTTTACTTTGGACAAATTGGCAATTTCTCCTGGGGCAGGAGTTACCCCTATGTATGTGGGGGAGGGGAGATGCACCTCTATTATTGATTACATTTTCATTTTGTTCCTGTTTTAGATTATGATTTAGCATTTCCTATCAAGTGCTTAGTGACCATAATCTGTTGATTTTTCCTTGGTGGGGGGCAGGGGGTTACATACACATCCTGGGAGATCCCTAAGGACAGGAGAATGCCCCCACTTTGTGTCACTATAATACTGCACATGACTGTGTTACCCCTTTTGAGGACATTTATAATTGTACAGGTTTACTAGTCTTGACTGAGATGGGAGTTGCTGAGTTGGTGAGATCAAATCTTGTTTTGACCCCATAAGAGGCTATTCAGGGTATAAAGGGACTCTCTTGGCAAAAGGCCCCCGGCCCAGTGGCATTTTGCCCGACTTATATGTTAGCAATATTTTGGGCCTCAACGGTGACTCTGATTTTGAATGCTACAGTAAGTGATGGTGGCTCTCCTTCTTGGTCCTCAGCCACGATAGTGCCCATTTAAAAAAGGGTAATAAAGATAAGGATCTGGGGTGGATGATATTAGATAGACTTAGAAATTGGGAAGACAAAAATAATATTATTTCAGACTCCCAATATGGTTTTCAGTCAAGCAAATCTGCCATTAATCAATGTATGAATCTCTATATGGTGATTAATAAATATGCTATCGCCTGCTCTGAGTCAGTACACCTGGCCTTCATGGACCTTATAGCTGCACTTGACTGGGTCAATCACAATAAACTGTGGAAAATCCTTTTAGGGTTGGGGGTAGACCCTAATATAGTTTACTTTTTAAGTGACCTTCATGTAAATATCAGCACAAGCAGTTAGATATTCGAACAACCCTCCCTGTACTAACAGCTTTAAAATCAGTTGTGGGGTCCAACAAGGGTGTATCCCTGCCCCATAATTATTTTACCTTCATGTAAATGGGCTGGAACAAGCATTAATTGCTGCCAGCACAGACTGTCTACTTATTGGTTTGTGCGCCCTCCCCGTACTATTATATGCAGATGACACTGTGTTGATGTTGAGGATGGCTAATGGTCTGGTGGACTCCTTTGACTCTTTCATGAGGAAGTTAGACCTGTCTGTTAGTTTTAATAAGTCAAGAGCTTTCCTTATTTGGGGGTGTTATTACACTCCATAATGTGCTGGAAATGTTTAGTCATGGCCAAGAAGTGTGAGTTTTGGAAATCCACTGGAATTGTTTTTAGTTTTGTGTCCAGGTTGGGAAGTAGACCACTTAAGGCCCTTGTTAAGATCTATCAGGCCAAATGTGTCTCAAAGGCACTGTATGGGAGTGACATCTGTGGTATCGTGGCTTTTAATAAGCTCCGGATTGAAGAAAATAAATTCTTCAGGCACATATTGTGTGTCCCCCAAGTACACAGACCTTCTGTGTGCGTAAGAATTTAGGTGACCAGATCACCCTCCCCCCATTATTGAGTTGGATCAAGATCTGGCCCAAAGAGGAGCTGTGCCTTAAACGCTTAATAATGAGGTTCTGCTTGTCACTTGACTGTGCCCAAAAATACACTGGCTCAGTTACATAAGGGACTCAACCTCTAATCTTGGGAAGATGGAGGTATTTTCCAATCCAGAGGGAATTTGCAAAGGGTACTCTAAATGGGTAAAAGATTGTCTTATTGAAATAGAGATGTTGTTTAGACAAGAGGAAGAGCTGACAAAACTGACTGTTAGAAAATATATTATAGAAAATATGTTATGGTAACTACAACACAGGATATGGAGCCTTATTTAACTCTTGTGAAAAACAACAGGGTTAGATACTTGCTTGTAAGATTCAAGTTTCATCTGTTACATCTGATTTTAACCTCCCCAAGATGTTGCTATAATTTTAAATCCCTGGGTTCCTGTGGCTGTGGCTGTGACAATAGGTCTCCGCAGGACACACTGCTCTTTATAATGTTTTGTAAATGTTATAAGTAAGCTGATTGCATTATCTTTAGAACCAGTAGTAGGTCAGCAGAGATTTCAAAATGCAGAGGTATCTCCACCCTCAGAATCAGGGCATTTCTTATTCTCCGCACAAGTGAATGAGGCAGATGAAAGGTGCATTTTCGCAACAGAAGCTTTTCTTCACCAGATTTTGGGTGAACTTAAAGCAATGAAAGTCTCACAAGATGAGGCAAATAGGAAGACAAAACTACAGTTAAGCCCCATCAACAATAATATACAGCAGCTCAACACTCGCATTACTGAGGATGAACAGCCTGTTTCGGATTTGGAGTACAGTGGTACCTTGCTGGATACTTCAGTAGCTTCACGCGGAACTCTCTGACATACAGCTCAAAATTGATGATGCCGAAAACCAGTCATGTCGCTCAAACCTAAGGTTCACGGGGGTTCCAGAAGGGCATGAAAATGTGCAGACAATAACTAACTTAATCACAGATCTCATAATTAAGCACATCTATCCAGAGGCAGCATTAAAAAATTGGATTTTACTATCATGCGGGCTCATCAAATCCCTACAGCTCAGTGCCAAAGACCTACGAGAGTTATTGGTTAACTTCAGAGATTATCAGGTTAAGGAGCATAATCTCTCTGTGTCTATTAAAGCTAAACTCTATTAGATTCCAGGGGATTTCTCCTTTCAAATCATTTCTGATATGTCTGTTCTCTCAGCTTGGTGATGGCATGCATTTAAATGACTGATCAATGACTTTTAAAACGTTGGCGTTCCCCTGCTGGCATTGTGCAAAAATCAAGGTTAAACGTTCTCTTAAAGGGATAATCGCATATCTTCCACACCATGGCATAAGCAAGAGAATTTTGCCATTTGATTCAGCAGTCATGCGGGAGGCGGGGAGGGCAGGAAGACGGGCAGACGGGAAGCTGTAATCATTAGTCACTCAACTCACAGCATATTTGTTTGTAAAGATGTCCTTTGCTGCCCTAGGAGGTATTTAGTGCCATGACAAGGCACTGCTTTAGGGTTTGGGAGGATAGGTCTAGATGGCGGGTAGATAGGGAAAAAGCACATAGTAGGGGAAAGGTGGATGTGGCATTCTTGTCTGAGAGGGATCCTATGATGGTTTGGGCTCCAGTGTTGTCAGGTCTAGGAGAGGGAAGTTGGGTAGGTGATGGGAGGGAGAAGGGAACACAAGTGAGGTGTGTGGTGGGGAGAAAAGTTAGACATAGCAGAATATATTTTTAACAATGTCCTGCAGTAAGTTGAATTTTGATTTGTGTAATGTGAACGGCCTGAATAATACATTAAAATGTCAGGGCATAATAGCATGTCTCAGATCCTTAGCATCTGACGTGATTTTCTTCCAAGAGACACACCTGAAGGATAAAGGATTTCAACTTCGTATACCAGCATATACCCAGCACTCATACTTTGCTTCCTCTCAGGCTTCACAACGAGGGGAGCAATAATGATTGCACTGACAACCCAATTTGAAGTACTAAAAGTTGTGCGTGATCCGGCAGCTAGATGAATCTGAGTAAGAGCCACATTTAGTAATCAAATTTCTTATCAATTATTATGAGCCCATCAATGATTCACCCACCTCTTAGCAAGAACTTCAACAAGCGACCAGTCATCTGATAATAGGGGGGGCTTGATTTAATTCACAACATGGCCCTCAACACATAACATCTGAATAAACATCAGAATAAACCTAAGTTGGTCCACGCCCTGCATTAATTGATTCGCGATTATGCCCTGATATATCCCTGGTGGGTGAATCATATATAAGCTCATCAATGCACATGTCATTACAGGTGATATGGTACTGCCTCACGTATTGACTTTTTTTTTTTATATCCCATACACATCCATGGGTCAATGCTACTATATCAACTAATGCCTTTTTGGACCACTCGCTAACTGTTTTTGAAGTAGCTTTGGCAGCACCACCTTCCCAAAGACGAAGATAGAGTTTCAATAAAATGTTACTCAGAGAGGAGTGCTGGCTCAAACAGATGAAGGGCAGCTTAGAGGAATTGTTAAACCTTAATCTTAGTACTGCCTTCATTATTTTGGTATGGGAAGACCTAAAATTGTTTTTTTCGAGGCCAGGCTATTTCCTTTCAGGTCACAGAAAGTCAGGGGGGAGAAACCCAGTGCTCTAAACTACAAGATAAATTAGATGCACCAATAGTAGTACATGCTCTGACTCTGAACAAATATACAAGGCAAAGTTAATTCAAGCTAAAAGTAACATTCAAGCCTTTTTTACACCTAAAGAAATAGTGAGTCATAGGTCTTATCTTCAGAAAAGATATGAAAAGAGCAAATTCATTGGTAAATACCGAGGCTGGTTAACCAAACATTGAGCCGACATCAATACTATTAAATCTATTTGTGACCCCCTGTCTGATGTAATTTCCTTGCAACCTTCTGAAGTGGCTCAGGCATTTCAAGACCATTATACCAGACTATACTCTGATTCGCATGATTCTTCCCATTGGTTATTGAAGCATGGTTAAGCGGCATTAAGGTTCCCATGCTGACGCCAGAATTAAGCAAAGCCAACTACCCAAACAACCTTTACATAAGTATTGTGGGCAATAGAGACATCACCCAATGCTAAAACCACCGGCAAGGATGGCACACCAGTGAAAGTATATGACCTTCTCTGCGCAGCTAGCACCATTTCTTGTTTGTCTCTTCAATGAGATTATAAAAGGGTGCCCGATACCAAGCATTTTTAATGAAGCCATCATTGTAAGCTTTTTAATTAAGTTAAATCAGCAATCGATCCGGGTTCATACATCCCATAAGTCTTTTGAACAGTGATTATAAATTGCTTTCTAAAATAATGGCAAATAGAATCACGTCACCATCCGAGCTATTGATCAATAAGGACCAAGATGGTTTTCTTCCCATGTGGGACATTTCACTTAGTACCAACTTTCTGGTGCAAGCCATTGATTATTTCTCTATTCAGAACACTCAGGCCGTCGCTATAATGCTTGACACGAAAAAAAGCTTTTGCTTTGGTAGAATGGGAAGTTTTGTATGTGATTTTACACAAGTTTGCATTTCCATCGAGCTTCATTTGTTTATTGAAAGCATTATACTCTGGGGCAAAGGCTAGAATCATAATTAATGATATATCAACAGGGGAAATACCTGTCAGACAGGGCACCCGTCAGGGCTCCCAATGCCAGCTTTTTTATTTGCACTATTCATAGAGAAATTAACATGTGCCATTCATCAAGGCCAGACCATCAGTACGCTATTGTCTGGAACACCTAAGCTCAAACTATGGGGCAGATTTATACTGGCCTTGCACCTTTCCAACACCACATTAGCGTCATTTTTTTATGCTAGTGTGGCGTTGGAAGGGGAAAAACGCAGCGCCAAGCATTTCGCCACTTTGTAGCCCCTTGTGCCAAATTATGTCTGCGCCAGGCACGATATATGCAAAGGGTGCGTTCGGGCGCCAGGAAGGACGTAAAAATGATGCAAAGAAATCTATGAGAATCTTTTGTGCCATTTTAATTGGCATTTATTATTGCCTGCTAAGTGCATGTGATGACGCAGAAATGAAGGTTTTACATTTATTAGCGCATAAAACGTAGTGCTGCAATAATCAAGTGTGACTTTAACCGAACTAATAAAGATTGTACGGGGACAAATGTGCCCTCAGAGTAGTTCGCCAACATTTATAAGCGTGCTTTATATAACGTGATGTATTAGAATTGTACTAATCTGACATAACCGTAAACGTGTGCCATGATTTGCTTGTTTGAAATGTTTTAACTTAGCATAACTTTAGTGGAGGCTTCGGCCTAGTTGCCTTGTCTCACGGTTTAGATGCTCGTGTTTTTCTAATGTGCTAATAAAACGTGTATTCTTGCTTGAAGCTGTACTTTTCCAGTGAGATCGGTTCACATGCTTATCTTTAAGGTTTCGTGCCAGCCTGGCATCTTCTTCTTTGCTCCAAGGTCAATCTGCAGGTGCAGACAATGGAAGCTCTGAAAGTGAGTTAATTGGTAAAATATGTTGCAACTTACGTTCCCGACTCCAAGGATAATGTATGCCTAGGTAGAAGCTTGTGAATTGTTGTTTTTGATTGGACAATTTGAAGCCAACCTATGAACCCTCCAATGGAAGACCCTACTGGATTTGAACTGTTGATTATTTAAACCTGGTGCACAAGAAGAAAGCGGCCATTACCCATTGCACCCATTGAGGACATTGGACATTATTGCCCATTGCAGCCATTATGGCCCATCTTGCCGACCTCGTCATTTTGCCATCTTCTACGATGCCAATTGATGTTCGACGCCATTTTGAATGAGACTTTGATGTTTTCTCTAATCGAGAGAAAGAGACTTTAAGTAATTCTCGCTCTAGAGACTTTAACTTTGATTTGCCCCTTTGCATAAAGTAGTAGTTTTGTCCTTTTATCTTGCCGCTGTGAGGCAATTGCCCCGTCCACCCTGCCCCCTTTGCCCCCGTCCCATGCTGATCGAAACCGGTACCTGTGAGACGAAGACTTCCTTGAATGCTGATTGAATTTGGTAAATATGAAAGGAAAATGTACAATTGCATTGTGTTTCTTTTTAGGTAACCAACTGCTGATTCTTGATAAGAGCCCTAGTTAGGAGTTTTCCAAATCAATGTTGCTAAATTGTTTTTTGCATGAAATCCCACATGCAGATGCTAATTTGAGGTTAGATGAGGATTCATTTGTTGCACGATGCAATTTGAGACCTTGTTATGCTGACTAATGTATGCAATTAGCCCATTACAGATTATAGTTTTAGTTGTTTGCGTTGCTATTATCGAATGCATTGTTATTCAAATGCTGCATAGATTGCATCTTTTTCGCCGTTATGGACAGCTATTAATGTTCATTTACATATATCATTTGGTGTTGAGACACATTTATATCGTGCTAGCTTTGTTAATATAGGGAAATAAATTCATTAACTTTGAATTAACTGGTGTGGTTATTCATGGCCGAAAGGTCATGGTTCGCCGAAATGTTTTCTGGATTAATTGTGAAGTGTTATGTTGATCAGGGCATTGCTTATGTTCGTTATTGATTATTGATTTGATTAAATTGACTAATCTCGGGTGAAGAGAGCCCCACTTGGTCAAAAGATTCATCGACCCAAGAGCGTCCAAATACAGGTAATTTATTAGGACGGAACGCTCTATCAGTAGATGGTAGCAGAGGATGGTTTAGACTTTTGGGACCCCACTCGAAACATACATGGTGTTGAATTAACGGTTTCGACTTTTGAGATCCCACTCGAGAAGTTGAATTAGATTTTCTTGGGTAAAACAGATTGAGAAAATGATGATGGGCTAAGTCCACAGCGACTTTCCCGGGATCTCGGAGCTTGCGAATGAAGAGAATGGAGGTGTGAGATCAGCGTTGGCGGTACTAGTGATGGTATGAGTGAAGTTAGGATTTTGCGCTTGCACAGCTTATTGCCGCAGATTGTGTGAAAAGGTTGCGAGGATTTTAAAGAATAGAGGAGGTGCGACTCCGAGTGTAGAAGTAGGGAAGTCGTCGAACTTCATAGAAATAGCGGAGGTGCGACTCCGAGTGTGAGAGTAGGGAAGTCGTCGAACTTCATGTGCATGTGGCGCTTCGTGCATAAAAAGGTCCACGTGGTTGTTGTTGTTGAGACGGGCCCTGCGAGGTCAAGAGACTCCGGAGTATGTTGAAAAGTGTATGAGACACTTGTTTATGTTGTGGTCTGGTCGGTTTAGTAGGTTGACCGGGCGTGGTCAACGAGTCGGTACGTGTGTTAAGGGAGTGAAAGAAACTTCGACTTCGGGCTTTGACAAATTCTAAGTGCACTAGAATAGATCACTGACAAGTTGAGAGCAGTCTGCGGGTCAGATTTGCTTGCGAAAGTGGGGACCGAGAAAGATGGAATAACTGCCGAGGCTAGTGAAAAATCCCTAAGGTCCTGAAGCAATTGTGTTACCCCTCCTGTAGTAAACCGACAGATCTGTTTTATATTTTTGGTAGCTCGCGATACATGCCAGAAGTTGTTACGAGAGGAGCTGAGTGAAGGAGGACTAGCCGCGATGCTTTGTCAGCCGCAGTGTGTGTGAGTGTGACGTCACTAGGAGCCGCGCTGGGATAGGTTGGTTGCAGAGAAGGGTCGCGCACGGATTGGACGCAGTCCGTGGGGCTCGATTGGAAGGGGAAAGGCAAGCGAAGAGTATTCCGGGAATTAAAGTCACTTATTGATTACAAACTTTGTGAAATAAAAGACGAGAAAATTAAATTTTTTAAAGCATTAAGGAGTGCGATGAAGGGGGAGTCTTACATTAAAGCGAGCGTAGGAGAGGAGACGCCGCCCGAAGGTACACCAGCTTACATTGTAATGGAGGAAAAGGGGGTAGCTCTGTGCCTTTGGCTAAAGCAATGGCACAAGCTGACAGAGAAACATGGGAGCGTAGCGTTCCCGGTCCATGGGACATTCAATATAAGGATCCTAGAGAATTTGAGATTCGCGATGTACGACATGAAGGTACCTCCAAGGCCAGCACAGTTTGAGGCTCTAGCGATTTGGGAACTAATGGCTAGACAGCAGCAGCAAAATAAGTTCGAGACTAGGATAAGGAAGGTAGAAAAGACACTAGCGGACGCTAGGTGGGATAATGCACAGAAGGTGTGGAGGTCAGATGTATTGCAGGGGATAAAATTGTTTCCCGCAATTACTAAGGAAGAAGAGGAGACAGGTAAGAAAGCTACCTGTAAGACAAACAGGAGGTGTTCCAAGGATAGAGAGGACGAGGAAAAGTTGAGAAGAGAAGAGGAGTTAGAGGATGAGGAGTTAATAATGCAATTGCTGAATGACCGTCCACCACCTTATGCAGAGAGTGGACAAGGTCCAAGTACCAGTTCTGCCCCTCCGGCACCGGTACAGAACAGTGAAACTCAGAGTTCAGGAGCATCATCGGGATCTAAGGACCCGAGTTTACTGTTCACCCCGCAGATACCGCAGGTTAGGAGAATATATCCAGATGTGCCCATATTGAAACCAGCAGAAAATTATCAGCCGCAGGTCCCAAGGTACTACAGCAGTGACAACAGTACGGGAATGATTCTAGATCCAACCGTAATGGGAGGACAGAATGGTCACAACCCAACACTGGCACAAGCTGAATTAACCCAGTTTTTGATGCCTCAAAAGCAGATGCAGGGGGGAAACGCACATGCTCAGATGACGGGGAGTCAGATGGTCATGCCGGCAATGATGACCCATAGTGTGGGAATGAACATGTCTCAGAACATGGGAAATGGACAGAACCCAGATGCGATATCACTACCCATTACTGTAGGTCCACCGGTACCTTTGTACAGTCAGCCTAACTTAGGTATGAGCGGTCAGGGATCAATGCTGCAGAATGGGACAGAAAGGAGGTGCATAGAAAACACTCCAGGGATAACTCCGATAGCAGCTCAGCCAACTGGATCTGGGTCCTTGATGGAGTTTAGTCCCATATGTGCTCAGTCAACACTGGTGAGGTCGAGTCCCCCACTGATGATACCGCTATCATCGAACACTGAAAAGTTGCCGCAACCATCAATGGCAGTCGATGTGAATGCTACACTGATGGGGTTGAATGCGCAACAGCTGACACAGTGGTTCAACAGTCTGAATTCCACACAAAGCTCAGCCAGTGGGAAGGGAGAAGATTATCTGAATAGGGTCAGGTTGAACATGGAAGCACAAGAATTGGTGGAAGGGACTATGGGTGTGAATAGGTTAGAGTACTACTCGGAAGAAGAGCTGAGGTATCTATGTCCCAGGATTACGAGAGAAGTGAACAAGGTACATAGAAGCTTGCAAGAAATAGCTGACAAAAACGGGGTTGATATAGACAAGACGAAACACTTGAGCAGGAGCTACAGGTTGGATTTCGGGACCACAGATTTTGAACACATGAGGTCAGCAGGCATGAAGGCGCACCTTAGAGAATTGTTGCAGAGTGCACAAGTGTGGAGGTGTTTAGACAAATGGGAAAGCAGATGGGTAAAGAGAAAGGAAAAGAGGAAAGACAGTGTCCCAGAGCTCAACGAGAAAAGACCACAGAGTAGTGATGCAGTAACCATGTTACCAATGAGGGAGACAGCAGGGGGAAAATTAATACATGTACCATGGCACAGAAGCGACATTCAGTCTTTTACGGATGATTTTCCCAAACTGAGAGAGAAACCGATTGAATGGTATCAACAGACTGATAGGTTTGTGAAGCTTGCAAAATGTCTCTGGGAAGACCTGAACACTCTCTTTGAGATTGTGGTTCCGGCAGATTTGTGGGAGGATTGCAAAAGAGCTGTAGGTTGGCCAACAAGTGAACCAGAGAGAGACAGGGATACGGGTGCACCATCACCTATGGTGATGAGCCTGTACTATAAGGTGATTGAGCATTTGAAGACGAAGGTTGCCGCGAAAAATGTGGATTGGCAGAAGATCGATCGAACTGCCCAAGAGGCTAAAGAGTCGATTCATAGTTACTATGAGAGGTTGTTGAAGGCGTTCAAGAACTACAGTGGCACGGAAACAATAGAGGCGAAGGACATGCTTCATTTTGTGTTTAGATTTGTGGAAGGGCTGAGACCAGAGATAAGTCAGATGATAAAGTCGCATTTGATTTGTTGGCAGTCGAAACCTATTGATGAGGTGTTGAATTATGCGAAATACTGTAGCGACGAAATTGAAGTGAAACAGAAAAAGTTGAAAGAGAAAGTGATGATGATGCAGCTTAAAGCAGCTCAGACAGGTCTGCAAGGTTTGCAAGGGTTGCAAGGGTTCCAACAACAGGTACCACAACCGCAGCCGCAGTTGCAGGGAAATATGACGTTTCAGCCACAGGCGAGAGGCAGAGGAGGTTTTGTGAATAATGGTCCGGATTTGAACACTGTTGTGACTCCGAATGGTGTGCAGGCATTGAAAAAGGTGATGCTGTGTCACGTGTGCGGAATTGTCGGTCATTGGAAACGCGAGTGCCCGATGGTGGTGCAGGAAGGTGCAGGTGTTGGTCAGCAAAACAATGATGTCAATGCATTTCAGACAATGAGGGGACCGAAAATGAGAGGTCCAAACCCAAATTTTCAGACCATAAATCAGCTGCAGGGATTACAGCCCATGCAGCCGCAGCAGATGCAGATGCCCCGTATGCAGATGACGCAAATGCAGCCAATGCAACAGCAGTTTCCCATGGTACCTAATCAGCAAATGCAAATACCTTTGGCACCAGTGAGTCAGCAGCAAGTGATGGTTCCTCCACAGGTCTCGGGTCAGGTGATGAATACAAATGGCACAGTACAACAGTTCCCATTACACAGTGAGAATGGAATAAACAATGTATGGGAGAGTGAAAGTTCAGATGAGGAGGGAAATTGTGTGCTTGCAGCATCCTTGGAAGTTGATCAAAAGGGTCCATATGTGGAGGGAAGAGTTATGGGTCATCGTGTTTCATTCTTGTTTGACACAGGAGCCACACGTTCAACTGTTAGGAGCATTGAAGTACCAAATTTGCCACTCTCAGGGAGAACAGTTCAAGTAGTGGGAGTAGCAAACAGGCACCTGACGAACCCAATCACAGATCCAGTACAAGTCAGAATTGGTAACTATCAAGGGTCACATAATTTTGTGGTATGTGACTCAAGCTCGATAGCACTGTTAGGGGGGGACCTATTGTGCAAATTGGGATGTTCGATTATGTGTTCGAACGATGGAATTAGAATTCAGACGAGCAGTGATGGGGAAGAAGAGGACAGTGTAGAAGGGGATGAGATGGAAACTGTTGATGAAGAATATCCTCTGATTAACCTTTTTCCGATGATAACTGAAGAAGATATTCCAGCTGAATTACGGGAAACAGTCGGAAAGGAAGTGTGGGATATGACAGGAAAAGAGGTGGGATTGGTGAAAGGAGTGGAACCAGTGAAAGTGACCGTAAAACCCAATGTAACCTTTCCCCAGACCCCACAATACCACATGGCACAAGACACCCTCATGAAAGTCGCCCAACTCATTGACGAGTTTGTAAAACAAGGAGTATTGAAAGAAGTGTTAAGCAGTCCATGTAATTCACCAATCATGGGACTAATAAAGCCGAGTGGAAAGGTCCGAATCGTGCAGGACTTGAGGAAAATAAATGACATCATAATTAAATGCTGCCCTGTAGTACCGAATCCAGCTGTGATAATGTTTCAAGTCCCTTGCGATGCCGAATGGTTCTCAGTCATCGACTTGTCACAAGCATTCTTTTCGGTGCCTCTTCATGAGGACAGCCAATTTCTCTTTTGTTTCAAATTCTTAGACAGAGTTTACAGTTGGTGTCGAATTCCTCAAGGGTTTTCGGAGTCACCGTCAATTTTCAATCAGATTCTAAAGAAAGACTTGGAAGCGTTAGAATTGCCATTCGAGTCAACCCTAGTACAGTACATTGATGACTTACTGATTGCATCTAAGACAGAAAGTGGCTGCACAGCCGACACCATTGCTCTACTGAACCATTTGGGAAGGAATGGACACAAGGTGTCTCCTTCAAAGTTGCAGTTCTGTCAGAAGAAAGTAAAATACTTGGGTCATCAAATAGAGAAAGGGTCACGGAGAATAATGAAGGAAAGAATAACAAGTGTACTTCAAATGAGTCCACCAAAGACGAGGAGGGAGGTGAGGAAGTTTTTGGGGATGGTGAGCTACTGTCGCCAGTGGATTCCCAACTTCTCAACTCTAGCAAAGCCTTTACTGAAACTGACCCAGAAGGATGCCTTGGATGAAATTGAGCTGAAAGGAGATGAGATGGATGCTTTTATTGAATTGAAAGAATGCATGTGCAGGGCTCCAGCTTTAGGTATGCCTGATTACACAAAGCCTTTCACATTGTTTTGTCATGAACGTGATGCATGTTCTTTGTCTGTCTTGACCCAAGCCCATGGTGGCATAAACAGACCAGTAGCGTATTTTTCAGCTACTTTGGATCCGGTCGCAGCAGCACTGCCAGGGTGTTTGCGCGCCGTAGCAGCAGTTGGTATCAGCCTCACTCAGAGTGAAGGAATAGTGATGGGACACCCATTAACAGTCATGGTCCCTCACTCAGTTGAGATACTTTTGACCCTCTCCCGAACACAACACATGACTGGAGCAAGACTCACAAGGTATGAAACAATAATTCTGGGCTCACCGAATGTGCAGCTGAAAAGGTGCACTACGTTGAATCCAGCAACCTTGCTTCCCGGTGAAAATGCTGAAATTGAGAACGCTGAAGACATCGAGCACGACTGCCTTCAGGTGACTGAATTTTGCATAAAACCCCGACCTGATATTAGGGATACTAAGCTTGATGAAAATGACCATATTATTTTTGTTGATGGTTCATGTCTAAGAGATGGGTTGGGAATTTTGAAAGCAGGATATGCTGTATGTACTGTAACAGGTGTCTTGGAAGCATCCTGGCTTCAAGGAGTCTATTCCGCACAAGTAGCAGAGCTTGTAGCCCTTACAAGAGCATGCCAACTGTCTACATTGATGAAGGTTACCATTTACACTGACAGTCAGCACGGGTTTGGAATTGTGCACGACTTTGGGCAACTATGGTCACAGAGAGGTTTCCTGACCTCTTCAGGGTCCCCAGTGAAAAACGGGGAGAGAATAAGGGAATTGTTACACGCCATTCAGATGCCAGCCGAAATTGCAGTGGTAAAGTGTAGTGCTCATACAAAAGGACAGGACTATGTTTCCCTGGGAAATGCATATGCGGATCAAGTCGCAAGATTTTGTGCCTTGAACTGTATATTGCTCAGGGATTAATGGAATTTGATAAGTGAGCCAGAGCTCGAACCAGCTGAAGCATTTGCCTTGAAGGTCGTGGATACAATGGATGAACTAAAAGCATTACAGAATAGCGTCAGGGAGGATGAAAGAGTTTCCTGGATTAAGTCACAATGTACAAGGAGACCAGATGAGTTATGGGTTTCAAATGAAGGAAAATTTGTTTTACCAAATAGTCTCTTATCGCAGCTAGCGCGGTTCTATCATGGGCAGGCTCACCTACGGAGAGATGCCATGATAAGATTGTTCAAAACTGATTGGTTTAACCCCAGATTCCGTCAAGTTGCAGAAGCAGTTTGCCATCGTTGTGTCATTTGTCAGCAGATGAACCCAGGAAAGGGAACGGTTGTGAACGTGAGCCACATTGGCAGGGCGGGTGGCCCATTCAGCAGAATGCAGATGGACTTTATTGAGATGCCTGTGCATGGAGGTCTGAAGTATGTGTTGGTGATTGTGTGCATTTTTAGTCACTGGATTGAAGGATACCCCACACGTAGAAATGACAGCCTTACAGTTGCAAAACTATTGTTGAGGGAGTTGATACCACGTTTCGGATTCCCGATCTCTTTAGAATCAGATAGAGGAAGTCACTTCAATAACGAGGTGATAAAGTTACTTTGCGCAGCGCTGAACATTGAGCAAAAACTGCATTGTAGCTATCGCCCTGAAGCCTCAGGACTGGTGGAACAAATGAATGGTACACTGAAATCAAGAATGGCGAAAATATGTGCATCGACAAATTTGAAATGGCCTGACGCATTGCCTTTGGTGTTAATGTCAATGAGAAACACCCCTGACAGAAAGACTGGATTGTCCCCGCACGAAATTCTCATGGGCAGGGCCATGAGACTTCCTGCAGTTCCCGCAAACGCGCTTTTGAATATTACAGATGATATGGTGTTAGACTACTGCAAAGGTCTGGCTGACGTGGTTCGCTCTTTCTCTCACCAGGTGGAAGCAACCACCTTGTCACCGATCCAAGGTCCAGGACACACACTGAAAGCAGGTGACTGGGTCGTGATAAAGAAGCACGTGAGGAAGTCGTGTCTGGAACCCCGTTGGAAAGGCCCTTTCCAAGTGATCCTGACGACCACTACCGCTGTGAAGTGTGCGGGAGTTCCCAACTGGATCCACGCCAGTCATACAAAGAAAGTGTTGTGTCCCACAGATGAGGAAGTTGAAGCGCTGAAACTGCCAGTACCTGATAACAAAGTGCCGAGCGCTGAGACAGAGCAAAACAGAACTAGAAGCGAACAGGCAGAAATAGAGGAGAGAGAAATATTCTCTGATGATGAAACAACCGATTCACTTGGGGAAGACCAAGGAGAAACCTCAGACAGCGACGAAGCAGCTGAAAGTGACAAAGAGCCTGAAGAAAGTAACGGTGACAAAGGGCTCGAAAAAGGTGAAGAAGCAGGAGAGCCTGATCAGAGGAGGGCTTTCCCAGAAGCAGACGGTACAGAAAAAGAAAAGGAAAACCTGATTGACTCCCCAGAAGGAGGGGACAAGGCAGAACAGAACGAAACTGTTCAAACTTCCTCAGAAGAGATCGCAGGTCCATCAAGTGGACACAGTGCAAAGAGAAGACCAAGTATATCACCAGTAAAACTAAGAACTAGAGAAACATTGAACGACAGTGAAGGGCCAAGAGTGAAAGAGAAAAGAAAGGAAGTGTCTGTCGTGGTACCAACATCAAGTGAAGAAAAAGACTTGGCCAAAGAGGAAAGTACCAGTGAGGCAGAATCAAAGAGAGATGCAAAATTGAAAAGGAAAAGGATACCAAACAGGAGATATTCCGGTCCAGAATGGGCATATGTAGTCAATGACGATTGGACCGACGAATTTGTATCTCTTAGCCTCGAGAACGAAGAAGAAGAGATACCAATAGAAAAGAAAAGTTTTATGGACACTATTGACTGAAAAACTGATAAATGACATTGCTTGCTATAATCTAACGTGATACAACCAGCTGAGACATTGCTAAACCGGATGAGACATTTGCTAACTTGATAAGACTTTGATAACCTGATTGACTCTTAAACCCGATTTGAGACAACGTTGCTAACTGATAAAAGACTGAGTTATTGCCGAATTGAGACGAATGCTGCTAACCGATAAGTGACTGGGCTCCTGAAGAAAACTGTGTGAACATTGCGCTCGTTCAGCTTTGTAACAAATTGCTAAATCGTTTCTTTATAGGTGCTTCTAGCTCTCTGATTCTATACAGATCATGACTAAGTACGCTACACAAAACAGTAGAGTGAAATATTGTAAAAATGCGTGTATAGGCTTGATAACTGCATGTGTACTAATAATAATGGCAATAGTGCTTGCAACGCGTGGTAAGGGTGAGAATGAGAAAATTGATGCTTCTACTTCTGCTCCTGTTACTGTCACTGAACTAACCGCATTGAAAAGACTAGAATTAGATGAGAGACACTTGCATGATAAGAAGGAACTTTCGTACAATGTTTTCTATCGCCTACTAACAGAATATGTTGAGACTATGGATGCGAAAGATTGTTATGTGTGTACACAGATACCGACATCGGTAACGGAAGGGGTGACTTATCACCACATGCCTCTTACATATGGGATTACATGTAGTTTAGTAACTTCTAGATTTTATGGTCAAACTAACATACAGTATTTTTATTCAAATTATGATGTTACCTTTGCATATGTTCCTATAATAACGCAACTAAGCCAGATTGCTAAAGATTGGGATGCTAAAATAATGAGGGAATTTTTCGAGCCAATGCAACCTTTTGAAACAGCTCACGCTCATAGGGAAAATCTTACCTGCTCGCTCTCTGCAGTAGAAATAAGCTTTTTAGATCGCACAGATGATAGAAGGGCACAAATGAATGTGAAATTAGAAAAAGAACTAAGTAAGAGGACTTCAGTAGATAATTATGCTTTTGCCGCAATAAAAACACAAGGAAAAATAGCTTTAGACGCTTGGCATGTAGGGAAATTTTGTATATATCGTGGTGAATCTTATTATGATAACATTTTCGTGGGAGCGAGTGAATGTAAACATACGTTTATCTTTAAGGCCAAATGGACATTCATGCTGAACGGACTTGACCCTGTCATACCTGGTGTATATTACATTTGTGGGCATAATGCCTATTATCGTCTTCCAAAGGGATGGTGGGGGAGATGTTATTTGGGTATAGTGTTCCCAAAGGTTTATCAACTGGATGACCTATCGGTGATTCCAAAGACGCCTGGATCTCATCGTATCCAGAAAAGAGAGACCGCAGCTGCTGTGGTAGGAGATATATTTGGAGCCATGATTCCTTCATTGGGAGTTGTGTTGAATTCCATCAAAATAAGAAAGTTGTCTACTATAGTGGATAACATGTTGACAAAGTTTTCAGGTGCTATAATCCTGATGGATGCTGAACTTGCAGCAGAAAGAGCTATGACTCTTCAAAACAGGCTTGCCCTAGACATTCTTTTAGCAAAGGATGGCGGCGTTTGCAAAATGCTTGGTGCGCGTCACTCTTGCACGTATATACCAGACAACAGTGTGAAGATTAAAACAATGCTTGCAAATCTAACAAAAGAGAGTGCAGACTTGAAGGAATTGAAAGAACCAGGAGTTTGGGAGAAGGTTGGAAAGGGAGTTGCTTCAGTGGGAAATTGGCTTGGTGGCATTTGGAATGGAATATTACTAAAAATAATACAGGGAATACTAATAGTACTAATTTGCATCTTTGGGATTTGGGGAATAAAGAGGGGAATACTAATGATCATGGCAAGAATTAAGAGAAGGAAGGAAGAGAAAATGATGAAAAGAATGGCAGAAGAATACAAGGCAAGAACAAGGGGAACTAAAAGGCAAGGGGAACTAAAAGGCAAAGAGAACTGACAGAATTTTAATGGAATAAAATTTGTGGGAATAGTTTTGTGTGATGACAAATAGTCATCAGAGGAGGGATTGATGACGCAGAAATGAAGGTTTTACATTTATTAGCGCATAAAACGTAGTGCTGCAATAATCAAGTGTGACTTTAACCGAACTAATAAAGATTGTACGGGGACAAATGTGCCCTCAGAGTAGTTCGCCAACATTTATAAGCGTGCTTTATATAACGTGATGTATTAGAATTGTACTAATCTGACATAACCGTAAACGTGTGCCATGATTTGCTTGTTTGAAATGTTTTAACTTAGCATAACTTTAGTGGAGGCTTCGGCCTAGTTGCCTTGTCTCACGGTTTAGATGCTCGTGTTTTTCTAATGTGCTAATAAAACGTGTATTCTTGCTTGAAGCTGTACTTTTCCAGTGAGATCGGTTCACATGCTTATCTTTAAGGTTTCGTGCCAGCCTGGCATCTTCTTCTTTGCTCCAAGGTCAATCTGCAGGTGCAGACAATGGAAGCTCTGAAAGTGAGTTAATTGGTAAAATATGTTGCAACTTATGTTCCTGACTCCAAGGATAATGTATGCCTAGGTAGAAGCTTGTGAATTGTTGTTTTTGATTGGACAATTTGAAGCCAACCTATGAACCCTCCAATGGAAGACCCTACTGGATTTGAACTGTTGATTATTTAAACCTGGTGCACAAGAAGAAAGCGGCCATTACCCATTGCACCCATTGAGGACATTGGACATTATTGCCCATTGCAGCCATTATGGCCCATCTTGCCGACCTCGTCATTTTGCCATCTTCTACGATGCCAATTGATGTTCGACGCCATTTTGAATGAGACTTTGATGCTTTCTCTAATCGAGAGAAAGAGACTTTAAGTAATTCTCGCTCTAGAGACTTTAACTTTGATTTGCCCCTTTGCATAAAGTAGTAGTTTTGTCCTTTTATCTTGCCGCAGTGAGGCAATTGCCCCGTCCACCCTGCCCCCTTTGCCCCCGTCCCATGCTGATCGAAACCGGTACCTGTGAGACGAAGACTTCCTTGAATGCTGATTGAATTTGGTAAATATGAAAGGAAAATGTACAATTGCATTGTGTTTCTTTTTAGGTAACCAACTGCTGATTCTTGATAAGAGCCCTAGTTAGGAGTTTTCCAAATCAATGTTGCTAAATTGTTTTTTGCATGAAATCCCACATGCAGATGCTAATTTGAGGTTAGATGAGGATTCATTTGTTGCACGATGCAATTTGAGACCTTGTTATGCTGACTAATGTATGCAATTAGCCCATTACAGATTATAGTTTTAGTGGTTTGCGTTGCTATTATCGAATGCATTGTTATTCAAATGCTGCATAGATTGCATCTTTTTCGCCGTTATGGACAGCTATTAATGTTCATTTACATATATCATTTGGTGTTGAGACACATTTATATCGTGCTAGCTTTGTTAATATAGGGAAATAAATTCATTAACTTTGAATGAACTGGTGTGGTTATTCATGGCCGAAAGGTCATGGTTCGCCGAAATATTTTCTGGATTAATTGTGAAGTGTTATGTTGATCAGGGCATTGCTTATGTTCGTTATTGATTATTGATTTGATTAAATTGACTAATCTCGGGTGAAGAGAGCCCCACTTGGTCAAAAGATTCATCGACCCAAGAGCGTCCAAATACAGGTAATTTATTAGGACGGAACGCTCTATCACATGCATTAAACAGAGGCTCCCATTGATTACATTGGGCCACTAGGTGCTTTTCAGGATTAGCATCATAATTGTTTATGCTAATCCTGCCATGGTGCGCTTTATTTTCAAAACGCTGCTACCATGGTGGCGTTAGGGGGCACTAAGGGGTGAAAGAAAAGTGGCGCTGCACTAGGTGCAGCGCCACTTTTCATAAATCTGCCCCCATATGCGGACGACATTGTGCTATATTTAGCTGCTGACAAGGTTAATCTCCAGCATGCGTTGCAAAAAAAACCCGCCAAATTTAAAGCAATTGGTGGCTATAAAATCAACCAGTCAAATTCCAAAGCACTACTGTTTAACTGCTGCCCTACAATTCTTCCTACTACTATGTCCTCAACATAGCTACCCAGGCATTCTTTTAGGTATTTGGGAATCCGAGTGACTACTAGTTTTAGCGACTTATATGCTTTAAATTATGCCCCTTTGTTGGCCATGGTCCACACATTAGCTCAATAAAAACTTCTGCATATGATTATAGCGCGTACTTCACTCATAAAAATGAACATACTTCCGTTATTTTTGTTAATCTTTTTAAATATTTCAATTTAATTACCCGGATCATTTTTCGAAGCTATCGACATAGAGCTGCATGCTTTCATCTGGCAAAGGAAACCTGGCATGTAAGATTGCCAATTATTCAATTACTTCCGGAAAAAAGTGGTTTGGAGCTGGTTTTATCTTGCTATCAGACGCCCATACTAACATCTAACATTGGCTTATGAAAAGATACATTGGGACGATAATTAGCATTTGAACATTACACTAAAAAAAGCCAGCACTGATCTCATTTTGTTTGTACAAATTCCCAGACTGCCAAAGAAAACGCGTTAGAAGTTCCCCCAAATTGTGGCCGAGCATTTTCATCTTATTTGGCAAGAATACAAAATTCCCAGGTTCCATCCACATATTATACTCGCTTCCATCTCTGGGCTTGGCTTGAGTCTCCCCCAGTCCATACTCAATCGCTGAGAAACATTGAGCCTTCAGCAATTGAAGGACTTTTATTTTACTAGTCATTATATTATGTGGCCGTCACTACGGAAAGAGAAACCACCAATCAGTGCCACACTTTTCTTTAGCTAGTCTCAGATACAACACTTTTGTTCTGGGTAACCTGTGAATATAAACGAAATACCTGATTAAACTGGTTGTTTCTATTTTATTTCTCGATTAACAGAGGTTGGTAATTGGTATTAAGTCTTGCTCCAAAATCTCAGTCTGCAGTTACTTTCCAACCTTATCAGTAGAATTATCACTGAGAATGGCTGTACTATAAGCCCAGCACAATGGCTGTTTTTTATCCAGATCAGTCAGAAAGCTGTTTGTGCATCCGATTACAAGATGGCTTCCTATTGCAAATGGATGATATACTAAACACCAGATAAAATTAAAAAAAATGTATGGTGGGACCAAGCACAATGTTTCAGATGTAGATTGGAGGGTGGTTGTTGGCTTCAAAAGATATTTACTTGCTTTAGAATATCTACATTCTGCACTGAAATATCTAGTGAGCGAACTGATAAAGCTAAACCCACTCAGTGTCTTCTTCGGTATTCCATTAGGACAGAAATATTTTTCCACCAACCAAATACAGCTCTGTTCCATCATTATCTTAGTGACTAAATCACTTATCTTCGTGAATTGGAAATTAGCAGTTATACCTACGGTCAAGTAAGGAATGGTTTATGATCCATGAGAAACTATATGCCAAACGAATAGGAGCAATCATTTTGGAAAAAGTGGCAAAACTGGGAAAAGCTTGATTATTGAAATTGGCAGATCAAAGACTTAGGCCCTCATTACAACCCTGGCGGTCGGTGTTAAAGCAGCGGTAATACCGCCAACAGGCTGGCGGAAAAAAAATTGAATTATGATCATGGCGGAAACCGCCAACATAGACAGCCACTTTAACACTCCGACTGCGGAAGACAATGTACCGCCCACATGATTACAAGAGGCCTATCTGCCACCTTTTCCGGGGCGGTACCAACGCAATCAAACGCATGGCGGGAACAGTTCTTGAAAGGGAAACCACTCACCTCTCGACACCCAACGAGGAACCAGGATGCCATGGAGCCCGAACTACACGTCCTGCCCATGCTGCTCTTCCTCCTTCTGTTTCAGGAGCATGAAAGACGCCGTCGACGACCACGGTAAGTACTGCACCTAAAACACAGGGGAGTGGGGGAGGAAAAAGAGAGTGACACACACACGCAACAGGCAATACCCCCACCCCCACCCTCACCCACAACACCATACACACAAATACATGCAGCAACATTACATACACACCCCCTCACCCCCTGGAAGAACGCAAGGACAAAATGAAATGATTGTAACAATTGTAATCAAGAAAAATCAGATAGTGCAAGTTCAAAAAATCTACACCAACTACACAGGTCCGGATATTAATCAAACATCGTCTGTGGATCAGTGTCCCAAAATGCATGGGCAAAGCCCACACAAGATACCTGACTCGAAACGGAGAGAACACTGCAGGGTCATCAGATCAAAATGAAACAGGCACCTCAGGGGGAGAGGGAGGGGGTACACCTCAGCCGGATTAAACACACGATGCCACTGCCCCCCTCGGGGCTCCATGCCCACTGCTTTATCCTGGGGAGTGCAAAGCCACAGTCTCACAAGTCTTTCCAGTGGGTGGTTTGCCCATTGCTTTATCCTGGGGAGTGCAAAGCCACAGTCTCAAAAGTCTTTACAGTGGGTGGCTTGCCCACTGCTTTATCCTGGGGAGTGCAAAGCCACAGACTCACAAGTCTTTACAGTGGGTGGTTTGCCCACCGCTTTATACTGAGGAGTGCAAAGCCACAGTCTCACAAGCCCTTACAATGGGTGGTTTGCCCACTGCTTTATCCTGGGGAGTGCAAAGCCACAGTCTCACAAGTCTTTACAGTGGGTGGTTTGCCCACTGCTCTATCCTGGGGAGTGCAAAGCCACAGTCTCACAAGTGGAAACAGTCTCCACTGGTTCCGGAGGGGTCTTGGTGCCCAGAGTGCTTCATCCTGCCAAGGACTGAGGAAGTGGATGTGAATCTCCACTGGTTCTGGAGGGGGCATTGTGCCCAGAGTGCTTTATCCTGCCAAGGTCTGAGGAAATGGATAACAGTCTCCACTGGTTCTGGAGGGGGCTTGGTGCCCAGAGGGCTTCATCCTGCCAAGGACTGAGGAAGTGGATAACAGTCCCCACTGGTTCTGGAGGGGGCATTGTGCCCAGAGTACTTCATCCTGCCAAGGACTGAGGAAGTGGATGTGAATCTCCACTGGTTCTGGAGGGGGTATTGTGCTCAGAGTGCATCACATGCAGTGTGGCTGGTCCCATTCCCTCACATGGGTGAGTGTGCAACGAGATTGCCTGGGAACAGGTAACATGATACGCCATGGAGGCAGAGACATACCCCACCCTGCTGCGGCTTCGCCTGCCACCTGCAGGTGCAAACAGTGATGAGAGTCATGCCTCATGGACGCTGTGCAGGGTCCAGGACGTCTCCTCCAGCCTCAGACGGCTGCCCCCTGGGGATGATAGCCATGTCAGCTGTGGTAGCACTGTCTGAGCACGTCGCGGGGCTGGTGGCGGTGCTTGCGGCGGTGTCTGTGGTGGAGGTGCTGACAGTGGTGCATGTGTCTGCATCTGTTGAGGGACACAGAGGGATGTCTCCTGCAGCCTCAGACGGCTGCCCACTGGGGATGATGCTGAGGACTGTTGCTGAGACAGCATACGTGCAGGTGGCGGTGCTGGTGGCAGTGTAGGTGGCAGTGTCCACCGCAGTACAGGTTGGTGTAGTGGTTGACAGAAGGGGTGACTCAAGTCCCTCAGTCGGTGCCACCTTGCCCTGTCCTGACCTACTCTTCGGCTTGTGTCCCTTCCCCACCTTTGATGTTGCCGCTGGTGTCTTGCCACTGTCCCCTTTTGGTTTGGAGGAGCCCTTGCTTGCTGGCAGGAGCGGCTTCTCCCTCCGGGATGTGGGCACCTACTTCACCTTGGCAGGTGGCGGAATGGCCTCCTCTTTGGCCTCACTAGGTGGCCCACTGGCAGCCCTGATGGGTGGGGCATTCGATGAGACCAGAGTTGCTGGCACCACTGTGCTTCGGGATTTGGTGGCTGAGATGCTGGGCTGGGACCTGGAAAGCCTGGCCCTAGGGGAAGGATGGGGTGGGGAGGTGTAGGGAAGAGGTCAATGTTAGCCAGGAAAAGTTTCTTAGACACACTGGGACGGGAAGATGGAGGGGGTTTGGGAGTGGAGGAAGAGGTAGTGGTTGTAGGAGGTGTACGTTTGCTGAATTTGGGTGAAGGTGCATGGGCCTTAGGCTGTTGTGAGGTGGATGGCTGTTGGGTGAGTATGTGCCTGTGTTTGTGTACTTTGGGAGGAGGGATTACAGACACACTGGGAGAGGACACTGGGGATGTGTTAATGGTAGTGGGGGTGGTGATTGCACGTGAGCGGTGTGTGGTGATGGGCGTGCTGGTGATGGAGGTAGTGGCAGAGGATGTAGTGCATGCAGGTGTGAGTGGAGATGAGACAGGGAGGGAGGAGGAGGACGTGGAGGAGGGGGACAAAGTGGAGGCAGTGGATGTTGCTGTGTCTGCATGGGGATGGTGCTTGTGTGAGTGCCTTTGGGATGTGTGGTGCTTATGTTTGCCATGTCCACTCTTGTGTGTTGAAGAGTGTGCATGCTGGTCTGATGGTGTGATTCGGATAGGCTGAGGTACAGGGGATTGGATCTGGGTGGAGGAAGTTGGAGGGGAGAGGCTGGACAAAGGGACAATGGCTGCCATCAGTGCTGAGGCCAGAGCCTGAAATGCTCTCTGTTGGGCCGCCTGGCCAGAATGAATGCCCTCCAGGTATGCATTTGTTTGTTGCAAATGCCTCTCGCAGCTCCCTCATGCTCCGGTGCCACTGCTCCTCTGCCAGATGATGCTAATGCACGCAAGAACAGGGTGATAAAACAAAAAGGGAGGGGAGACAGAAAAAACACATGTTCAGTGCATGCAACACCACTACCGTTGGCGGACACAACACACAAGGAGCAGCCCTATGCAGTAAGCCATGCACTAACAGTTCTTAGGAAATTCACATGCCCATGGGGAACGATGCCTAAGGCCATTTGCTGCACACCTGGAACGCACAGGAGCCTGACAAGGTGTAAATGGCTACTACCACTATTGGGTTTGGACTGTCACAGAGCCTGCCTAACAAGGGACCTACCCTACCAAGTTCGCCCTGGCCTAGGGGAACCCACAGCCCACTTCCCCCAGCCAGACACCTTGTGAAGCCGCAGAGTCAGCTGAATGAGAGTGTACTCACCCCCTTGTGGCTGCTTTGATGCCCTCAAGCACCCATCCAACTCCGGATTCCGCCAGGATCCGGTACATCAGGGGGGTCATAGTTCGACGGGCACCCCTTCCACGTTGGGAGGCCATCCCCAGCTGGGCCTCCGCCATCTTCTTGCTCCAGCGGCGCAGGTCCTCCCATCTTTTCTGGCAGTGGGTGCTCCGTCTATGGTAGACCCCCAGGGACCGGACGTCCTTGGCGATGGCACGCCAAATACCCTTCTTCTGGTGGGCGCTGTCCTAGAGGAAAAGTGAAGTTAGAATGTATGTTATTATCCCGCACAGTTCTTCTCATGCATTGCCTAAACACCTCCCATCCTGGCCCAGACATACACACACACACTATCCTCACATGCTGACCTTCCACCCCACCCTCTTCCATCCACGACACTCCATACAATCATGTGCCATCCACCATGCTCACAGTGTTCTCACCTGTTTGTATGGCGGACCGTACAGTTGTGTGTACTAGGGGAGGACCCCATCCACCAGTTTCTCCAACTCCTCCGAAGTGAAGGCAGGGGCCCTTTCCCTAGACACTGTAGCCATTGTCGCTTCCAGACACAGGTCACAGCAGCACTTGCAGTGTAGGTCCTCTCCTGTTGAAGGTCAGGTATCAAGTGAGGGAACAGTTAGAAAATGGCGCCCATGTCCGCGGCGGTGCGTATCGTCACCACTGGCGTACATCGTCATTGGCTCCTGGAACCCATAGGGCCGAATGTTAAACAATGCTGAATTGCGCCACGGTCTTCGACCGCCTACCGCGACGGTGTACCATGCCAGCGCAGTTACCTCATTTCCCCTTGTCCCACCTTACAGGTCAGGCAGCCGCCATTTCAGGGGGCCACATGGCAGGCAAAAAGACTGCGTCACACCTATTTAGGCCAGGAATACGGACAGACAAAGGCACATGGCAAATTTGTAACGTTTTTGCAAAAAACACATTGTGATACCTAAGTGTTGGATGACCCTCTGCTCACTGTTCTCCTCCATGGGGCACGTCCGCTGGGGCAGGTGATGAGATGGCGGCAGCCTCCGGTGTACAGACCCCTGGTGGACCTGTCGACAATGGAAGATAGACACATCATTATCACTTACAGACTTGATCGTGCAACAATCCAGGAACTGTGTGCCCAGTTGGAGCCAGACCTGATGTCAGCTATCCGCCATCCCACAGAAATCCCCCCTCTAGTGCAGGTTCTGTCTGTACTCCATTTCCTGGCCAGTAGATCTTTTCAAACAACAGTGGCCATGGCATCAGGGATGTCCCAGCCAATGTTCTCTAACTTGTTGTCCAGAGTGCTGACTGCCCTGCTGAAACACATGCACAGCTACATCGTTTTCCCTCAAGTGGAGGATTTGCCAACAGTGAAAGGTGACTTCTATGCCCTGGGACATATCCCCAACATCATTGGTGCCATTGATGGGACACATGTGGCATTTTTCCCCACGCGCAGGAATGAACAGCTGTACAGAAACTGGAAAAGCTACCATTCAATGAATGTGCAGATGGTGTGTTTGGCAGACCAGTACATCTCCCATGTGGATGCCAAGTATCCGGGCTCAGTGCAGGACACTTACATTTTGAGAAATAGCAGCATCCGTTATGTGATGGGGCAACTCCAGAGGCACCGTGTGTGGCTAATTGGTGAGCCTAAAGTCCCCACACAGTTCCATTTGGTGTCTGGGTATAAGAGATTCCCTAATGTTTGGAGGATGTCTAACAGTTGTCCCTCGATATTTGCAGTTGACTCTGGTTACCCCAACCTGTCCTGGCTACTGACCCCAGTGAGGAATCCCAGGACAAGGGTAGAGGAACGCTACAATGAGGCACATGGGTGAACTAGGAGGATAATAGAATGCACCTTCGGCCTCCTGAAGGCTAGATTCCGGTGCCTCCATATGACAGGTGGATCCCTATACTACTCACCAAAGAAGGTGTGCTAGATCATCGTGGCCTGCTGTATGTTGCACAACCTGGCTTTGCGACGCCAGGTGCCTTTTCTGCAGGAGGATGGGCCTGATGTTGGTCTTGGGGCAGCTGTTGAGCCTGTGGATAGTGAGGAAGAGGAGGCAGAAGAAGAAGAAGATGTAGACAACCAAAACAACATCATCATGCAATACTTCCAGTGAGACGCAGGTAAGAAGATGGAACTGCTTTCCACATCTCATACTATTGTAGGAGTTAGCATAAATCTGCCTTTTTCACTCTGTGTATGGACCCTACCTTGTCACTTTGACTTTCCATTTCACAGATGTGGCTCCCAATTTGTGCCCTCTGGTATGTTTACTCCTGGCCTACAGCTTATCACATTGGTATGTGAACAAGTATATTTACATTGCTATATTCCAGAGATTTTGAAATTACACATTTGTGAAAGCACAGACTGACTCCAGATTGTTTTTTGAATCAAGGGTATTTATTTCTGTGCAAATGAGTGGAGTGGGGTGTGAAACGGGCTGGGGTGATGGTGGAGCAATGTCCGTGGCAGAGTCCAGTCTATTTGTATCACAGGTGCATTGTCCAATGGGGCATAGGAAGTGGAGCAATGACAGTTTAAGGTGGACAGGGTGACAAAGTGGGACAGAGGGGTGACACTCAGGAGGGTCTTATTTCCTGGCGGGGGTCTTGGCAATGTTCTCTGTCTTGATCATGTATCTCAGGGACCGTTTGCGTGCTGGTTCTCCTTCTGCAGGGGGTGGGGTGCTGGTGGCCTGTTGGTCCTGTGGCAGTGCCTCCTGTCCACTAGCGCCGGCGGAAGTGGAGGGCTGTTCATCATCCAGGCTAGTGTCAGGGGCCAGTTTGTGTCCCTCATGGTGTTGACAAGGTCTCCTAGCACCCCTGCAATGGTGACCAGGGTGGTGTTAATGGAATTCGAGTCCTCCCTGATCCCAAGGTAGTGTTCCTCCTGCATCCGCTGGGTCTCCTGAAACTTGGCCAGTACCGTGCCCATGGTCTTGTGGGAATGATGGTATGCTCCCATTATGTTTGAGAGTGACTCGTGGAGAGTGGGTTCCCTGGGCCTGTCCTCCCCCTGTCGCACAGCAGTCCTCCCAGCTTCCCTGTTATCCTGTGCCTCTGTCCCATGAACCATGTGCCCACTGCCACTGACCCAGGTCCCTGATTGTCTTGGGTTGGTGGGTTTGCCTGGGGTCCCTGTAGTGGTGGACACACTGCTGATTGACGTGTCTTGGGGACAGACAGATGGGCCAGCTGGGTGGGTGCTGTGGTGGTGTTTCCTGACGGGGGAGGCTCTGTGGTCGTTTGTGACTGTCAGGAGAACCGACTGTCCCGAGGTCCCTGATGGGCCGGGCTGGTCATCTTGATCCAGGCGTGCAGAGCTGCTGTCATCACTGTGGGCCTCTTCTGTGGGGCGACTGGATATGTCTGGCACCTCCTGTCCGGTGATGTTGGGTATGGGTCCTGCTGGGGTGTGAATGCATATTTTTAGTATCTATGTGTGCCCTCTTGTGCATTGGGTAAGGTACCCTCTACTCCTGTGCTTGTGTCATTGTGTTAGCCCTTTTGTGATAGTTGGTTTGGGGTCTGTGTGGGTTTCTGTACTGTACATGCTTTGGTGATGGGTGTCCATGCAGTGGTGTAACATGCAGGCCTTGGTTTTGGGATGTGTGATTTGTGATAGTGGGGTATCAGTGGGGTGTTGGGGTGATTGGTGTGAGGGTTGGGCTGGGTGCTTGTGATAGCATGCAGGTAGGGTGGGGGATATAATAGTACATATTTGACTTACCAGAGTCCAGTCCTCCTGCTACTCCTGCAAGGCCCTCAGAATGCATGATCGCCAAGACTTGCTCCTCCCAGGTTGTTAGTTGGGGGGAGGAGGTGGGGGTCCACCACCAGTCCTCTGTACAGCAATCTGGTGTCTTGATACCACAGAACGTACCTTCCCCCGTAGGTCGTCCCACCTCTTCTTGATGTCATCCCGTGTTCTTGGATGCTGTCCCACTTCGTTGACCCTGTCGACAATTCTCTGCCATAACTCTATCTTCCTAGCAATGGATGTCTGCTGCACCTATGATCCGAATAGCTGTGGCTCTACCCGGATGATTTCCTCCACCATAACCCTGAGCTCCTCCTCAGAAAACCTGGGGTGTCTTGGAGGTGCCATGTGGTGTGGGTGATGTGTGATGTGCTTTCTGTTGTGATGTGTGGGGGGGGGGGTGTTGGTATGTGTTGTTTGAGGTGCGTGGATGTTGTATGAGTGATGGTGTTTTGTGTCTGTGGATGCTGGTGTTGTGTTAGCTAATCTCTCTCTCTGGCCTTCTTTCAGATTTTTGGTTGTAAGGGTTTGTGGGTAATGTGGGTGTGTGCTTTATATTGGATTGGGTGTGTATGTGTTTCAGGTGTGTGTATTTCGAATTGTTCAATGTAGTTGTGTTTTGTAAGTGTGTGTGTATTTTGAGCGCAGCGGTGTGTACCGCCAATGGATTACCGCGGTTGAAAGACCGCCACGTTGATTCGTGGGTTGTGATAGTGTGGACGTATTCTTGTTGGCGGGACAGTGTGGGTTTTGGTATTGCCAGTTTACCAGTGACCTTTGGTGTGGTGGAGTTGTGTTGGTGTTTGTATTGTGGCGGATTCCGAGATATGGGTTGTGATACGTGTAGTGGAATTCCGCTGCCGCAAGGGTATGTTGGCGGTCTTCAGCACGGCGGAAAGCAGGATTTACCACCAGGGTTGTAATGAGGGCCTTAGGTACATAATGATGTAATGAATGGGAATGCCGTTCTTAACATGTGTGTTTTTAAATCTCTCCAGATCTGTATGAATGGTAAATCTGAATTGTATAGTATTCGTGGGGTGAGGTAAGATGAATTAAGATGATAAAGTGTACAATCTGCAAATATAAAATTATAAAATATTTATATATATTTACAGATGTTATGAGATTAATTAATTCTTATAAATGTTGTATGTTTTTTAAGAGCCATAGTTTCCATACGGAGTTCACAGGATGATTAAGTATGTTTCAGACTCTGAGTTTTTATCTTCTATTGAATGCAATGTTTTTTATGTACTGTTCTTACATACTTTTGTATGTATGCTTTTATGGTTTTGAATACAAACTGAATAAAGAGAATTTGAATTGATTTAATAGACCAACTGGAATCCTTGTGCCATTCTACTTTGCTAAAATGAGTTCAATTTAGGGCTCAAAAGCTGAAGCTGCTATAATAGTGATACATAAAGAAGTCAAGGATCATATTGAAATGAAGAACTACAGCTCAATCTGATCCACCCTAAACAAATAGGTTTTGTAAAAAGAGAGACTAGTGAGCGACAACATATGACTTCCTAGAACATATGAATTCCTAGACTCCCCATCATGGCAATATGTGCAGGGAAGGCCTTCAGTAAAGGCTTGTAGATCTCCCTGCATTCAGTACTGAGAAAGTACCATGAGCTATCCATTTGAACAAATGCTGTTTGCTCTATATGCCCAACCTACAGTCTATATTAGATTCAATGGCATCCTTGTCCTACATGCCCAACCTACAGTCAGCTTTAGCCAATGGCCTACTATCAGGCAAATTTAATTTACCTCAAGGCACCAGCCAACAATGCCAATTAGCCTCATTTGTATTCTTACTAGAGGTGGCACTGCTAGTCATAGTCATTGCCACTCACTCAACCCTAAAATCAGTGGCATGCTATTCGCCTTTGAAAGTCAGTAGGTCACAGCATATGCAGATGACGTGCTGATTTTATCAGAGGAAGGGGAAATCGCCATACCAGAAATCCTCAAAACTATTAATAGGTATACAGAGGTCTCAGGATATGTCCTTCTTCATAAAAAACAGAGGCCTTTCCCCTCATTAACCTTTGCTATTAGGCTTTACTAAAGAACACAAACCTAAAATTGCACTGTATACAGTATCTTGGTGCTGGTTTAGCAAACATCTATAGGTTTCCCTGCACTCAATTGAAAAGACACACTATACAGCATTAAAACCACAGACCAAAACATGTACCCTTAAATGTATAAAATGGTGGGAGAGGGGAGACTGGAAACCCTACAGATCTACTTTTTTCACATGCTTGTTCTGTCTACAACTGTCCACAAAAATTTTTAAATTAATCAATACACTAATTTCAGGCGTCATCTGGAAATGAAAAAACAAGGATATCTCACTAGGTGGCATTACTTTGCCCAAAATCCATAAATATCAAATCTAGTTTTTTCTGAGACAGGAAATATATTTGCCCTCAAGAAAAAAGCCTAACCAAACCTCCAGGCACAAACCAGAATATAATCTCAATTTAAAATTCAAAACAAACTTGAAATCAGTTAATCCTACTCACAACTGGATTATTGCATTTTAGTGTGCATATCACATAGTCTAATACCTGTATCCCCACAGCGTCCAGCATTTGTAAATCTATTACAGCTTCCATGAAATGCAATGTCTCTCACACATATAATATGAAAAGCTAAATCATGCTTTATCAGCAAAAATCACTTAATAAGCTTAACAAATCAGAACCCTCTAAAAGGAGACACTGTAATGGCGAGTATACCGTTTTACCAATTCCTTTATAGGAATTCCAATTCTGCTCATTTCCATTCCACCAATTCCTAATATAGGAAATAAATCTAAATTTAAAGTTAAATAAAGCTAAATTAAAGAGAGAGTGACATAGATATATAATTAATTTAATATAAAAATGCAAACATATTTAAAAATAAATATTATTTTATGCTAAAATATTTCCATAACCTTTTCTAAATTTAGAAATAACTGCATTTGTATTTTATTATGACCCATTGTTTTCAAAATTACTCTAGAAAACGTTTTCATAATGATTAATACAAAATAAATATAAACATTTTGATTTTTTAATAAATCTTACAAAATTAATGTTCATTTAATTTAAGATATTTAAATGTATCAAATAATTAAATGTAAGTTAATAGTTCTGTAGCATGTTTTTATTTTTCCTCTACATTTGGAATAAATCTATAACATTAATATATATATAACATTAATTACAGTAATATTTACGCAACTAATAAAACTGCTATACTTTTCCCCTCATGTTTTACCATAGGGAGACCTGAATCTCGATGGCGAGGTAATACGCCTAAGATTGCTCCTTCTCTGTCCCTGTGTAAATTATGACTTATGCACATCTCTTTCTTGACTACCAGTAAACTGTTCGATTTTGGCATGGTGAATAAAGACAAGCTGGGATTGCAACGAGGCAAAAGTGAAAATGGACATGTGTTCTTTATCTGCAAAGTTGGACACTTTTATAAAAAATATTGAGCTAACTAAAAATTACCTTACACTTTATTAATATAGACTGTGGTGCCTATAGTTTAACACTACACAAAAGGATCCCAGGCTAGGTTCACAAAATAGAACTGAATTTAATAAATACTACAAGACCTGAGTTATTAATCTTTAAAGAATAAACTGTAAAATAGCGCTCAGACACCAAAACTGCGAACTGGGGATAATTGGTCGCACCAGACCGGGATAAAGTTAAAAGTTCAGGCTGACTGCAATGGAGTGCAGGCTGGCTACAGGGACTCAGTTGGGCCTGTGAACCAAATTACCTTAAATCTGAGTTACACTGCAGTGTGTTGGTTCCAAACCATGCAGTTGAGTACGCATTGGTCCCGAGATGCGGTAAGGCTGTGGTGTGAGTTCCCAATGCACTGGGCAGTCGAGGCAATGCATCAGTTCCAATGAGCACAGGGGTTGTATTGCAGAGTTTCAGTGCTGCGGTTGAGGCTGCCACCTACAGAGATATGTGGAACTTGCACTGAGAAAAACGCCACAGCGCTGGTTCATAAGAAATGCACTAATTTCAAGATGTAAGATACTGTGGGGGATGTGATTTCTCCACACATCATCGGCAATGCATCGATTCTGCCCCCACAGCAAAGCATGTGTCGGTTCCACTGGAGTAAGCACCTTAGACTCACTTTCAAGAGTCTAGGACTGACATGGCACCACTTGGCAGGGTAGACTCACAGATAGCAGAGCCCAGGTGCAGGACCAGAGAGGTTGAAAGGCTGTAATCACCTTGAGACTTCTTATCAAGACGTCAGCCAACTAGCTCTTGGAGTCACTCTGGGCTCTCTGTTGGAGAGATTCAAGTCCGGGCCTTCCCACTCCCAGGCAAAAGGGCAGCAGGCACAGGCCAGTACAGCAAAACAGGAGTCCAGCAAACAGCATTTCAGCAGGCCTTCAGCAGCACAGCAGTCCTTCTTCCTGCCAGAGTATCCACAGGTCCAGAAGTGTACTGAAGTGATGGTGTCAGGGGTCCAATACTTATAGCCAGTTGGGCCTATGAAGTGAGGGAGACTTCAGAGACATGCCTTTGAAGTACACCCAGTCCCTGCCCTTCCCACCCTGGCACCAGACTCACTACAGGGAACTATGCAATCATCTGTGTGTGGATAGGACACAGCCTATTGAGGTGTAAGTGAGGCTGTGCCCAGCTCCTCCCTCTCATCCTGCCGAGGATGGCCCATCAAGGCCCAACAGTTCACAACTAATGTCTCATTGCGTGTGGCTGTCTAGGAGGAATGCACAAAACCCAGCTGTCACACCACCCCAGCAATGTGATCATAGACAGGCAGCAGGTACCAAATGGCTAAAGTGAAAAAAATGCCAACTTTCTAAAAGTGACATTTTGAAAATTCCAATTTAACATCCAACTTCACCATAAATTAGGATTTTATATTGTGATTGCAGGGACAACACACTTGTAAAGTCTATCTTTTCCAGATTGTGAATTACGCTAAAAAGACAATATAAAAATTAAATAATTCCAATGTTAATGTATGGGACAGATAGGCTTGCAGTGGTGAAAAATGAATTTAAGCATTTTTCCCCACCAGGACACGTAAAACTTAAATGTACATGTTCCAATTTTTTAAATACATAGCACCCTTTACTTGGGGTTGCATAGAGCTCACTTTAGGGGTGACGTGTATTAAAAAGGAAGGTTTGGATGTGGCAAAAGGTTTACTTTGCCAGGTTGAACTAGTAGTTCACAACTGCACACACAGGCTCTTCAAGGGTAGGCATGAGACATGTTTAAGGAGCTACTCAAGTAGAAAGCACAATCAATGCTGCAGGCCTTTGAGTAGCATTAATTTACAGGCCCTGAGCACATGATGTGCACTTCACTAGGGTAAATTAAATATGCCAGTTGGGTATACTCCAATGTTACCACATTTTAGGGAAAGAGCACAAGCATTTTAACACTAGTTAGTAGTGGTAAAGTGTGCAGAGCCCTAAGGCCAGGAAATACAAAGTCAGCAAAAACAGGAGGTCTGAAGGCAAAAGGTCAGGGGGGATCCACACCAAGGATGCCATGTCTAACACCAATCTTGGGTTTCAGTCCATTTTGTGTGAATGGAAAAACTCCCAAAATATATCCTACCACAGTGTACCCCAAAGGCTCTGGTCTTCACTCTCAAGACAGCTTTGGTCTAAACCTAATACCAAATCATGAGACCCTAGCTACTCCAACTCTGATATATGCTACAGGTTCTTACAAGCCACCCTCCGCTTTTCCACAGTTTACTATAGATAAATAAGCATTTCCTCCGCATCTCTCCTTCTACCTCCATGTCCCTCACTTTGTTTCCTTATATCCCTCCTCTCACTTTTCATTTCCTGGTCTTACACAGGACATTGATTTTCTGCTGCTAGTAACTCAGATCCCTCTTTAATACCAACAAGACTCAAAAAGAAGGATCATTATTCATAGCAGCTTATGTATAGCAAACATCTTAACCATAACCTTCCTCAACTGGAACGAGCTAATGAAAATATTGTGGTGTTCCATGAGGTGACTCTGTGCTCTATCTTTTATCTACCTCAATAAAAGAGTTTGGATTTATTGAAAAACATGGAATTGGAAATTAATTTTGTGTTTTATGAAAAATATGTCCCTCATGATAATTTTCCGTTTCATGGAGTTTTACTCATAATTGTACTGATTCAGATTTAATTAATGCAAAGTAACAGTTAAATTGCATGCGATTTTAAAAATTACTCCAATACTCTATAACTTGTAATCACGCCCTAAAAAGAAAATGTAATGAGTAGCAAAGAAAAACACACATGGATACTTAAACAGTAACACTCTTTACCAGTCATTCAATTAAAGGTCCAAATTAGTGTAGAAATATCCTGGAGAACCTGAAATAAAACTGGCTTGAGCAAGTAATTCAAATTAGTTGCAGTGCATTTACTTAACCTGTGCAATCATCAGGACTGTTATTGGACTAATGGTAAGAACACTGTGTTCAGCTGTCAATGTATGAATAATGCAACTATATTAGCAGTAAGGTACTGCAAGCAGAACATTTAAAATTACCATGTAGCCAAATGTGTCAATATGACAGTCAGTTTTGATATAAATGATATATTGTACAGAATAGGAGATATATGTACGTTTTGTGTGGCATCACATGACTATCCAAACATTTTTTCAGGACAGAAAGCCTAAAACAGTTTTAATTAAATGGATTCGAAATGTAATGACATTTGCTGTGTGCATTGGTAACAATAACTGGCAAATGTCAGTGTTTTTCATGTTCGAGCCATAACATAACTCAGATTTTGTCTATTTTCTTTAAGTGGTGTTTCTATTATATAGTTAATTCCTTTGGCTTTGTGCAGCAGAAGAGATTGGCTGTAGGGCCTGGCCTGCCACCAACCAACACTACAACAAGTTTGCCATTCCCAGATGTGCATGGCCTTTGACCATGTCCAGCAGGAGATGGCCCTGCACCCATCCCACAGCCAGTGGTTTACCTCGGCTGTGCTTTGGCAGTGCACAACATGGTTTGCCATATAGCCTACCCTTTTACAATGCTTGTGCCAGACCCTCGGGTGGCCAACAACTAAATTGCAAATACTCGCATAAGTGCATGCCCTATGACCAATCCCCCACATATTGGGTTTGCCCATAGGGATTGGCCTTTGGCCTGGCTTTATCTTGCTTTTTTATTCAGAAATCCTAGTTTGAAACAGCATATTCAGAGCAAGCATCATGATCCGGTACCATCCAACCATGGCAAGCTTCTCTGACTCATGCCAAATTAGGAACCATGACCCATGATAGAAAATATATGAGATGAGGAAGCCCGCCCTAAATTCACACTACTTAAACATGAAGCTTCATCTATGTTTGCTATACCTTTGTGGGATCTACGAATCCCCTATATTTGCCTCCGTACCGTGAATCCTGACCACCATTTCAGATGCTGGCGGCCTGAGGATACCATGGATTCTGCAACATTTTTTAACATTTTATTTACTTCATGTCCACATCCTACATTCTGAAATGGCCAACACAAGGGATTGTTTTTCTCTTGTGACAGCCAATCAGTTTACTCAGATCGGAACTGCAGACCTGAAAAAAAAGATGGGAGTAAAGGCTACATAGTTCCATTGAATTCCTTTTCGTTTATTACATTTTTCAACATAGGGAGGTACCGCAGTGCTATTCAAAAGTGTTAACTCTTTACAGGAGCCTTGGGCAAAATTGTCCTTCTAACTACATAATATTGCATAATTCTAAGAATTCGTTCATGATTGCATCATAGAGGTTAAGAAGGTGCTACAGAAGCTAAAATTAGCATTTTGTCTATAACTTTACACTATACTCAATCTGTGCTTCCACCGAAGTAAGAAGGGAGTAAGGATATCAGCAGTTTTAATACAGTTACTATGACCCTAGCCAGAGCTACAGATGTCAGAAATGTAATGATGCCCCCCTTTAACAATCCTATCGATGTCAGGTGCTCATGTGCCACAATATCTGATTTGTGATAAAGATAAGCCAATTGCGACCACAGGGGCACACAATAACTTTAAAATGTGAAATATTTCAATATAGAGATTTGAGTCATCCAGTTTGGCTGAAGTGAGTGGTGCACTGTCTAAAAATGTCAGCAACACAATATCACCTAATAGGGAAAATACTTGCTTGTTTTGAAAATAAAACGCATTGTCACTAAGCACACATACCAATATGGAAATTATGCTAATTAACACAGTTGAAGGGTAGTCCCGGAAACACCAAATAACCAGGAAGTCTGGTGTAAGCAGACAGTGGGCCCTGACAGAACAAACAACAAAGTGCTTTCACTGCTCAAACAACTCATTCCTGAAGTACAGGAAATGAAGCCTGTGTGCAGCGAGCTAGCTAGTAAAACTGAATCATACAATTGACAAAAGATTACAATATTTAAACAGCAGGTATGCAGAAGTTGAACAAAGGGTTCCTGATATAGAAGATGCACAAGTAAGTCACCCAGAAATGATGTCACAACTCCAGAAAGAGATGAACAATGTTAAAATGTAATTTAGAGTATCTCAAAAATAGATCTCAGTGGGAACCATAAGGCGGGTTGGGGTAACAGAGAAGTTTGATAAAAAATAGGGACATGGTAGGTTTTAAAGTATATGCTTGGAGAGGAAAACTTGGATTTATTAATTGCGAGAGCTCACAAAGTTCCTTTTACCCCACTGTAACAGGGATCAAAACCCAAGACCATTGTTGTCTATATTCAAGTCAGTAGATCTTCAGAAAAAGTTTTGAAAAAAGCAATTCAGTTAAAAACCACTAAGGCGTAAATGGGCTTTAACCTCAAAATGTGTGCAGCTATTTCATGAAACTTCCCAACATTGTTGGGGCTTCAGACAAATGACATAAACATGTAGGACAAATGCAGCTCAAGCACACCTTGTTTAAGCATGAAGGTCCTTTGGTCACACCCCTTTCATATCTTTTCAGAGACATCTAAGGCCAAGACATTTTTGACTAAGATGCAAAGTTCAGTCTTCGGATTTAGACCCCGGGCCACCCTATGTCCAACAAGAATGCACCAACTAGATGGAAGTTACAGATGAACTCAGCATCAGGGATAGGTGCTTAGAAAAGGGCAAATGGGGCTCAAGAGTGTGTAAGGGTTGGGGAGGGATGGTTTAAAAAGGGATGCACTGGAGGTAAAAATGACAGGATTGGCCTATTTGTTGGGGGCACTGCAAAGTTAAATAAAACACTAAGGTCGTCCTTAGAAGGAGAAATATGTATATGTTGGGTGCTTGTAACAGTGTTGACACTAAAGAAAGAATAGGAGCTTTGGAACAGACCCCCCCCAGTGTACTATTACGATCTTCTTTTTTATATATAGAACATAAATTGTATGCTAAAAATATAAATTGCTAGTTACAATGTGAACAGGTTAAATAATAAACAGATGCTATGTTTGGATGACTACAACATCTTAAACCTACAATTATTCTCTTACAGGAGACACATTTTATTGGATAAAAAGAAAAATATAGATTGAAATATCCATGGATTAAATATCATTATTTCATCTTCTGATGCCTCACATAGATAGACTGTGGTTATAGTTAACAGAACAATTTGGCATATGTTATCTTACTCCTTGTGTATAAAAAATAGATTTAGAATCATTGTGCTTGTGATAGTTCAAAAACTAGGCATCACATAGTTGCATACTAAGGTCCAATTCATGACAATATGCAACAATTACAAACCTTTCAATGGCAGGTATGTAAATTACCTGACATTACCATAGTTGTTTGGTATTTTAGCTATCTACCCCTATTTAGCACAGAGTCTTCCAACCCTAACTGTTTCTAGCATAATAAACAAACAGAAAAACATTTTAACGCTGTCTGCACCTGGCTGGATATATAAGAAGGATGGAGAAATCTAAACCTGCTCATTAAAACGTACTCCTGCTTCTTGAAACAATTGAGGTGCACTTCAAATATTATTTTTTATGGCTCCCCTCGTTTTCCAAGAAATTACACACTGGTGCTTTCTCAGACCATTCTACTGTGATCATTATTGTTTTGGGTTGGCTGCCCAAAAAAAAGCAACCAGATGGGTAGTGGATACAATTCTGTTCACAATGCATGTTAGTATATAGACATTAAACATTGAGTTAGAACACTATTTTACAAATGTGTTCCACTAAACTAAGAAACCTCTGAATATTTTGTGTACTTTGATGTTGAAAGGGGAAAGACATCTTTTTTTTTTAATGTGTATTATTTAATTATTTTAATTAACAGATTCAGGACCTGTTTTGTATCAACCAATAACACTGCTTAATACTGATTACAAACATTTTCACCAAAATATTAACTAATGGTAAAAACACAATAATTAACAATATCATTCAACAGGATCAAAACAGCTTTGCCATAGATGGAGCTTAACACCAACATGCATTATTTCCTGAATTTATTGATTTGCTTACTGTAGATGACATCCCTTTTGCCATAATTTTGCTCGATACAGAAAAGGCCTTCAAACTTGTGAGCTTGGAGGCTGCTCTTTAAAATCTTAGGAAAAACACGTTTTCTTGGCAACTTATGAGGCCAACTGTCAGGCTCTAACAGGGCGCTTCAGCCCAAGATATAATCAATAATAAGTGTGCTGGTACAGTGTTTCCCAGCAGAGGTACTCAGCAAGTCTGTCTCTTTTCCCCTATTCTTTTTGGTCTCTTCATTGACCCTTAGCTCAATATATTCTATTCTACAATCGGTTTTCTCTGAAATGCTCTTTTTCCATCTCTGGACAGACGCTGTATATCATGGGAGGGCCATGATGGGTTCCATGGGAGTACCATAAACCTTTGGCCCTTGTGACAGGCCAACCCTTCATGATTTTCTCATAAGGGTATTGAAGGTGCACATTTTCTATAAACTCACACTATCCTCCTCAGTCACATGGCAATAAAGTTTAAAATTTAGAGTAAAACATGCACTTTCAACAGCATCAGTCTGTCAGTTTTTTCCCAATGTCCTACTGCAGCTTCACCACAGTGTTCTACTGAATAAGTAGAGCACTGCCATTCTGTATTCATGGCAAAAGTTTGGAACACCTGAAAGCTTGGAATCAAAGCTTTAGAAACTTAAGTATTTCCTGCACAGGAGATTAAAGCAGAGAAACAAAGTGAGGGACAGGGGTCTTTTTTCATAGAAATTATTGTTAGAACTAAAATGAGAACATATTTTAGATGAGTTCTCAAATATCTTCCTCATCCATGTCAGTGAAATATTCGGCCACGTAGACTGAAACACACATTTTCAACTCCAGCAGCACTCCATCAGTTAGCTCCCTGGTGATCAGTTGCAGCTTCCCCTCAGAGTTTTAATGAGCATCTAGAACCCTAATAATTTGTATTTATGACAAAAGTGTGGCACACCGGAATGCCAACTTGATCAAATGAAAGTTGTAAAATTTAAAGTTTTTCCTACAGTGGATATGCAGTGAAGAAACAAAATGAGGGGGCTCATTTTGTCATATAAAATGGAGTCAATGCTCTACAAAGCTAACAAGGACACCCTTTCTATATGTTCCCAAAAATCTTTCTGATCCATTTCAGGAAAACATTTTGACATGCACGATAAAACATACACCTTCAACTCCAGTAGCAAAATGTCAATTATCCCCCTAGTAATCAACTGCAGCATCACCACAGTGTTATAATGAACAACTACAGTGCTAACATTTTGTATTTAAGACAAAAGTGAGACACAAATGCATGCCATTTTGTTGAAATATGAGCTGCTGAAATGGAATCCTTTATTGTGGAACAGACTGAAGTAAATGAACACTGAGATTTTAATGCAGGTAGAAAAAAACAGTGGGTTAAAAATGTGAGGGGAGGCATGGGTTTGTTATTAATATGAGATAGAATGCACTTTCCAATGGTCTAAAAATAATTTAAGAGAGTACATGTGCATAAGTACAGCATTCTCTTTCCAAATATGTTTACTCAGACTACCCATTTTTCACCCTCTTAGCAGTTATATATATTTATATTCAATGAAAAAACTAAGAATAAAGTGATGTTATGGTTAGGTGCTAAGACCTTAACTTATATGAAAAAGAAAACAATCCAGAATATTCCATGAAAACATAAACAGTCATGACATTATAGTTATGTGCTGGAATGAAACATGTTTAAAACACCATAAGAAACACTGAAATTCATCAGTTCTAGCTAAGTGAACTAACTATAACTTGCACCTCAGTCATGCACTGCTATGACCTGATTCAGCCCAGAGGGCTTGGAACTCGATCGTCCAGCAGCCTAAGTGGCAGAAGGGCCAGCTACAATCTGTTCTCGTGCACAGAGGTGCATTTAATCACTGGAGAGGTCCTACTGTGTGGGGAGCCTGAATCGGCACAGAGGGCTTATGACTGTTGTCCAGCAGCCTAAGTGCCAGGAAGGTGCCTACATTCTTTTCTCATACCCGGAGATGCATTTAAACAACGGAGGGGTCCCGCTGCACGGGGAGCCTGAATCAGCCCAGAGGGCCTGGGATTCTAGTGCCCTGCAGCCTAAGCGGCAGGAGGGCTGTCTACATTCTGTTCTTATGCCAGAAGGCACATTGAATCAGCAGAAGGGTCCTGTTGCATGGTTGGAGCCCGATTCGGCCCAGAGGGTTTGGTACTCCCGCTGCACAGGATATATGCAGGACGCGCCCGGGCAAAGCGGACTAGGCCACACCAGTAAACGTCAATGCCAACTACTACTGTAAACCATGTGCATAGCCATGCTACCGCATGGTGAAACCAAGCTTAGACACTCGCTCCCACATTTCCACTCTGCACCACTACATGGTGCCACAGATATCAGTCACACTAGTATACACACACTCACAAATACTCGCTACCAGCACCCTAATGCAGTGCTCTGACAACCGGCAGGTGAGGTGTTAATGAGTTTGCAGACCCCTCTTGGACCCAAACCTTGCTCCACCCTCCAACCAATTCCCACCCCCTCAGAGTTAGAGATGAAGAAAACTTTCCATGTATACTAGGCTCTCATTGCCGGTGGTTTCACTTAGTCAGGTTTCTGGGGCAAAGGTACAGGGGAAGAAAGTGAGATTGGCTGATCAGGCAACAGTCAGCAAATAGAGGTTTGGTTCTCACTCAGGAAGTTCACTCAGAGATCACCATACGAGTATTCTGGTGTGAGCCCTGATTTGCAAACCACAGGGGGAGGATCTTCTAGGGACACGCCATTCACAGAGATGCCCACCCATGCCAGACACTAAACTTCACAGATAGTTGGCAATCCGGTACCTCCCAGGACAGCTGGCACCACGTCCAGGGTGCAATAACTTGGGCCGCCCCAGGCGTCCCGGTTGGAAACAAAGACTTTCCCAAATTTTGTGCCCTCCTAATATGGGCACAAGGTCTGATGCGCGATGATCTGAGTTGCACCAGACACTTCTGAATGCACATGGAAAGTGCTCAATGCAGGGCCTCCCCGGAATGAGGCACAACATCTGGTGAGCGATGACTTGAGCTGCACCAGACAATCCTGCTTGCAAACAACAAGCTCCAATGCCGTGCCTCCCTGGAATGAGGCACAGCTTTGGGTGCTCCATGACTTGAGATGCACCAGACAATCCCGCTTGCACATGAAAAGTAATCACTGCAGGGCCTCCTGGGAATGAGATGCCGTGCCTCGTGTGCAATTACTTAAGTCGCACCAGGCACTTCTGAACACACAATCAGTTCCCGTTCCATACCTCCCTGGGATGAGGCACAATGCCTGGTATGTGATGACCTGAGCCGCACCAGACCAATCTGGTGATACACACAGAGACACCAGCTCAGCGGGACTACATGAGGTACAATGCAGCACTGCTTTAGAGTATGGCCCGCCTCTGAGGGTCACAACCAGCAGCACGGACACCGCAAGCAATAAGCATGCAGTCGGGTGTTGCACAAGAGAAATGAGGCACACTCGACTACAGCATGCCACGCCGTGTCACGCAACCAGTAATATGTTCACTACCAACCAAACACTTATGCATGACATATTTCCATGAGGAAGGGCCACACTCCTTAAATGTGGGCATACTTTGCAGGCTCTGTACCAGGCAAATCTGGTCTCCAGGCACAATTCTTAATTCTATTCTCACACTGCAGCTACCTGGTTGAATTCAGCAGATGATGTAGATGCGTAGGAGGGCACCACTCTCCAGATGACACGGTAGAAGGTGTAAGTCCCTCGAAGGAGGTCTTTGATATCCCTGAGACCTCCAAACAGAACAGGGTTAAAGCCAACAAGCTCCTGGAGAGCACACTTCAGAGTGCCACACTGCAGCAAGCAGTGTGTTCAGGCTAGCCAGGATGCAGGAAGGGTGCACGATCCCTTCCTAGGACAATAAATACTCCTGTGTACAACAGATTCCTCTGGCAATGTACACCATGCAGTTCGGGGACTCTGTCCTGCATTCCTGGAAGAGGATCTATAGATTGCTGAAGTGTGGTTCTCGCAGTTATACTCATGTGTGCTTTTGAAGTTGGGGGTGGTTTAAAGGGTACCCTTTTTAACTTGGTTCAAATCTGAACCACAGATGTCTCCCCTAAATGTAGTGGTACCATGATCTGGCTCAGAGAGGCGAAGTGTCAGAACTTCTCCGTCCAGTCTATCCAGCCAGGCCCTCAAATGGCAGAGGTCTGTAGTTCCAGTTGTCTAAGTGTTATAGCTGTCACTGGGGAATGCACAGATGTGGTATGAAGCTTGAATTAAAAAGACACACAAAAGGGATTCTAGAACATGGAAGTGCCCACTTTCTAGAAGTGGCATTTCCAAGATATTACTGACAAAACCACCTTTACCATTGGAAAGGGTTTGTCTTTAGGAATCCAATGATAAAGTTGATGAGGTTGCTCCACATAAATCTACCATTGCAGCTAGTATTAATTATAAACCCTCCCCTGTATTACTCTATGGGGAGAGCAGCTCTCAAAGATAGTGAAAACACACATGGGCATTCTTCACTCCGTGGGCACATGTGCCCTGGTGCATGCACAAGCGTGCAGAGGCAGGATGGACACAAGTTTTGAGAAGAAAAAAAAAACAGTTTCAGGGCAATTCCGTAAGAAGGGCCATGCCCAACACTCTGAATTCAACCTGCATCTGAACTTGGATTCACTGCCCAGGCTTTGGCAGAGACCTGAACCCAATGCTTTTCAAGCATCAATACAATTTTGAGCTGTAGGTAGGACATGTGGGACACAGGGCTATGTCTGTGGCCAGGGTCTGCACCCACCCATCCAAAACAGACCAACCCCAACCATGCATAAGCTTTGGACATACCCAGCAGTAGTTGTCTGCAAGGCTGGGTGTCACACTGGACCCTGTATCCAACATACAATAGAGGTTGAGCAGTAGGCTTGCTCTATGCTGTCTGTGACCAGCCATCTGCATCTAGCCAATGCTCTCTGGCATTGGCCTTCGGTCATGGACAGCACCGGGTGGGCCACATGACATTGTCTCTAGCCAGAGCCTATAGCCATCCTTCCATGACCATCTAACACCCTATTTTTTCAGACTTCAACCCTTTATAGCTATGGTAGAGGTCAATTGTTCAATAATATTTAGCACCCGCTCGTCCCAAGTGATCTACCCCTAGCTCACCCGTCCTTTGAGTGAATACAATTAAAAGGCAATCGCATCCATCAAAGTGCTACACTTATGAAATATCTGAATTATTTTGCATCTTTTGAAAACTTACTGGTAATCTTGTATGAGTCTAATCATCAATTAATGTTGCTGTTTTACTTCTTGTCCCCAAAGCAGAGTCAGAAACATTTGTTGATCACATTAGTAATTTCAACCACGTTGTTATTTACATAAAATGCTTTATTGGGGAGCACGTTATAATTAGTTCACTACAATAGAATTCTAACATTTCAGTTTTTTTTTACTATGGCTTGTGTCTCATTTCACTTGGAATCATAGTGTCACCTAAACTTTGCTATGTTCCTGTCCATAGTTACTAAATGATAGTGAGAGGAAGGCGAGAGAAAGCCAAACATTGCTCATATACATGTGAGCTGCAGTGAGTCTCAGAAAAGTATGAACATTGAAGGAATTTTGGCATAAGCATATTTTAACATGTGCTTTATTGAGTTGGATTTAGTAAAAGGCAGTCGGTGTTATCTTCCTAGGGGATTGTTTGCTTGCTTGGAAACAGAATCCTTTGATGAATGACAGAAGCTTAAGCAAATGCTAATTTGAATCTATATACACGTCCATGCCCAGAATGCCTCTTTGTTCTACTACAAAAAAAGATGCCACACTGTAAATGACCTGACACCAGTGTACTGATAAACGCCAGCCAAATGTTGAATCTTTTACTTTAGGAGATGTCTCTCAGTGTCAATAGGTTAAACAAGGCCACAATAAAGGTCAGTGGTTGTCTTTCCATGCATTATTATATTTTCTATATATGTCCTTTAGCAAACTATTTCATTTTATCCAGACAAAATATTATGAACACTCTCCCTGTGCAAGTCACATAGATAATACTTCTCAAGGCGATAGAAAGGCATTCTTTATATGGCTTAATGTTTTTCAATTCCTGCTAATGTTTATTGGCAAATGGTTTACATCCCTAAAAATAAAACAGTAGCTTTAAATGTCGCACATGATATTGATAAAATATTACTTGAATCTCCTACCTTCGCAAATTGTGCATTTATCCATTTTGTGAATGTTTTCTTTTGAACATCTTCCCTTTCATCTGAAAGTCAAAACAAAAGAACTTCTGTGATATGTCGGCCAAAATCTCCATATTTTCAATGCAAAAATATATAAACAGCATATTACACAAGAAAATAATCTTTTGAGACGTGCCTTAGGGAGTGCTGATTGTTATCGTTCATTACTATTGCAAGCATGTCACACAGATGCTGCTTAAACAATATTGATGTGGCCTCAGATTAGGAATCCTATCAATTTCTTGACACCTTGGGGTCGATAATATACCCATATGAGTGAAGTGGTGGTAAATTCAGGCAGGACAATATGAATACACATCCCTCTCTGTCGAAATGTGGGTTAACATTAGCTGAAATATTGCAGGTGTAGCTACTGCAATGAGCTAATGCAGGAATAACATAGCATTGTTGTGGGCTGGTGTGGGGCACAGCTTATATAGTCGGGTCCTGATATGAACACAACACAAAATGGTTCTCAAAACAAACCATCAGAATACCAAAGCCACACGACCAACCAATACCAGCAAAAAAACAGATCTCATATTAAGCAGTTCTTCTCCTGCTTCAACCAAATGTGTAATCCAGTGGTTGCTCCACACAGGGAGGAGGCAGAACCCATTTGCACTTCATGCCACTTACAGATTGTGTCAGAGTGTATGCCATAAATTAAACTCTCCCAATAAGAAAACATTTAAAAGTTAAAACGTATCTTTCAGTTCCTCATTTTTATCAAGAGGCTATGTCCCGGAGTAAGGTAAGAACAAGGGGCCTGATTATGACCTTGGTGGATGGGATAATTTGTCACAAACGTGACAGATATCCGCCCGCCGTTTTACAACTTCCATAGGCTATAATGCAACTTGTAATACAGCGGGTGGATATGCATCAGATTTGTGATGGAGTATCCCATCCTCCAAGGTCATAATCAGGCCCAATCTTCCTAAAGCAAAACAAGTCATTTCATTAATGTCTCAGAGATTGCCATAATTCAACATCGTTAATTAATTTAAATGCTAGTACAAATGTGGAGAAAACATGACAGAATGGTATTGTAAAATTAAGTCAGTGTCCATTGGCACAGCGATCATTTTTTCACAATGCAATTTCTATTGGAAAAATTTAGGCAACGATAAAAAAAACCACTGAACAGAATAACACAAAATTTGGCAGAAAACAACATACTTTTCCAGAAAGCATGTTTTTTTGGTGATTTGGTGTAAATCTGTTGAGCCATCTCAGAGAAATTATGGTTTAAAAACTACCAAAATCACTTTCTGCAGGCGGAACACAGGAAAAAATGACAAAAAAAACCACATTCTAATTGTCTAGTCCCACTGTACCAAGTGATGTGATTGGCTGGCCGCAAAATGAAGAAAAATGTTGCAGCTGCCATTACAAGACTCGGGCCTTGGTCCCCAAGTCCTGAAAAATAAAATTAAAAACGGTATATGGGGAAGTTTAGGGATGCCCTAAACCCCTAACCCTGGGCACAAAATAAAAAAAAATATTTTCAGGTTATTATAGGCCTGTGTTGACTCCCGCTGGAGCCAGAGTGGTCCCAAGCTGTCCTGCAAGACTCTTGCGGGAGCCAGTGTGGTCCCCTGTGATCCTGCAGGAGCCCAAAATGACTAAGAAAACCTTTTTTTCACAACAATGAGAGTATGTGGGCTGGGAGGTCTGTAGATGGTTGGCTGCTCATGGGGGTTGGCTGCTAGCAATGGATTGGGCGCTAGGCCTGTCTACCAGCCAGGACCTGTGCCCCACCCCCTTGTCACACATGGCAGCCTCAGTGGATACTGCCAACCCTTAATTGAAGACTCATTATCTTTTTCTAGGAATCTCACATATGGGTCATTGGTGATTTTCAGTAATAAAGCATAGATTTTGAAATGATAAATTACATTGTTTAAGTATGGGGTATTAAATCTGTGGATATAGGGATCTACAGTTTAGCATCTGTATCTGTTTATGAGGTTGTTATTTTGAGGTAATATAATGTCCATAAGTTATGACAAGACAATATATGAGTCATTTCCCTCTAGAAAATAACATAAAGAAGAATTTACCATTGTTCAGAAAAGCACTCAGCCAGCTTTTACGATGTTCAATTCTCACTCTCTCAATTGCAATTCCACTTGTTTCTGTATCACTCCAACTTGAGAGAGGCAATTAATCCATGACATATTAAGGTCTGGATACACCTGATAATTAATCATTCAGGACATCAAAAGCTTCATGCCAAACAATGCCATCTGACTTGTCAATTTTAAATAATTAATTGCACTATTGGTTTGCTGCTAATGCTTAATGGTTATCCTTTTCTTCACTGGTGGTGCATTGCCAGGTTAAAAAACATTTGGAAAATATGACACAGTGATGTTCAAGGAAACCTAGAATAATACTATGCCAAGCTTAGGAAATAGTTATATTTTTCTGCTGCCCCTAAAGAGTCTCCAGAAAGGCCTTCTTGTGAACTGAAAACACACGTTAAAGACCATAATGATACTGGTTTGAGCAATAGCAGTATGAGTTTTAGCACAGCGCTGAATGGTAAACGGGACCAATAACATATTCTAATGCATCCATATGTACCTCAAGGATGCGTATGTGCTTTATGCATGTCCATCAAGTGATTTCTATTGAAATTCTATATATGGATAGTAGACCTCAACACTGAAATTTCAGAGCCTGATAGCTTAAATATTATTGCCGGAGAGGTGGATACTAGGTTGCATTTCTCTTATATCAAATTGAAACATCATGAGAGTAATAACTAAGGACATAGTATCCTGGTATTTACTGAGGAGCATAATCTGTATTGTTAGAACTGACATTCTTGGTGCAGGTTTCTCCCAAAACGTTTACCTTCACCTCTCGTGTTTGCTGAATTCATTTTTGTTATCTTAAGGACTCTGTGCACCAGTGCTAAAGTGCTTGTGATTTCTCCTTCCATCATGGAAACATTGGCCTACAACTAATTAACACATTTAAATTACTTGTAAGACCCTAGTAAATTGTACTACATGTGCCCAGAGCCTGTAAATTGAATGCTACTAGTGGGCCTGCTGCACCTACTGTGCCACCCACTAAAGTTGCCTTTTAGAACATGAATCCAGCCTGTCACTGAAACTTCTAGTACATTTTTAAACTGCCACTTCAACCTGGCAAAATTAATCTTTTGCCAGGCCCAAACCTTCTTTTTTTAATATTTATGTCACTTCTAAAGTAGACTTTAAATGCTCATAGGGCAGGTTACATTGTATTTAAAAAGTAGGACATGTGTACTCAAGTTTTACATGTCCTGGCAGTGAAAAACTCCTAAAGTCATTTTTCACTGTTGTAAGGTCTATTTCTCCCATTGACTAACACTGTGTTACCTTAGTGCATTTATTAAGTGATATATTTGGATTGGGAGCAGATTGAAAGATGCTGTTTACACCTAAATTAATTAGGATTGAAAATCCTCTTTCATGGTAAAGTCGGATTTAATGTCACAATACTGAAAATGCCACTTTTACATTTTACATTTTGGACATTAGGCAATTTGTTTTTGCATAAAAGAAAGAATGTCACCTTTGAAATATTTTAATATAAGGACAGTGTGTCGTGTAATTGTTTTTTTGTAATATATGTCTATATAACTGTGTTACCAGATTGATTGTTTTGCAATATATGTTTATTTAAACATGCCATTAGAATGGTACTAATTGATTCTATTTCCTAGCAACGTTTGACATAATTGAAATAAGTTAAACAGACAAGTGGTGAATAAAGAAACCATTAGTACAATAATAATTGATATATTATTGTTGACAAAAATTCTATAAGGATGTATCCCTCAAGAGCTGTACTTTGATGTCATTGTTGTAGATAAGCACAAGACTATATATACATATTTTGAGAACCACTAGATCTCTGGCCAGATGCAGCAGGCCCACAGATATACTCATGTACTGGGGTCTAGATGGGCAGGTAGAATGATAGACATGGCAAAAGCCCTTTCCACCACACCCCCTGCTTTTTCCAGTCACCATGCTGTCTCCAAAGGCTAACATTCGTCTCCTAACACTGAAGATGCATGGTATGCACACTGCCCAGAAGCGATTTGCGGTATATTCCTACATAAGGTGTCAATGCGCACATACTGTTTTCCTATAGGAGATGCATGTGACAAGAGAGGAACTGGAGCACTTGTGTAAACTCTGGAGAAGCCTTCTACATTTAACCACGTACTCAGTGTATGCATGTGGTACCCTATTCTGGGTCAGGCCCAGCCTCCCCTTTTGGGTGGTGGACAAAGTTGTGGACAAAGACAGTAGATACGTGCTTTTTGAGGATGACCACAATGGCTGACGAATACTCTTTGGGAGCATTTATGCCCCAAATTCTGACCACTGAGCTTTTTGGGATTTCCTCTCCATGAAGCTGGCCCATGAACATGCACTCCCCTGGGTACTCGCTGGGGGCTACAATTGTGTCTTAGACCTTGATCTTGATAAATCTCCCCCCAACAAACTACATTCCCCCCTCACATGCAGGCCACATGCCTACAGTGCTGGTTTACACCACCGGTCCCTGCTCAATGCTTGGCGATCTCAAAATCCTAATGGTAAATTATACTCATTTTACTCTGCACCCCACAGGCACCATGTGAGCCTCAACTATTTCCTTTGCTCAGCCCCCTGGTGCCGAAGATAAAACACCCAGACTATTTAGGCTGCATTGTTTCTGACCATGCCGCCCACATCATCGACCTACAATGGGTGGCTCTACAGCCACTGACTCCTACATGGTGTCTCCGGCATAACTGCTTGAAGAACCCGGTCTTTAATAAGCAACAAGGAAACCACACCTGACACTACTTCATTGAGAATCACAATACAGCTTTCTACATGGCGCAGGAATGGGATGCCTTCAATGTAGTGTCACAAGGCATCTGCATCAAACAGAAAGTAGGTGTCCACAGAACCATGATCAGAGACATCAGGGATGCTGAAAAACATCTTGTGGAGCTGGGCAGGGCGACAGACCACGACCCCACACTGACTGCGCAATTTGCAATGTGACAACGTCTTATACTGTAATTCTACAGCTCCTTCTGTGCTTTAACTTCACAGCCCAAGCAGCAAAGGCCCACGGAGAAGGGGATATGTCCGGTTGACTTCTGGCCTGGTTGATCAGGCAGGAGCATCCAATAACTCCCATCACTGAACTGGTCGCACACACGGGTTCCACCATTCACACGCAAGCGGACATGCTGCAATCTTTCTACGCTTATTACTTCTCAGTGTACCAAGCCCTATCTGGTTCCATACAAGAGCACTATTGCACATTCTAAGGCGGGGTTGAGCTACCCCTCATTCCCACTCCCACCAGACTTGCCCTAGATGCTAAGATAATGACCAAGGATGTAGCCCAGTTGATTTGGGATCTTGCCCGTAACAGAATGCTGGGACTAGACAGTTCACCGCTGGAGTATCGCAGCCCTTTTTCCACAGTCCTGGCACTCCACCTTTCAGAAATGTATGAGGCAGCACTACTTGCTGGTGAGCTTCCCCACTCACTTCAGGAATCTATCCTGGTCTCCATTCCCAAACCAGGCAGAGACCTCAAACATTTAACATCATATCAGCCCATAGCCATATTAGGAGCAGACTACAAAATACACTGGAAAATCCTGGCAGAACAAAATGCCAGTGTTCTCCTGAAGCTCATCCATGTAGACCAAAATGTATTTGTCCCCGGGCAAAGCTTGTCCCATACATTCACTGTCTCTTTCACATACATGACCTTGTACATGGATGGCTCCCACGAGCAGCCTGTCATACTAGCCCTAGAAAAGACATTCAACATGCTGACATGGTATTACTTTTTCCTGTTATTAACTTGCGTGGGAGTCAGGCCACGACTATACCCAACTACTTTACACCAAGCTACCTCTCAAATACGTCTCGGCCACCTCGTTTCCGCCTCCTTCCCGGGAACCATGCAACCAGACAGGGATGCCCTCTTTCACCATTGCTTTTTGCACTTGTGCTATGGCACTTGTCCATATGCCTGAGGGGAGAAGGCCAGGGGTGGGGAATACCCCTGGAGAACAGGAGGCGTGCAGTGTCCCTGTATGCAGATTACTTTCTACTATACTTGAGAGATATCACATCCGATCTCTCCCCACTTCAGGACACAATGACTGTGTTCACTGCAGCTGTCAGGCTTCATAAGAATTGGGAAAATTCAGCCACATACCAGCTCAGCCCAGACCACCCACCACAATCCATATACCTGTGTGTGACCCTCCTCTGCTGGCAGGGAACTGCAATCCATTACTTGGGGATTCGCCTCTACCACACAACATCGGATACATACAAAGGGAAGCTTTGCGTGACTGTGACGGGCATCAAAACACAAATACATTTCTGGCAGTCTTTGCACCTTGCACTGATTGGCAAGCCAGCCATGCCAACAATGGTCATTCTACCCCATCTCCTCTGTTATTTTGCCAACCTCCCAGTTGTTCCACCACGTCCTTTTTTCAAGGAACTAGATTCTTTAATAGGCAGTCTCATCTGCGGCACTATGCAATGACATGTAGCTCTCTGGAAGCTGCAACCGTTGATAGACTGTACATATCTCATCTTTCGAGGCATACTATTTGGCAGCCCAACTGCAGTGGCTGTCATGATGGACTGCTGGGCAATGAGTGACTGTGTTACCATACAAATTCCAATGGTTCACTGCCTACTACTCCCAAAGGTCTTTCCCCTTCTCCATGGCCTCTTCTGGTGGCTGTGGCCTGGACATATATGTACCGTGTTCATCGCATGTCATGGGGGATGCCAGCTTATGCCCCCGCACTACCCTTGGTCGGTGTCCCCCAATTTCCTGACTTTTATACAGGACGTGACATGGTGCCCTGGACAGCACACTCACTACACACACAGGTGACCTCTTCGTAGCTGGCCAGCTCCTCCCTTTTCACCAATTGTTATAACACTACAGCTGACATGGTGCCCTGGACAGCACACTCACTACACACACTGGGTGACCTCTTCGTAGATAGCCAGCTCCTCCCTTTAGACCAATTGTTATAACACTGCAGATTACTGCTGGGACAGTTTCTCCTTCACGGGCAGCTCACCAAAACATGCCATGTGCTATGGAACACTACCCACAACACACCCAGTAATGCATGCTATACTCATAATGGGGGACAGCTGTCACCTTATCACCTGGCTATAGAAAGCCATTTGAGACCCTGACGATAGCCGCTCTTGACATGCTTTGACAGAAGTGGGAAGACAAGTACGAGGGGCACATGCACTGGAGTTCCCCGAATAAGTATCCTATAACCCCAGCTTTAAGAACTTACAGTTCTTCATACTACACAGAGCATACTTCACCCCATTACAGATACTTACCTAATTTCCTGATGCACGTGCGGGGTGCCTGTACTGCCAGACCCTGGACGTGGAACTTGCACACATGCTCTGGCCCTGCCCCACCCTACACCACTACTGGAAGGTGGTGCACAACACCATACATGATGTCATGAAGCTACCCAACATTCACACAAGGGAAGCATACTCTCCAAGCATTTTTAAACAGCATAAGGTACACACCCGCATTGAACCCCCTGAGCTCCTCCTTGCCAAACGTGCTCTCAACCTGCACTGACTCCAACAGCACCACTGCTTGCAGCCTGGCACAGAGCGGTCTGCAAGTAGGGGACAACCAAAGAAGACGCCCTTCATTACGCGGAGGTGTGCAACTTGGGTAAATGACCCATTTCCTCCCATTGGCTACCCTCCTCCTCTTTGTTTCTACAATGGGTGTGGCACGATAACCTCCCCCGTGACACACACATGCCAATGCAAGAGCCCATTACCACTGTAAAGGGAACTTTCACACCTCACCTCACTCATTGATGTCACTACCTTACTCCTCCTCCTCACGAGTCTTCAATCACACTGCCCACATATTCACAGCTCATCCTCACACAGAAATGACCTGCCACTCTTCCCCTTTGTTCACTCCAATCTTTTCATGTCCTAGTTCACAAATTTGCCGCCAGTTTGCACCACTAAAGAGGTACACCTCCATCCCCTCAGCAAAATTCAATTATCACATCTGTGCACTCACCACAACCTTCCAACATATAAATTGATCTGTTAAAGTATGATCCTAACAATGTGCACTGATATGTTTGATCAACCTGCTGAGCAATGCTAAGTGTAATTGTTGAAACTTATGTAAAGACAAATAAAATATGTTTAAAAATGGGAGAGGTAGGCCTTGCAGTACTGGAAAATGAATTTAAAAGTTTTTCACAATCAGGACATGCTAAACCTAAAAGTACAGTTCCTAGTTTTTACATGCATTTCACCCTGCCCTCTGGACTGTCCACAGCCTAACCTAGAGGTGACTAGTATGTAATAAAAAGGAAGGTTTGGGCATGGCAAGAAGGTTTATTTTGCCAGGTTGAAATGGTAGTATATAAACTGCACGCAGAGGCAGCAATGGCAGACCTGAGACATGTTTAAAGTGCTAGTTAATTGGGCAGTACAAGCATTGCTGCAGACCCACTAATAACATTTCGTTTACAAACCCTAGACACAGGCAGTGCCAGGGTACTACGGACTAACAAGTACATTTAATATGCCAACTGGAAATAAGCCAATTATAGCATCTTTAGAGGAGAGATCACAAGCACTTTGGCACTGGTTGGCAGTGGTAAGGTACACAGACCCCAGAAGCCAACGAAAACAATTTCAGCAAACAAAAAAGGAGGAGTGAAGGCAAAACGTTTGGGGATAACCTCACAGAAAGTCCCACAATCATCTACATATAATTATCTTCACAATATCGTGGTAGTCAGTTTTGGTTGTAACATTTTTCTAGCATGCTTGTTTTTGCTCAATAGGCTTAATTAAATTCCTAATCACTGCTGTCAGCGCAAGGATACGAGGTACAAGTAGCTGCACAAGCAATATTGAAATTTCACTTGCTGCTGAGTCATATGGATGGCAACGAAAATCTAGTCATTAAAGAACTGCCTTAGTATTAAAGAGGCTACTAATAATATACAAAAAGTATATTATTACCAAAGTTTCAGAGTCGAGTTTCAAAGTGGCTGCTAATTTCTAAAGCTTCAGATTAATTCGAGGGTAAACTAGTAGAAATGTGCTGAGAAGAAAGAATTAATTGAACTAAGGTTTGCAAAAAATGTAACTGGTGCAAATGCAAATTCCTGATTCAACAATCTGAACCTTACATTTACATTCATAAATGTAACTTACTATCAGAGTAAATTCACTGGTACAGAGAATTTTCGACAGTATTAGGTTAGGAATGTGGAGGAAAACCGCACGTTTCCATAAGGAAATGGCACGTGTTACCTTTATTAGGTAAGGTCACGGGTATAAAATGATACATTTGTGGGTATTTACATATCTTCCTTATGCTTTTCTTCAACACCTTTCCGCTGGTAGAATAACTCTGAGAAAAGATTAAAACAAATTGGCAAAAAGGGTCGTGAAAACTTTTACTGACAAGTTCATTATTCATAGACGAGTTAAAAAAACGGAAATGTTCTACCCCTGGAATAAATAGTCTCTTCTTAAAGAAAACAGGAAGAAAAAAAAGTTGAATGTGTTATCATTCATGTGAGTGACACTATAGTGACCACCAGTTTCTAAGTCATCATGGATACCATTTCCACTACTAGGCTGTATGCCCAAAAACCATCCAATTCATTTAGTTCAAGAACACCAAGAATACAACACATAGAACACAATAGTTTGTTGCAATTAAGTCCAGGACTGGAAATCATGACTGTAATGATATGGAGCGAAGTGGTTAACCTACATTACGCATACTTGCGTTGATTGTCTATCTTGATAGGATTGTCTCCCCAATAGGGATCCGTGCAAGAAGAGGCTCGTGCATGGAAATCTCTGAATTGCTTTCCATGCATATGTCCTGGAACTTTTGTGAATCTTCTGACAAGCAGACATCTACACCAATCACAGTCACTAATAGATTTGATTGGTAGATTAAGGGGCAGATTTAAGAGCCCCTTGTGCCTCTTTAGTGCCACCCTAGTGTCATTTTTCTGATTCTAAGGAGGCCTTTACCCCGTGCCAAATTTACAAAGTGCTGCAATGCATGCATTGGGCCACTTTGTAACCCTTTGAGCCACATTATGCATGCATCATGCATAATGTGTGCAAAGGGGGCGTTCTGGTGCAAGGAGGTTTGCAAAAATGGCGCAATAAAATCTACAAGATTTAATTGTGCCATTTTGGGCATCATTTTTGGACGCACCCATTGTAATCAATGGGCCTCCTTGCACTTTGCTCCACTAGCGTCTAAAATATTGATGCTAATGGAGCAAAGCGCCACAACAGCGTCAAAAATGCTTACGATGTTGTTCCTAATACCACCATGGTGCGCCGTATCATAAATACAGCACACACATGGTGGCATTAGAGGGGCACAGCGGAGCGCAAGAAAAGTGGCGCTGCATTGGACGCAGCCCCACTTTTTTTTAATTCGGCCCTTAGTCTTTTGGAAAATATGACTCCCAGAGAAGAGAAATCATAACATGATTCTCGTGATACGTTCTTGATCTCTTTGGAGACTGTTTCCAAAGTGCCTTCCTACCTAGAAACAATTTGCTAACAGTGTATGAGACTTAAAACCCTAGAAAAGACCGACCTAACAATCTAACTTTAATATAATCATGCTCATGTTCAATAGCATGTCGTCTTGAATTAGGTACAAGCATTTGTGAACAACACTACTGTAATGCAGCAGGATTGCTTGAAGCAAGATCAAAGACTTGCCGATGAAATCTGTGACCTTTCTAAGATTTATGAGCGATGTAACTGGCTCTGCAATTGCCTGTAAAACCAGGACGACTTATAACTCTTTAGATAGAGACATTGCGATGATCATCTCGAAAATCATCACCGCTCACAAAGGCAGAGTGAATTCCTCATGAAAGGCAACTATCTCTGTGTTTGCTAATGATCCAGCTGAAAGCGGTTTCAGGGAAAGGGCATTGAACAACATTATTGAGCCATTCAATTTAATCTCGCATCAGAAAAAAAAGTTTCCTCTGGCAAAGAGTGAAGCGGCACTCTGATTTGATGAATCACTCTGGTCAGTTTTTCAGAAATGAAGAAAAAATACAAAAAATAAACATTAAAGTCAGCTTTCTGTTTATTATTTTATTAAACACATTCTGGGTGTGATTCTCATCACACTATAAAAACACAAAATAGAAACTCAGTTTCCAAGTGGAGAATTGACAGGTGTCTTTATTGAACAAGACTAGAATGGAATGTATCTCGTATTTAGCTTGAAAGTTAAACCTGGACACCAAACACCATAAAACATGCTGGTCTGATATTGTATGTGCACTTGAAGTCTGGATTGAGGTCAGAATCTGGCTTAAATTATTTTTTCTTTTCTTTAGTTAGAAGAATACTTGGCTTCTGTTAAGGTGGTATCAAAATAAAAAACGCAAGCCACCATAAAACATACGTTATTCAAGAAGGCAGCAAGCTCACAACAATCCAAACGAAGAACACTAACAGAAAATTTAACCAAAAACTCAGAATGTCCAGTATTTAGATATGTTTCAAATAATATTCCGTACTTCCAATTCATGTCCTAGTGAGAAAGAAACAAGCATTTGAACAAGTTCTTTTTTAAATATAAATTTATTTTAGCAAATTTGGCTCGCATGCTTATCTTGGGTGCACATACATCGCAGTTCGGCACTTCCATGGAGTATTGCAGAAGAAGTGCGCAAACGTTTAAGCTTAACTTGAAAATTAAAAACATTTAACAATTGACAATTATTAAACTATCCTGAACCTATTCCTACAGGTAAAAACGTTGGTTTCTCTAAAGTTCTGTCTGAACTCTTTTGACAGTAAAATGTGCCCTCGCCCCAACCATTTTCACGATTTATGTTAATTATATAATATCACTCTTGAAGGAATGTGATGGGAATGCTCCTTGTCAGGCTAACATTAAGGCTCCAGCTTTGTTGTTCGCAGACAACACCTTACTATTATCGAAATCACCTATGGGGCTCCAGAAGATCTTAAACTGCTTTGCGAACTTTTGTGCTCAGAAAGGCTAAGGAAAAAATTGCTCCTGCATGAGACCAAACCCAAAGTTCCTATGGGGTTACCTTGGAATGAGTGCAAATATTTGAGGACCTTGGGCTGACATTCACAGAGCGGCTTGATTGGAGATGACACATAGATAAGTCAAAGCTCAAGCTGATGCAAAACACGGGGGCGCTGATTAGAATGCTGAAAAGGTCAAACATTTGACTGACATTCCCAGTGATTCAAATCGATAAACAGCCGTTGCTAGGATCATCTATGGAGCAGAGCTGTGGGGCCACAAGGATATGAGCAAAATGCTAGTTGTGGAGAAGCGCTTTCTACAACAGCTGACAGGGCAGCCAACTAGCACACCCCTACTCCCCCTTAGGTTAGATATGAGCGTTAGGCCAATTTTGGAGGTGGTTGGTGTTAGGCCTATTCTTTATTGGAAGCGTATCTGGTCCACAGACAAGGTCATGTCTTATTGTTAGGGGCCTAAGGAAGGTTTGAGTATTCTGGGCTCAGATAGTATTCTCTGGGTCATGTATGTAAAAGAGACCCTGGTAAAGATGGGCTGTGGTAATCTCTGAGATAACCCCCTGGAAGCCTGCACAGTTAGTGAATCTCTCCTGAAGGCGATTTATACGCAACATATTGGATTACAACTGCAGGCACATCTCTCGGGTGGCACTCTTTCGAATACATTTCTCTTATTTAAAGGTAATTAAAATTTGAGCATTTTATTGATGATATCGAGTCCCACCAAGCCACATAGCTGTATTTGCAGTTTAGGTACAGTACGCTATCTCTTGCATCCTTTACTGCCAAGTTGGGGAATTCACTTGACCAAGCAGGAAGTGAGTGCCCTTTATGTGGGGTAATAGAGGTAACTGAAGGGCACATCATGCTCTTCTGCTCTGCTTACCAAACGGGCAGACAATAATGGCTTATACCTGCTTGCTGTAATCTTGGGCTGAGGAAATTTGCAGACGCTCAGCAAATTTCAAACTCAGTTACCAAACAGAGCCTAGTCTTTGCCGTATCTGCTACTTACTGCTGATGTGGAGAACTCTGAAAAAAGGCGTGTTTAAGACAAGATTTCCTGGACCATCTGGCTGTGCAAAGATTGGGGAACTGTATATAGGTGGTAGCCCATTCGGTTCAGGTTGGTTTAGTGACTTGGTCAAATAAGTATGTTTTTATTTAATGATGACTTTTAATTGAGTGAGGACGTTATAAAGTTATTTTTTCTAGCTATAAGGGTGTCCAAAGAACCTGTGCCCCCAAACCACAAACCAAAGGGCTGCTGACTGAACACCAACCTCATATATCTCAACTACTGGAGATACTGCCCTCTGGGTGCAATCCCCTTACATCCTTCCAATGCCGACTGATTTGTGCAGTAAAACAGCCCTAGACGTATCAATGTGGGGGGACATGTAACCAATTCTTATTTTGTGATCCACAGTATTGTTGAAAGGTCCCGCCCTCTTATACCAAATGGGCAGTTGCATGTCACTGAGGTATCTTGGCTGCAGTGCAATCCAACACTAAGATAACTATGGCATGTCTTAGTCAACTATGGCATGGTGTGGTTTCACATCCATCCTAGGGGGTGTATCTTGTGCCTGGTAAGTTTCATTGAAGTATGTTTGCTACAGTATGGTATGATGTGGCATGGTATGTATGGAAAGGTGTGGTATTGTATTGGGATGGTGTGATATGGTAATTGTATTATTAAAATTCATAAATATACCAAAAGGCTTCACAGCGCTAAAGAGTTTGCTTTATGACTAGTGTTAGAAATGGGGTCTCTAGTTGGCAGTCGGTTTGCACCCTGTCCAAGAAGGGACCCTCACTGTAGTCAGGATAAGGGAGATACCCGCTTAGATAACCCATGCTCACCCCATTGGTAGCTTGGCAGGAGCAGTCAGGCTTATCTCAGAAGCAATGTGTAAAGCATTTGCACATAACACACAGTAATAAGTGAAAACACTACAAAAGGACACCACACCAGTTTTAGAAAAATAGCCAATATTTATCTATATAAACAAGACCAAATACAATAAAACTCCAACACACAGTAATAAAAATACGAATTCTGCAAGATTTACTCAAAAATGCAGTTCCTTAAAGTCGATAGCTCCACCTGGGGCTATCAAGGTGTCGTGATCAGCAAAACCAACAGTTCAGGCTGGCGGTGGCGTTGCGGGCCAGCTACGGTGTCGGGAAGAGCCGCAGACAGTACTTTGGATTTTCAGGGCGTCATGATCCTCGCAGTGAGCTACGGAGAGTGGTGTCGCTGACGTCACGTTGTTAGTTCCGGAGTCGGTGAAGGAGTCGTCGGGCCCTTAAGGTCACAGGCCTTGCAGATCGAACTCCAGGCTAATGAAGACAGGTGCGCCGGTGTGGATCGCGACGTGCAGTGCCCACAGGTCACGGTGCAGGCAGCAGCTCGGTGACGGCACCCAGCGGTGTCGGTGAGACCAGGGCTGCGGTGTGAAGCTGGGCGGTGCGACGTGTGGTGTCCTCAGATCACAGTGCAGGCATCGTCGTTGCTGAAGCGTTGTCGTTGGTAGGCCCAAGCCATCGGTGCGGGACGGGACAGTACTTCTTGACCCTCACAAGCGGTGTCCACAGGTCACAGTACAGGCAGGATGCCTGGTGATAACACAGGTGTCGATGGTGCTGGCGTCGGTAGACCAGGGCTGCGGTGCGGGATGGGACGGTGCTTCGTGTACCTCACAAGCGGTGTCCACAGGCCACAGTGCAGGCAGCGGCGCCGGTGTCAGAATGAGTGCCGTCATCGGGGATGCCCAGGCTGCGGTGTGAGCAGGCAATGCCAGAGTGCGGGGCCCACAGGTCGCAGTGCGAGCAGCGGCTCGGTGAAGTCATCCAATGACAGCGTCGGGAGGACCAGGGTAGTGGTGCGAAGCGGGGCATTGTGACTCCGTGTGGTGTCAGCAGGTCACGGTGCAGGCCAGTGGCGTCGTTGGCGGCGTCGCAATGGTTTCTTCTCCTGAACAGCACAAAACACACAGTTCCCAGTGCTGCAGGTCGAGGAAACTGAAGTCTTTGGTGCCCCTAAGACTTCCAGAAGGAGGCAAGCTCTACTCCAAGCCCTTGGAGAATTTTCTCAAGCAGGACACACAGCAACGTTCACCCTTTGCACTCTTTTCAGGCAGAAACAGCAACTGCAGGCCAGTCCAGAAAAGCAGCACAGCAAAGGGACAGTAAGTTGTCAAACTTCAAAGCAAAGTCTCAAGTGTTTGCAAGATCCTTCCTTATCCAGGCCAGGCCCAGGACGCACACCAGGGGGCGGGAGATTGCATTGTGTGAGGGCAGGCAAAGTCCTTTCAGGTGTGAACAACCACTCCTCCCTCCTCTCTAGCTCAGAAGGCTCATCAGGATATGCAGGCTACACCCCTGCCCCCTTGTGTGTCACTGTCCAGAGAGGTGCAAAACAGCCCAACTGACAAACTGATCCAGACAGACAATCCACAAACAGGCAGAGTCACAGAATGGTATAAGCAAGAAAATGTCTACTTTCTAAAAGTGGCATTTTCAAACAGACAGTTTAAAAAACAACTTCACTAAAGATGTATTTTTAAATTGTGAGTTCAGAGACCCTAAACTACAATTTGTAGCTGCTCTCAAAGGGAATATGTGCTTTAGGGATATTTAAAGGCAGCTCCCATGTTAACCTATGAGAGAGATAGGCCCTGCACAGTGAAAACCGAATTTGGCAATATTTCACTGTTAGGACATATAAAACACACTAGTACATGTCCTCCCTTTAATATACACTGCACCCTGTCCAAGGGGCTACCTAGGGCCTACCTTAGGGGTGCCTGACATGCAGTAGAAGGGAAGGTTTAGGCCTGGTAAGTTGGTACACTTGCCAAGTCGAATTGGCAGTTTAAAACTGCAAACACAGGCAATGCAGTGGCAGGTCTGAGCCATGTTTACAGGGCTACTAATGTGGGTGCCACAACCAGTGCTGCAGGCCCACTAGTAGAATTTGATTTAGAGGCCCTGGGCACCTCTAGTGCACTTTACTAGGGACGTACCAGTAAATCAAATACGCTAATCATGGATAAAGCAATCAACAGTACACTTTACACAGAGAGCATATGCACTTTAGCACTGGTTAGCAGTAGTAAAGTGACCAAAGTCCTAAAGCCAACAAAAACAGGTCAGAGAAAATAGGAGGAAGGAGGCAAAAAGACTGGATATGACCCTGCAGAAAGGGCCATTCCCAACAACTAGTGTTATTTCTTGGTTAAGAAAGACAAATGGCCTGATTACGACCTTGGCAAATAGGATACTCTGTCACAAACGTAGCGGATATCTATCCCGCCATTTTTCAAGTCCCATTGGATATAATGGAAATGTAATATGGTGGACGGGATATCCGTCACGTTTGTGATGGAATATCCCATCCGTCAAGGTCGTATTCAGGCCCAAAGTCTTCTTTAAGGTTTTGCTGAACCCAAAATGATTTTACTGCATGTACACTGAATTGATAAGGTGTTTTCATAAATGTGCAGTCTGACCTACAGTGTACAAGTGCTTGATAAGGCAACAGCTGAGTGGTAGGACAACACTCTTGTTTAATATATGAAGCATGAATCGCTGTTTGTAGAGATTTCACTTGGACTGTTCCTTCAGTCCAGAAGGAACTGTGCAATTTTGTAGAGGGATCCCGATGTAGCTTCACTTCAAATGCTGTTAAGTAAATCATCAAATACAAGTATCAGTGCATAAGATTCTTTTTTTGACCGTCATAACAGCCAGACATGTTGTAACAGATGGCACCTGTTTTGATACTGTGTATTTGCTATAGAGATGGTTCTCCTAATAGTAGTAGAGCTACATCTGGAAACCCCTCAACAATTTTGCAGTAGCCACCAGGAGTCTATATTCTTGAGGAAGCAGCAACATGGTCAACACAAAGCTACAAGCCTACCATATTATGCTAAACCATATCATATCACATCATATCATGCCATGCCACGCCATACTATAACATACCATTCCATTCCACAGTAAACAAGACCAAAGCACCCTTGGATCTGGCCTCCAGATGAAGGAAGACCCCTTCAGTTCTATTCACCTGCTCAATTAGTATTATACAAAGGCCTTGTCTCATATTAATAAAAAACAACATTGGGTTATTTATTGTTTCAGTGCAACAGAGTGAATAAGCAAACTCGTTTTCAATGTTTTAGTATACCAATAGGCAGAAGGAAAAGTTTCTAACTGGTCCCTGGTTCCTGAGATAAGGGAAGCATCACTATGCCTACAAGAAAACAATATGTCCTCTTAATGGAAAATATTGTTTACACAGAAGATTAGAGTTTCAAAATAAAATCTCTGTCAGATAAACAAATACGCATCAAGAATCATCATACAAATGAAAAAGCCATTTTTGAATTCCAAATTAACCCAAAAATGACAGTTATAATAGCCATCACAAAATAATGAACAATTAGCAAACTAATGGCTGCAATTCATAACAATTGCTATAATAAAAGTTTACCTAATTTACAGACATTGTACTAACCTTTTTTATCTGTAGGAAAAAGGAAAATGTGTTGTTGGCAAAGACTATGGGCTTGATTATGACCTTGGTGAATGGGATAATCCATCACAAATGTGACGGATATCACGCCCGCCGTAATACAAGTTCCACTATATCCTATGGAACTTGTAAAACGGCAGGTGGGATATCCATCGTGTTTGTGATGGATTATTTAATCCGCCAAGGTCACAATCAGGCCCTGTGTGTGGGACCCATTCATAACAAATATTTTACCTAAGTAGGCATAACTAAGTAGAATGGTTTCACCTCGTTGTTCTGGGTGACATCAATGACGCCTGGTGCTCCATTCTTGTGGCCCATCATATTATTTGGACCCATCAGTAAAAAAAGGACTTCACAGCTGTTGAAATTCACCCATCTATAATTCAATTTATAGAAACGTGAAATAAAACCCATAGCTCTGTTATTTGGAAGTCACAGGGATATTATCCTTATATGATAAATGGGATTCTTTCATCCATGTTTAAACATCAATCTCTAATTTCTTTGTAATCAGCAACTTGTGACACACCCAGTCGTGATTATAAAGAAAAGATGTCACAACGCGACTATTAAAAGTTAGTTCAGTTGAATTCTGACATCACAGTGCCAGCTGTCAGAGCCATCAGCTGAGGTGAAAGGCAAATCAGGTCACGGAGCATACTTGTGCAGCTGTATAAAGCAACGAAAACAGAACGTCGCTTTTAATTTTTCTGCTCTATTTTAGTAGCTTAGAATGACAAGCAGAGACAGCATGTATATTTTTTGCTCTCTTTAGATAGAGAAAAGCTATAATTTTTCTGCATGCTTCTACACATTCTAAGCTAGTGCTTTTTTAGCAAAAAAAACTGGCTTATATTGAACTGTTTCTAATATCTGTTTTCAATAAATATCTAACAGGTTTTTGATGTGTCTAATTATGCACTAGAGGTGTTCTTTTTATTTTGCCTGTGTAAAAACATACTCAATCTTTCATATGAAAGAGATATGCACCAGGGCTTTAATTGGTCTGTGAGCAAGGTGATGGTGTGACCATGTATTATATTGGATAAATTAACCTGTGGAAACATGATAAGGATATTGCAAGTCACCTAGGAGTTCTATAACATTATAAAGGAACTCAGCTTTTGGCCCCGTTCCTCTACATTGTTACGGAACTCGTCAGTGACTTCCAATGAATTTATAATGCAAAGCATGGGTACTTTATCCCTTATATCCTCTGCATATTAGCGGGAGGTGCATATTCATTAGTTCAACTCCATGTGTATTCTCAAAATAATATGATTTATTTCGTCAGAACTTGTCATTAGAGTTTTAAAAAAAACCTTTCCAACTCTTTGAGACACATTAGTAGAGTATACTGGTCTTGAGCCTATTCACATTTATAAAACACTAGCACAGATATCCTGTTGAGATAATAGGCTTACTCAACGGGGAATAGTCCTTTGAAATGAATTGTGCATTTAAAGATTTTAGTTTATAATTCCAGGGCTATGTCAGTGTGACAGCAATAAGTCTTTAATGCAAGTTAAAAAACGTATTGTGTCTATGATTCCAACTTAATATGCCTCTAATATGCAAAATACAGTTACGTTTTAATTCAAATCTGTTGTGTACACGTTAACCTTCGATTTGCCATCAGTGTATACTACAAATGTTTTTGCACAGGGATAAATATAATTTTCACCCTCTCCCATTTAAAAATATAAGTATGAGAAAGGTAGATTACACTAGAATCTCACAATATGCTCAGATAAAAGTCATATGTTGTCAAACAGATGGTCACGTTGACTATGCCACAAAAGCACACAGACAGACTTAACTCAATGCTGCTTTAAGACTCCATTCGCGTCTACTCCTACTATCAGAGGAAGGGTCTTCAAAACCATCTCTGTAAAAAAGATCAGGAACAATGCTAATATATCCACCAACCCAGTGAACAGAGTGTGCAAGCAAAATTGCTATTTGAGTATTTTTTAGTAAGTGGCTACTGCTGCAAGGTGGCAACACAAGGCCTTACTTCTCCTTAGGCAGACCAGAGGCAGATTTGCAGAACTGTTTACAGTGCTTAAAACTTCCAATAAAAACGTGAGCTGTCGGAGTTGGAGGCAAGAGCAGAGCCTGGAAGTGAGCAATATGGTTGCCTCCCTTAAGAGCTCCACTGATCAGGTTCAGTTGCTGGTTCCAATCCTGGTTGCAAGAAGGTAATTTTGTTGAAGGCTCCCAACATCTTAGAGGTGAAGTTCATGTGAGTCACTCAGTGTGCCATGAATCACCTGATTGTGTCAACAGTGACTAAAGCAATTCCGAAGGATCTATCTTCGTGGCGTGCAGTATCTAAAATGGCGGCTAGAGGTAAAAAATGGTGCACTGCTCAGTGTATTCATAGGTGGGAGCAGCGATCACCTCCATGCAGTGATATACCCATAAAAGAGTTTGTGACCATTTGAAATCACTGAGGTGGGAAAGATAAGCTATGTGTCCACCGATGAGAGCAGGGCTGAGAGATTAGCTCCAATGGGGAAGAAACCTATTAGACCTGTGAGCCCCAAGGTGCTCTTCCCCCAACTTTTTGCCTTCCTCCTCCATTTTTCTGACCTCCTTTTTGGTGGTTTTAGGACTCTGCGCACTTTAAAACTGCTAACCAGTGCTAAAGTGCTTGTGCTTTCTCCTCTGAAATGCAGTAGTTTTGGCTTATCTCTGACTGGCATATTTATGATTTACTTATACGTCCCTAATAAAGAGCACTACATGTGCACAGGGACTGTAAATTGAATGCTACTAGTGGGACTGAAGCACTGATTGTGCCACCTACTCAAGTACCCATTTAAACATGCCCCAGGCCTGCTATTGCAGAGCCTGTGTGTGCAGTTTTACACTGCCAGCTTGCCTGCTCAAGTAACCCTCATTCAAGGCCTAAACCTTCCTTTTTAGTACATATGGCACCCATAGGGTAGGCCCTGGACTGCCCAGAGGGAAGGGTGCAATGTATTTGAAAGGTAGGACATGCACTTTTATGTTCTACATGTCCTGATGGTGAAAATCTCTTACATTTATTTTTCACTACTGCAAGGCCTATCTCTCCAGTAGGATACCATTGGAGTTGCCATATTACAAGCTATAAGTGTAATTTCAAAATGGGAAATATAAGTTCAAATTTGATGTCTTTGAAATCACAATTTGAAATCCTAACTGGTGGTGAAGTCGAATTTTGAATTGCAATTCTGAAAATACCTCTTTCAGAAAGTTGCCATTTTCTTGCCTTAGCCCTTGGTTCCTACATCCTGTCCCTGGTCACTTGACTGGGTGTAGTTTGCAGTTGGCTTTGTGCATTCCTCTTAAAAGCCAATCACAATAGAAACTTAAGTGTGACTTGGAGTACCATCTAGGACAGGAAGGGAGGGAGGAGGTGGACAGAGCCTCACATCTGAATAGGATGTGTGTCATGGAGCTTAACAACTCGGTATTGTCAGCCCAGTCAGTTTGGAGCCAGGGCCAGGAGGCAGGAAATCCCTTGCACTTCAAAGCCACAGTCTAGAACTGTCTAGCACCTTCCAAAACCAAGGGACCAAGGTATAAATACTGGACCTCGGACACCACCACTTCAGTACACTCTGCCAGGAAGAATGACTGTGGTGCTGCTGAAGGACTACCACTCTTGTGGACTGCACTACGCTGTACTCCTGCTTTGTTGTGCTGACCTGCTGCATCTCGCTTGGGGGAGAAGGACTGGACCGGCATCTCTTGAACCCAGAACACAGATTGATTCAAGGGAGAGTTGGCTGGCCTCCTGATCAGCAGTCTCAGGGACATAACAGACTTCATACCACCCTGCTTCTGCATCTGGACTCTGCCAACTGTGAGTCTACTCTACCAAGTGGTGCCACCCATGTCCTGGTCCCTTGGAAGTGTGCCTAAGATGCTTGCCAGCAGAACAGATGCATCTCTTTGGCTGAGCGACGCATCCCTGAGCAGAACAGGCACATCTCCTCAGCTGAGCGGTGCAACCTGAGGAGAATTGGCACATCCTGTCTGCTGAGTGACACATCCCAGAGCAAAACCGACGTATCTCCTGGGCTGTATGGCAAATCCCCAAGCAGAACCGACGCATTGCAGCAACTATATGGATTGGATCCATTGTAAGCAATTCATATTGCCTCCACAGCCTCCATCCTGGGTTCTACACATTGCCTTCGGGACTGTTGCTGTGCGATGCTTCCCTGGACCATGCACTCACATCTCTCATTGATGGCCACCTCGATGATTATGCTGAACCTATCCATCCCAGCTTCACCACTCTTTGCAATTGATGCATCGCCTCGGCTGTGCAACACGTCCATGACACCAGCCTTCACGTTACAAGCCTCATCGATGGGATCCTCCATGTCGACACAGCAGGAACTCACACCACAGCTTCGAAGCATCTAAGAACCAGTGCATCAACACAGCTGCGTAACGCATCATCAACACAGATCCATGCAACGCTCCACAACTAGGATTTAGGGTCCTTTGTTCAGCTGGCCTAACTGGGTCCTGTATCGGGCCTGTGTGCCATCATGGTTACCCTGAACTTGTGACTTTGTCCCCTTTCAGCATGACCAGATATCCCCAATAGCGCTTTGTGCTTTTTAGTGCCAGTTTTATTTAAAATTTTAAAATTCAATATCTCCAATTCTACTAATTGCATTTTTGTCATTTCGGTCTTGGTTTTATTGATTAACATCTTCTCAATTTTTCTAACACTGCTCCTCTTGTGGTGTGTTTTCAATGTGTTACTGTTTGAAGTGTTGCACAAATACTTTACACATTTTGTCTCAGTTAAGCCTGACTGCTATATGCCAAGCTACCAGGGGGTTGAGCACAAGTTAATTTGGGTTGGCTTGCGTCTTATCCGGACAAGGATTGTGGTTGCTGCTTGACCAAGGCTCACATCCCAGTCAACCAACAACCCAATTTCTTACAAAACCCTTGAGAACCTGGCCCCTCCTACATGAACTGCTGCAGGGTTGGTACTACTGATTGACTGCACAGATTGTAAATTGAGGCGAAATCTTGACTGCCAAAGGCCAAAGGAGAAGGAAGCAGGACTTTTCCAGTCACAAAAGATAGAAACATGAGGGAAAGAGATTATGGAGGAGGTCTTTGTGATTAATCTAGGTACGGGTCAGAGGGAGATGCGAGAGAATCTAGACACTATTATCAAAAAAATCTAGGCATGAGGAAAAATGTGACTAAACAATGAAGGAGCAGCTGGAGAAACAAGAGCCCAGGCTAACTGTAGTAAAGATAGCCATTCAGCCGTTAGAAAACAAGGTACTTCATTTTGATTATTGAACATTTGTACATGAAACTGACACAGGAAGAAGGCAACTTCAGATGATAGTAATGGATACTTCGATCATGCTGGATGGCAAGATGGAAGAGTTGGAAAATGTGCAAGGAGCATCCAATATCTGCATCCTGATATTCCCCATCACTATCTCCTGACACCTCATGACTGTGGATGAATGCTCTTGTTTCCCAAACACCTGGGCTCTCTCCAGAAATACAAAGGTTTTCTTGTGCATTAAGGATGCAAGGTGTCTGTCAAAGACTTGCACTCAGGGACCATCTCCAACAGTGGCAAAGTCACAGCAGTAATCAATGTCGCAGACCTCTGGAAGCGAATCCTGCAGGTAGCAATCTCAGTGAGGGATTTGCTGCAAACAGGCGACCAAAGAATACTTTTCTTTCTGGTCTGTTTGGACGTAACACAATGCAAGTGAAATAAACTTGGATGTGAGAGGGGCCATAAAAAACCTAGTGGTTCTGAGGGTCTGGCTTGCAGAAAAATAATACCTGTTCTCAGACATGGACAATGAGCAATCCTTTATTGAAGGTATTAACCCAACAGCTTAATCCCAAATCACACTAGTGGTTCTTTAGTATGGTGTAGTAATAATTTAACACCACTTCCTGTTCTCATCGCAGGGTTGTTGACAGGGCACCAGTTGGATTTATGTTTTCGGTGGTTTAATCTCTGAGGGCCAGATTTAAGCAAAGTGGCACTACATTATATGTAACACCACTTTTCTGGGCCCCCTTGCTCCCCCTACCGCCACCATGTGTGAGCCATATTTAAAATAAGGTGCACCATGGCATCAGAATAACTGAGGCTATTGATGCCCTGTTGAGGGTTAGCGCCAAAATGTTGGCGCTAACCCTGAACAGTACATAGGGGCCCACTGTAAACAATGGAGTGCCCCTTTTTAACACCTGCTATGAGCAGGCGTTAAAAGTGCTGAAAAAAATGATGCAAAGAAATCTCTCAGATTTCTTTGCACAATGTTTTTGGCCCCCTAACTGGGGTACGCCCCCTTTGCATACAGTATGCCTGGCGCTGGCATAATATAGCACAATGGGTTACAAAGTGGGGCAGTGCACTGCACCACTTTCTAAATATGACGCAGGGAAAAGGCCACCTTAGCTTCAAAAAAGTGACGCTAAGGCGTGCTGAAGTGGACTGAGGTCCTCTTAAATAAGGGACTTGGTGCTTAATCTTGAAGTGAACTACCTTCTCTACCTGCCTCCACCACCATTCCCACCAGTTTTCCCGTTTCCTAATTCTCTTCTCTTCTAGCCAGTTACAGAGATGAATGAGTAGACGAAGATGATAGTTTAAAGGAAAAACTATGACTCATGTAGAAAGAAACTCCTCTTTGTGGGATGGTTATGCAAATGTAAGAAAGGTGGTCCTCGTTCAATAAAAGGATTTAAAACTTAAATGTGAATTCTTGCATTTCTAAAGATTGTTTCAGGTCTAGTCAGTTCAGTACACGTAAATGTGATAAAACTGTAAGTAAAATTCACTCTGATAATATAGCTATACATCTACGGCCCATTTCAGGAAAGTATGGATTCAAAGGACAAGCAGCTCTATTCTTTTCTGACGTGCGCATTAAAATCATAACTTGCTTTCGTTATACCTTATAATCATCGTAATGATCAGATTTTTGATGATCTGTAATATCATCGAACTCGTTAATACAGTCCGACTTTCGCTTGACTTTGCAACTTTCATTTTGTTTCCTTAATAAGCCTCATAGATGCCTTTTTATGTGAACGTACAGTGACGACAAGTTTTACCCTAACAGGCTTCATACAAATGTCTACATAAGCAAGGAGACGTTTAGTTTTATGGAAAGCCCCAGTCACTCTTATTACTTAACAGGGCCAATCAAAAGTAGAATAGTGGCAGAAGCCCCTTTTATCATGAAAATAAATTCTACAAAGTTCTAGCATTAATGCTGTGAGGTCTGGTCTTAAATTGGCAGTAAGCAATATGGCATCAGGTGAGGCAGAGAGCTGGGTACATACCATTTGAACACTTTAATATTTTTTTTTAATATTAAATCATCTTAAATTACAGAAGTGTACTTTTGCAATCAAGATTAAGTGACAACGTCATCTTCTTCAATGTTCTTCAACTTGAATTTGAAAGCCAGCTTATTGGTCAGAATGAAGATTATCTTGAGAGTCCTTTCAACCATTGTGTTTGCTTTTAGCTGAGTATGTGGCTAACATATCCTTCTTTATTAATCAAATCTCAGAGGCAATCAAAGAGATTTGATTAGGAAGATAAAAGTTACCGCAATTGAAAGCGATAAAAAAAAATAAGCTGCACAGAACCAAAAATACACATTTACCATCTGAGATGGCCGCTCTTGTTAAGCACAGATTATCGGTCTTCCTCTTCTATGCAATCTGTGTGTCCAACAATCTTCATGAGAGAAGAGATAAAGTGCATCGTGACGGCATACAAAAGGGGAGCTCAGGGAAGTTGCACCTAGACATATTCCATATATTTCAAGATCACTAACTGATCTCACTTCACTGATAGGTACTCCATAAAGCAGCACCAATGTAACCTTCACTCCTTGCTTAACTGAGCAAATAATGCATGGCTGTCAATACAATCTGATCAAATACCATGAGCAATTTTTCAGTTAATGTGCCGCAGGCTTAAAATGAAGCAACAAACTGTTAGAAATGGGGTCTGTAGTTGGCAGTCAGTTTATACTGTGTCCAATAAGGGACCCTCACTCTAGTTTGGGTAAGGTGACACACTTCTAAGATTACCCCTCCTCACCCCCTTGGTAGCTTGGCACGAACACTCAGTCAAGTCTATCTCAGAAGCAATGTGTTAGGTATTTGTACCCACAAACAGTAACATAGTGACAACACTACAAATGGACACCAAACCAGTTTAGAAAAATAGCCAATTTAAGTAAAACAAGACGCAAACAACATAAATCCAACATACACAAGCAAAGATATTAATCTTTAAATATTATATCTCAATAAGGCATTTAGAAACACAATAGCTCCAACTGGTGCTATTACAGCGCCATGATGGAGTCTGTTCCCAACAGTCCAATGCCACTTGCGAGGAAGTGCGACTCCGGATAGGGAGTCGCACGGACCCCGAGTACAGTACCTTAGCAATGAGGCTGAGTCAAAGATGTGGCATGGAGTCGGGGAGGTGAGGCATCGCTGGAGCCAGTGCGGCCTCGGTTCCATGCAGCTTTGCAGAAGGTGAGGCTTTGGTTCCTTACTGCTACGCAGGGGAGGTGAGGTGTCAGTTCCTTACAGAGGCAGAGGAGGTGAGGTGGCATTGGTGGTGAGGCATTGGCTCCTGACGATCCAGCAGGGTCAATGAGTCCAGCGGGTAAAGACGTGATGAGGAGACTTCACAGGGTCACGGTCACACCACAGGGCCACAGGTGCCGCAGCGGAGTTGGGTGTCATGGACATTGGTGACACGGCACTCAGGACTCACAATGTTGCAAGACTTCAGATGAGCTGTGGTGGAGGTGGGCCTGCAGCATTGGTCGCAGTCATTGCACTTCAGCATGGCCCATGGTTTCAGGGGCAGGCAGTGGTGTGGAGTCAGACAACGGTGCCGGTTCTGGAGTTGTCCAGAGTCGATGTGCCTGGTTCTTCTTGTTTTTATGGCAGCTTTCAATCCCAAGGACCCAGGAACTAGAGTGGGCACCACCTGGCAAATCAGCACGAAAAACTCAGAGGCTGGTGGTGAAGTCTTTGCTGTCCCCGAGACTTCTTAACAGAAGACATCCTTAGTCCAATCACATGGAGAAACTTCACAAGCAGGATACACAGCAAAGTTCAGTCTTAGTCATCTCCAAAGCATAAGCAGCACCTGCAGGCCAACTCAGCAAAGCAACATACAGCAAAGGGGCAGTACTACTTCTCACAACTCTTCAGCTCGTCTCCTTGGCAGAAGTGTTCCAAAGGTTTGGGGTTTTGGGTCCACTACTCATACTCATTTCTGCCTTTGAAGAAGGCAAACTTCAAAGGAAGGTCCTGCCTTACCCAGACCTGGCTCCAGACACACTCTAGCAGGATGGAGACTGCATTGTGGGAGGACAGGCACAGCCCTAACCAGATGTCATTGACAACTCCTCCCACCACTCTAGCTCAGAAAGACACATTAGACAGGTGAAGGGCCATCACAGTATGAAGGGTACACCTCATCTCCCTTTGTGTGACTGTCTAGAGTATATATGACCAGACTCTGTCAGTCTAAACCAGACATTGATTCCACAGGGAGGCTGAGCTACAAAATGGTTAAGCAAGAAAATGCCCACTTTCTAAAAGTGGCATTTCATACACACAATTTAGAAATTACCCTCACTAAAAGATGTATTTTTAAATTGTGAATTCAGAGAACCCAAACTCCAGATCTCGATCTTCTCCAAATGGGAAATTACATTACACTTAAGGGAGATTTCAAGGCAATGCCCATGTTAACCTACAGGAGAGATAGGCCTTGCAATAGTGAAAACCGAATTTGGCAGTATTTCATGTAGGACATGTAAAACACACTAGTACATGTCCTACCTTTTAAATATACAGCACCCTGCCCATGGGGCTACCTTGGGACTACCTTAGGGATGCCTTACATGAACTAAAAGGGAAGGTTTCAGCCTGGCAAGTGGGTACACTTGCCGGGTCAACATGGCAGTTTAAAACTGCACACACAGACACGACAATGGCAGGGCTAAAACATGTTTACAGGACAACCCGTGGGTGACACAATCAGTGCTGCAGGCCCACTAGTAGCATTTGATTAACACGCCCTGAGCAGAAATGCTGCACTCTACCCTGGGACTTACTAGTAAATCAAACAAAGCCAACCAGGGATAACTAATCAGAATCACAATTTTCACAATAAGCATATTAGCACTGGTCAGCAGTGATAAAGTGCCCACAGTCCTAGAACCAACAAAAAGAGGGTCAGAAAAATTGGAGGCAAAAGGCAAAAGATCTGGTGGATAAACCTTCAAAAAGGACAAGTCCAACACAAACATTACATAAAATGGTAATAACTCCATGTGGATCTGTTAAAGCATTCATGTTTATGGTTTGTAAGGTGCAATTAGAAAATGTGCATGAAAACGTGTGTGCAAGTTCCCTGACCTACAATTGAATTTCTAAGAAATTGGGTTATTAGCTGAGAGTGGTGGAATCCCCACTCAGATAATAAACACAAATCTTATCAGGGTGAATTACAAAAGTGACTAATACACCCATTTAGAAAAATATAGAGAAACCATGACAAATACAATGACACTAAAATTAACAAAACCCAATTAGCAGAACTGGAGATATTAATTTTAAAAATGTTAGGTCAGAAGAGTTACCATCACATGTTTGGTGCAAAGAGTTCTGTTCATATTGGAGGGGACCGCAAGGAGGAGGCTCTCAGTGTGAGTAACCAGTTCATTGCTGCGGACGGTCATTGTTGTAGTGTAAACAGCCAGTCACTGCTGAAGCTTTGCTTTGATTGATCATCACAGATGTCTCTGTCGGCACGAAGTGCAGGTCTTGCATTTCCGCCCATCTTGGACAGTCGCTGTCCATGTGAAGAGCAAGTACCCCACAAACGTTGCATTGACGTTCTTCGCGAGCAGTCGATTTTAGGTAGAAGATTTCACTTCACGGTCACAAGGTGCCCAGTGAGGAGGAGTGCACACTGACAACAGCTAAGAGTATGGAACCTGGGGATTGCACCTCTTGGTGATCAGGACTCACTCCAGCAAAGACCAGAAGCAGGGCTCAGGCAAATCCAGGAAGGTTCAGGTGGTGCTGGTTAGCTGAGCAGTTGCTCGGAGGTCTCTGGAATATTGTTGTGTCCCTGTAGCTCACACAGGAGGTCAGTCACCTGACCCTTTGAGTGATTCTGGGTAGCCTGGGATCAAGGCGAGTAGGTTCAATCTTCGTTTTTCAGACAACAGGGCAACAGGTCAGTCCTTCTTCTTAAGTTTCATCAAGGTCCAGGAGTGTTCTGGTGAGAGGGTCTGAAGGTCCCATATTATACCTGATGACAGCCTTTGTGTGGAGAAATTCCCTCACCTACCCCAAAAAATGGTTCTGATCAGTTCTTCATCTTCCTCTATTCCTGGCTCCAAAGTGTCTAGGGTAGCAAGAGCAAGGACCTGCCTGGTGTTAGATTCCTTGTGTGGTGCATGCAGGCCCATTTGGAATGTAATCAGGAAGGGTACCGGGTGAAATGCAGTGCTGTTTTTTCAGTGTTAGCCCCTAATGAAAAATAAAGCAGAACATGTACTCCAGTGGCTTAGCAAGAGGTCCAAGGGCTCTAAGACAAAGAAATAAGACCCCCCCATTCCCTGTTTTTTTCAGCCACCAATAGTCACTACTTTGGGTGGTATGTCCTAGTGCCACTGCACCTGCAGTACTATTGATAGCCTTAACCTTAATATCCTTTGCTTCACTACTCACTTGCTTCTATGACGTGGCCAGAGAAGCACAGGCATGCTGGCTCGCCACCTCTCCACTAACATGAGTTTTGGACTGCATTTCTCTGCATCCCTCTGTGAATAAGAGATAAAATCAAATCCGCTTGTCAGTTGTGCAGTGATTCTTTCATGACATTCAATAAATTCTACTCAAGCACAAAGTTGTTTCCTGGATTTGCATGTGCATGTAATGAGCCAGACTTACAAATTATGCCTGAAATATGCTTCTATAAGATTACCCCTATGTTTCGAGTAAATGCAAACCTTTCTTGGAATTCAGAAAACATAATCCAGGAGTAATCCAAGAAATATGCAGTTAAGACAGCTCTTTAGTAGTACACATACGCATATGCCTTTAGAAAGCCAGCCAGTGTACATTTCAAACTATCTACTTGTAACACAAAGTTCATTTGCACTGAATAATAATTTATTTCTTCTCCAAAAATTACCGCTTCACACACATTCATACCAACGTGCACCTGCACACACATACACACACACACACAAATAAAGGGAGGATTTTAGCCTACCTTCCGCAGCAATAAATCATCAACCATTTTCAGAATGAGGAACTAACTGCAAAATGTTTGCGAGTACTCACATATTGTTGGTGAATAGTAATCAACATTTTCTTTCTGGAATGACCCCAATCAGCCCCTGTGGGGAGTTTTACCCACATAGAAAATCCACTGGTATTGCATAATTTTATATCAGTGAATTAATCCCCCTACCAGCCTATATTCAAATTCTGTGAACCACTAGTGTAGATCTGCGCATGGGAATGTCAGTTGGCACAACTATGTGTTCCTTAGGTGCAATAAACATCTATGTGGACTGGGCCCAAATTTGTTTGTCTGTGCTTTGTAGATTGGGGAAAATCTATTGTTAATTAGTCTCGTATTGTTCCAAACATTAATTGGTGTCATTTCCAGAATTCATGTGAAAAGGCTAATATTGGACAAATGAAGCCAAGCCATGTGCAGATATGGCCGAAAAATACTGCTTTGTTTGTCTGATAGAGGAAAAGGGATTCTCAGGTGAAAGAGGGGAATGCACCGCCAGTGATCATTCTAATAGGTGGGAGCGGATCACAAAATATGTTTGACTGGCTTTTTTTCATGTCCTTGATGATAAGCAAGGCAGTACTTAGTGCAAACACCATTTACCATCGTATTATGAAAAACACATTTCTGGAGGTGGTTATGTGTGACAAGAATATTTGTGTATATTTGTTATTTGAAAAAGTGTAGCGGTAGAGATGTCTTTTAATGTTTGATTCGGGTTGCTGTATTTTGTGCTGTGTGTTATGTTCTGTGGTGTTATATACTGCTTAATTTATCTTGTTGTGTTATGGTCACCTGTTTACTTTAGAGATGTCATCAAATGCTGCAACACCGCCAGCCAAATACAGCACGTCTTTAAAGTTCCCATGACAAGCAATCAGTTCCACTGTCTATGGTGGCATCATACAGCTGTTTCTGCTATTCAACTATTTAAATCACTTACCAACTCACCACTATGGCAGAGACATGTCTTAATTTACCACTAACTGTTCTCCTTGCAATTCATATGCTTGGAGTAGAACAAATCTCTTTCAGTTGCGCGGTTCTACAAAGATAAATTTGTGAAAAAGCCTGTTGAACTGCAGCTGCTTAATAACACGGCCTGCACAATCTAAGAGAGTCAAAGTTAATCAAAATGAAAGTGACTTTGAGTTTGGGGAACATCAAATCTCTCTACTGTGATTCACTTTGTCTATGCCAAACGAAGTAATTAGGTCAGCACCCATGTTCCATACCGTTTGGTTGAATGTTTTCCAACATTTGTAAAGACATAAAGTCACATCCTCGATGACATTTTTATCTACTCTTCGCCTAAACACGAAAAATGATTTAACCTCACAAATCCTTACTATCTCAGCAGATAAACTGAAGGGAATTCTGTTGGAAGAAAATGTTCTGATACTTCTATAAGAGTCTCATTACCACAGACCAGGCTTTGTTGCTGCCTGGTCACTGTGCGTCTTTCCAGTGACGGCCAAAAATGAGAGACGTGCCGGAGACAGATACATGCACGGTAATCACATGCTGCTACCAGAAGCCTGTTAGCATGAGGTACCGCTTGGAATTTACATGAGAGGCAATTGGCTGGTCGGAGAAAAGCATGCTGCTGCTGGGGTCACTAGGGACAGCAAGAATGGGAAGGAGATGAACAACATAGTTTATGCAGTTTGAATTTTCATTTCTGTGACCTGATTATTGTTGCGCAGTAATAGTAGTACGAGGCTTATTATTATTACTATTATTACTGTTATGACTACTAATAAAAATATGTGTTTGTTTTATTGATATTACTGTTGCTGTTATATTACTGCACCCATAAAGGTCACATTTAATAAACAGTCCATGGAACATTTTCCACCAAAAATAAGTTGCATTTTGCCTCCGATGATCTTTCCATTGAACGAAGCCATGCCTCCATTACATTGACTATTCTATCTGGAAAGCCATCATAATTATTGTGTACATCCTGTACTAACTGTCCAGTTTTAGGCCCTGAGAGTCCTACTTATCTAACGCATTTCCATTTCATTCTGAGATCCATTAGTTGACACTATTAACAAAAACATGCTGAAATTACCACGATGCATTATAGGAATTGAACAAAACCCGTGCAGAAGTACTGTCAATTACTTCTAACAAGACAACAGCGGTTTTGATATTCACCACATATTTAGTAGTTTTCTCGGCCTCTTTATATAGAGATGTGGAAGTGCATTTTCGAAGGTAATTTTCTTTGCAAACTCTACATATATGCGCATTCCAAGGCAGCCTGCCATATAGGACTTCTATTTTAATATTTCATATTGAATTGCGAAACAGCACCCTCATGCTTACTTGTTCCTACAGTCCCCGCGGGTTTAACAGAGGTATACTCACATGTGGCGCACATGGGCAGATGTCTACTGACCCAAACCTAGAATAAGGCGCTGTCCTAACTTGACATTTCCTACAAATGTACTAGGTGTGTCATATGGGTGAACTAAAACTATGGCGCTACTAATATCATATTAGAATTCGGGGTGTTGGGGGAGTATACATGATGAATTCAGGTACTGAAAAAAATAATAACTTTTTCTACTGTCAGCCTCTGCAACAGTTAAAGCCGTAATAGGGGTTAGCCACTGATGCTTCATTCAAGTGCATGAAGCCAAGTCTTATTTTATTTAGTAAACCATCAGCGTTTGGGGCGAACTACCTTTTCGATTCAAGTCGTGCACCTCTTTGCATAGTTCAAAGAAAGATTCTTCCCCAACAGTTTTCCAATAACCAGTTGTGTGATTTTTCTAATATTTGATCCGTTGAATACTTTTTCCAGAAGTTCAGTTACTCAAAATTGATATTCAATCGGTTAAATAAAATACCTTATTTTCAAAAAGTTTTGTAAGTGAAAAATCTGTAAAACATCATACCATACCGCATGTTTGAATATTCAGGCTCTCACAATTTTTTGTAGCTATGGTTTTATTGATTTTTTTCTTTAAATCAGACATATGTTTTCTATTACAGAAATATCTTCCCTAAAGTTCACTGTCAACCAATCCCAAAGGGCTTAGGCCCCATCTCTGTGCAAAGATGTTCAATCCAGAATCATTTAGTGACTAAAATGAATAATACACAGGAGACAAACTAGCTTCAATGAATAGACTCTCTTTGTCGCTCTCTGAACATGTATTTTGCTCTCTTTTTCTTTCACTTTCAGGTGTTGCCTCTGTGCACTTTCTCTCTCTTTCTATTTTGTTCTCCCTCTCGTTCTTTACCTGTTTATTTCTCAAAATGTTTTCCTGCTTCTTTTTGAGTGTTTTTCCTCTATTCGTACCTCTCCTCTCTCTCTCTCGTTGCCTTTTTTTTATTCTAACTCACATTCTTTTGCTGGCTCTTTTTTTTTTAAGTCTTCTCTTTGTCTCTCTTTTTGTCATTCTCTCAGTCACCCCTGTTCACACAGTCTCTTAATTTAGAAATTGTGAAGCAAGAGGTGCTACTTAGGACTGAAGAATTATTCTGCTGAACTTTTTAGTCTGGTCACTGCAAAGAATTCTCAGTGTATGGGGTGACGAGTTTGATTTATGCATTGTGTTTTATTTGTCTACACCTTCCCTTACAGGGCTGCCCTCTTTGTACTTTTCAACTTCCTAATTCATTAATACTTATTTCTGTTACTGTGTTGCCATTTATACGGTTATGGGCATATTTATAAGACCCTCCTGCCACCTTGCATTGTCCCCACATCATTTGTTTTTATGCTAAGGCGGCATTAAGGAGGCCTTTCTCCCGCACTGTATTTACAAAGTGGTGCAATGTAAACCCTTGCGCCACATTATGAGTGCTCCAGGCATCGTGTATGCCAGGGGGGCGTTCCAACGCAGGGAGGCCTAAAAAATGTGCAGTGAAATGTACATTTAACTGCGCCATTTTTTCCGTCATTTTGAACGCCTGCTCAGAGCACCCATTTCATTCAATGGGCCTCCCTGTGCTTTGCTACTCTAGCGTCAACATTTTTGATACTAGTGTAGCAAAGCACCACAATAGCGTCAAAAATGTTGACACCTTTGTCCTAATATCTGCCATGGTGCGCCATATTGTAAATACGGCCCACCCATCGTGTTGTTAGGTGGGGTAGGGGCGATGCAAGAAAAGTGGCACATCTGGACTGATGCACCACTTTCTTGTAAATATGCCCCTAAATGTTAGCATTATCCAAAGTTAACTTACATCACAGTGAGTGCACGAATTACAATGCAATTATAAACTTAGATGTTTGAAGGTAAGGGGCGAAGCACACCAAAATGCACTCTGCGTGCTGCAAAGGTACTGATTTAACAACAAGGAGCCACGGATAAAAATTGTAGATTATAGTTTTGTTTTGCATATTTTAATGTGTTTCTTTGAACGATGTTCGTTGATAAGAAACCACCCTTAAATAAACAGGTAGGAAAGCAGCCCACACAATTAGTAATTTAATCATAGTAGTTTCAATAACCTTTCAGAAAGAGTGCTCTAACCCTCAATATAATATGTACACTGAGATGAGGGAAACCAAAAGAAAATGATTCCATCAAGGTACACGTGGTTTACCAGGGAGAATGTTACCATCATAAATATTGTGCATATGTATATTTTATATATCACTACAACATGGTAGTGAAGCACACGATTTCGCATGCCATCAAATGTATTCCAAAAGTAGTAAAATTGTGTAATCTTACTAACCCCCCGAGGCCTGTTTCTTAGCTCCCAACTGCTCGCTAACTTTAAAATGCTAACTACTGTACAAAAACTAACGGCTCAAGTCTCCTTTCATCCTTTCTTGAAATAATAAATCCTTCAACGTATATGGCATCATCAATCCCTAAACATACCCACTCCCACATTCTTAACAGAAAAAAGATGTAAACAGCGACAGCTAAGCAACAAAAAAAGTATTCTCCGAAAATTACTGTTAAATATAAAACTACCTGGCCTAAAACAAACCAGACAATTTATAGAAATTGCCAGATCAGCAAAGAGAGTGTTTTCTTGAACGTAGGTTGTAGTATGCATAGCTATGGTGTTTTATTTAGAGCGTGTTATATTTTGTGCTCTTCTATATTTTGATGTGTTATGAATAGCATTATTGTTATACTTGCTTTTAACTTTTTCAGTGAAGTAGAAAACTGTGCAAAGAGACACATTGTCAATTTCATAGGTATATGCCAGTTTCTTTTTCTGTCCCAGTTAAAGACCAATTCAAGCCTATACTCAATTTTGTGAAAATAAAGACATTAATTACAGACGCAGGACTAATTGCACTTTGGGTTGAAAACTACAATTCGCGCATGAAACAGAATTCCAAATCTGGCTGTATATGCACATGTGCTAATGGCACATATGCTATCTGCAATGTGCAAATTAGTAATCCTGTACTTCTTGCCACAAAGTTTTGGCATGCACAATCTGGCAAGACTACTCTTGACTAATAGTGAAACATTCACGATGTGTGTACGTGGGAACCTGCTCCATGGTGAGAAAATCATATTATGCACCTTGGAATGTGCAAATACATTAAAAAGCTGAGCCCCATCATCTGGCATTATGTGGCATAGTACACAGGGAAGCCTAGACTATTTCTTCTCCTGGTGTAAGCATTTGCAAAACAATCCGTAGTTTCAACTATTTCTGCAATTGGAAAAGAGTGAGCAGGCACCCTGGAATGTAGAACCCAACAAACAATAGAGGCTACTGTCTCTCCTCAATTTGTGTTTTTGGGAGAATACCCTTAGTGTGGAATTATTTACAGCTCTTGGACAATATCTCGTATCTTGTCTTACACACCACACAGTCAACAGGCACTAATATGATTAACGCAAAAGAAATTGTATTACTATGCAGCCGGGATAGGAACTCGGACAATGCTTACTTTCCTTCTGCTGCTAAGAATGTGTGCAGCTGCCAAAAATAGAAGTAGAAGTAGTGTGGCTCATCTGATAGATGATATCTTTCTAGAATATTCTGCTATAGTCTGACATTTTCTAACTGCTAGAATGCTGCCTGTCAGTCACTAAGTGATACATAAAGCAATGAGAATGAACTGCGTTTTACAGAGCATAGCTCTAACTCATACTTGTCTCAATAAAAACATAATCGTGTAATAGGGGAAGAAACAGAAATTAGCATTTTGTGAACGGGGCACAAACAAGAATTTCTCAATTAATTGGGCTTAATCCTCTTGGCAACCTGAGACTTTCGAATAGTATAAGCACCAAGGGCAAGTTCGCAGAACATGTATTGTAGTGCCTATCTAAAGTAAACAAGAGGACACAACAAGCTAACATACACCAGGCAACATTAACGACACAAACATAATTACGCACAACTCAACAAAACAGCCAGAACAGAATGCAACACACAAACCACAGTACAACAATATAACATTACATTGAAATAAGCAGCGCAAACGATAAGCAGCAAAATAAAAAATCAACAAAACACATCATCACCATGCTGCACAACGAATATGCACAAACATTACTGTCACACATTGCTATTTCCAGAGACCGGCTGTCATAATGCAGTGGTAAAAGGTATTTTCTGAAAGCACTGCTTCATCTCACCACCCAGGGCAAGAAATAATGATAGGGCACCTATTCTTAAATTAACACTTGTAGCGCTCACGTTTTGTTGCATCACAGTTAAATCTCATAAAGGATCTCTGCAGTTTTTGTAGGCATCCTTATTTGCAGTGTTCAGGTTATTTTTTGTCAAAAGGTGGTAAAATAAATCTTGTATACGAAAGCAGGAAGGAGGGAAGGTAGAAATTGCGAGTGAAAGTACAACCTGGAATAAGGTAAAGAGGAAGGGATAGAAAGGACAAAAATAAAGTACGTTAAAGGAAAATGTAGGAAAGGAGGAGGAAATGAGCAGGGAAGGGATGGGAGAAAGGAGGCAAGAGGAAAAAAAAAGAAAGAAAGAAAGAAAGAAAGAAAGAAAGAAAGAAAGAAAGAAAGAAAGAAAGAAAGAAAGAAAGAAAGAAAGAAAGAAAGAATCTGCACACTGACAAAGTTTCATCAAACCTCTAATATTATGGGATCAAGAAAACCTTTGCTAAACCCAATCTGTACCATAAAATCCATGAGGTAAGGCAGTGAAGGAAAGAGAACAAATCAATCATGTCCAGCGGACATTCAAGACTCCTTTCATTGCAATTTTAGTATTCACATTCTTTAGAACTTTGTGAATGCATTTGTTCTTTAAATGAGACAGAACATGTCAGTACAGCAAGAAATCATGTCAGGGGCACTGGGATGTATTAACAGTTGAGAAAACAAATTCTTCATGGCAATTTCTTTGTTGGATGAAAGGACCTCGGGAAGGGTTTTCTTCAGTGTGTGTAAAAAGAACGGAAGAACAGAACACTCTCTTGTGTGATGGAACGGATAGACACATGCTTAATGATTTAAGTATATTGCCGACCTGATGGATGCATTAGCTAAACCAATATTTGTGGTCTATTTACAACGGCTGTCCACTGATGGCTCAGCAAAGCGCTAGTTCACTGTCACAATTTATAAACCCTACAAGGCCCCCCTATCACTCCCATTGACAAATATAGATAACTTTTAGAAGCACTTAAAAGTGGATTGAATACCACCAACTTTACCTACAAAAGTTTGGAAGAAAATACTCTTTGCTGACGTCATTTGACATATTTTAGAATTCACTGCAAAACACATCTTGCATCACGCCATATGTCCTATTACAGTCAACATTTTCATTGACACACTAGTATTGGCCTTTCGCTCTCTACTTATATAAAAGGCCTCATTCTGGGTGGCCAGGTAATTCAGCTGGGGCCAGTAACATGATTGACGGCCCCATAACAGTTATTAGACTCCATGGGACATCGCATATCCATTGGTTTTCATAAGGACATTTTGATTGCTGAAAGCAGCTGAAATATCCAAGTGAATACTGGAAAATTGAGTAATTAAAAGGAGAATAGGGTTCTATATTTCAGAGTTTTCTTGTAATTCTTCATTCCTTAAGGAATCCTCAGAGATGAACTCATGCTAATGCACCCCCTTTGGTGTTAGCAGTAGCCCTGATATCTGCAAACCTGGAGGCAAAGGAAAAGTAGTGGACGAAATTACTGCCATCTTTTAATGGTCTCCCTTACCATCTTGTATAGACCAAATGTGCACAAATGGAAGTTGCAACTGTTAATTGTGTTGAGCTGATTTATGGATGAATCACAAATGTTATTGTTCTATATTTAATTCAGTTACCGGACTGAAAGATCATTCAGGTCCTACGTAAATGTATTCAGACCCTTGTGTATTCTGCTTAATTATCATTTGCTCTGTCTTTTATTTCTGGTTCTATAAGCACAGGTGAATGGTCGGTACTTTGAAGCCTTGCTGCAGGATAAACTGTGCCATTTCTTGGTAACATAGAAAATACTTGTTAGAAATGGGGTCTTTGGTTGGCAGTCAGGTTACCCCCTGTCCAAGCAAGGACCCTCACTCTAGTCAGGGCAAAGGAGAAACACACCTTGTTAACCTCCACTCACCCCCTTTTTAGCTTGGCATGAGCAGGCAGGCAGGCTTAACCCAGAAGCAATGAAAACACTACAAAATGGACACCGCACCAGTTTAGATAAATAGGCAACATTTTTCTAAATCAAACAATACCAAAATTACAAAAATCCAACATACACAAGTTTAAATATGAATTTTCAAAAGAATAAGAGTCTTACTCCATAGAAAACAATGGAAACAATGATTTTGCACAAAGTACCTCGTTAGTGTCAAAAATAGCGCTCAACGGGCGAACGTGCGTTGGAAAGGGGCAGTGATGCCTCGATTCCTTCCTCGCAAGGTAGGCCGTGCATTGTTTCTTCTCTGGTCGGATTGGCAAAACATAATTTTTCTCTTTTGCAAGAGAGCGATGCGTTGATTTCCAGGCGGAGCACCCCAAATCCTCGCAGAGTCAGGTTGACTTTGACGCCTAGGGACGATACATAGAAAATCCTGTTGCACAGTGTTAGGAAACCATGCTGCGTGGGGTTTGCGTCATTATCATCAGCCGCAAGCGGGTTTGGCGCATCGTTTCTCAAGCTGCGATAGGCCAATCTCCCAGCCACGATGTAGGTGGAGCATCGATTTTAGCCGTGAAGCCGGCGGCTTCTCGTTTATCAGCAGCATTGCAGATGGTGCATTGAAAATTTCCCTGGATGGTGTTCTGTGCATGGATTTTCAGCTCTTGTCTGCCAACTTCACCTTTCAAGGTCCCAGGGACTGCATAGGACACCACTTGGCAGGAGTCTCAGCAGAGAGTCCAGATGTTAGCAGAAGAAGTCTTTGATGGCCCTGAAACCTCAAAACCGGAGGCAAGCTCAGTTCAAGCCCTTGGAGATTCTTCACAAACAGGAACATATCACAAAGTCCAGTCTTTGTCCCCTTTCAAAGGCAGAAGCACCAACTGCAGGATGGCCCAACAAAGCACAGTCACAGGCAGGGGCAGCACTCCTCCTCAGCTCCTCTTCTTGGCAGAGGTTCCTCTTGGTTCAAGAAGTGATCTAATTTTCAGGGGTTTTGGGTCCAATGCTTATACCACTTTCAGCCTTTGAAGTAGGCATACTTCAAATGAAAGTCTCTGTTGTTCGCAAGATCCTGCCTTGACCAGGCCAGGCCCCAGACACACACCAGAAGATTGGAGATTGCATTGTGAGAGGGCAGGCACAGCCCATTCAGGTGTAAGTGACCACTCTTCACTCCACTCTAGCACAGATAGCTCATCAGGATATGCAGGCTACGCCCCACCTCCCATTGTCTCACTGTCTAGAGGGGATTCACAAACAGCCCGACTGTCAAACTGACAGGCAATCCACAAACAGGCAGAGTCACAGAATGGTTTACGCAAGAAAAAGCCTACTTTCTAAAAGTGACATTTTCAAACTAAAAATCTAAAAAAACAACTTCATTAAAATATGTATTTTTAAGTTGTGAGTTCAGAGACCCCAAACCTAATATTTCTATCTGCTGTCAAAGGGAATCTACACTTATACACTTACACAGAATATTTAAAGGCAGCCCCCATGTTAACCTATGAGAGAGATGGCCCTTGCAACAGTGAAGACTGAATGAAGCAGTATTTCACTGTCAGGACATGTGACACACATCAGTACACATCCCACCTTTAACATATACTGCACCCTGTCCATGGGGCTAGCTAGGGCCTACCTTCGGGGTACCTTACATGTATGAAAAGGGAAGGTTTGAGCTTGGCAAGTGGGTACACTTGCCAAGTCGAATTGGCAGTTTAAAACTGCACACACAGACACAGCAGTGGCAGGTCTGGGCCATGTTTACAGGGCTTCTCGTGTGTGTGGCACAACCAGTGCTGCAGCCCCACTAGCAGCATTTGATTTACAGGCCCTGGGCACCTCTAGTACACTTTATTAGGGACTTACTAGTAAATCAAATATGCTAATCATGGATAAGCCAATTAAACATACATTTTACATAGGTGCACTTGCACTTTAGCACTGGTTAGCAGTACTAAAGTGCACAGAGTATTAAAAACAGCAAAAACAGAGTCCAGCACACATCAACAACCTGGGAAGCAGAGGTAAAATGTTAGGGGAGACCACGCCAAGGATGCCAAGTCTAACAGTATTGAATAATGTTTCACCGGGGACCTCAACTCAGAGAAATGTACATGCATCCAACAGATCTGTTCAAATACAGCTCAAGACTATTACCTTTTATTCTGAAATATGTTTCAATGTGGCAGCAAAACGGAGGTTACTAATTTGCTACAAAAATGCTTTGTTCATATGGAACATTTTAAAATCGATCCCTAAAATCATATTGCTGGAGTTCAATGAAAAACACATTTATACATGAAACATGTTAAATTTACCTGGAAAGCTGACGCCTATTAAAAGCGAGGATAGATCATAACATTAGGTCATCACCACTAGACAGCGTCCAAGTGAAAAGGAACTAAACGAAAAAGGGAATTTTTATTTTAGTGGACTGGGAAAGTTTAGAACATTTTATCTGAAAAGCTGAAGGATTGCTCACTCTTTAGTTACCAGTACACCTGGTAGTAGAGATGAACTTGTCTAGAGTCATTGCCAAAGATCAGAAGTGGAGTTGTAGGGAGGTAAGGATGTTAACACCATTCAAAAGAGTCCTCGGACACAGAGTAGAGGTTTCCAGACTCTATTTAATAAGGGTCCACGGCAGGCACAGGAACGACCATACAGCCTGAAGGTAAGAATCAAAGTGGCCCCCCGGAGATCTAGAACCCAAAGGAAAGTTCTACCCACTTAACGCTACAGAACTGACAAAGCCTAAAAGTTAACTATAAGTAAGCATTGGTAAATAGCAAAGAGTACAATACTTAAGGGTACAATAATATAGGGTACAGTAACTTAGTATGAAGTGTACTACAGGAGTTTAATAGCTAGGATTGACTGCTCCCCGACCAAGGCCAATATCAACCTTCTTCTCCTTAATTGGGTATAGGATTTCACTTCTACTTCTTTTCAGTTTAGTTTCTTTCAATTGTTTGTAATCCAGGCTTTTAATTTATCCTGCATAACAAATATATGAGTATATAATTTGGAGAGTACATTATTAAATATTTGTTTTCATTTGTACTGTCTTCTGAGGAGATTTGTTCATCTTACACTGTCAATAAAACCAACTTACCACATAGCCTAGGGTGTGCAAAAGAGTTCTAAATGGACCTATCCATGTCATGTTTTCAGGATAATCCCTATGTAAATAACGTCTATTTAGATTCCTTATGTACATTAATGTGTGAAAATCTAGCATGGATTTGGCAATTCTCAAGCTATGAGAGAACCCCCTAGTCTAGGTGATACATACAATGTAGATAAATATATAGCGAGGAAATACCATGATCACTGTCAAAGCAAATCCATGACTTCGCTCAGAGAGATTTTTACTTGCACACAGGGAGACCATCTTTTAGGAGACAACTCAGATTTATCATGTCAATACTCGTTTTTAGCTTGTGGATGTGTGATTAGTTCATGGTCATCTTTACAATTGCAATAAACTACAACTTTCTCGCTGGTTCTGACATCTTTTTCTGTAAGAGCCCTACAAACAACAGAGTGGTTTTATAAGCTGTGTCCTGAAAGTGGTGGGCGAGTTCCATGTGGCAGCAATTTCATAGCGTGTAAGCCGCAACATCCCTTTCTTCTAAGAAAATCTTTAAATGTTACAGCCCGAAAGTGCACAGATGAGCTTCACTCTGGAGATACTGTATCGATTCGAGCTCTGACATTGATAAGTGGTTTTCTCTGAGATGCAAGGCTCGAAGGGATGGAGTTATTGCCAGGAAGGCGCAGACAGGTGTGTAGTCCGCATCCAAGACCCCACAAGCAAAAGGCAATCTGATTTCAGAAAAACTGTCGCGCAGACTACACACACCTCAGCAGAAACAGACCACTGTACTACTCTGCAGCAGTCACTCGGAGCAAAGCACATAAAGAAAGAATGATGACAATGGGATAAACTGTCCTGAGAACAAAAGCAGACTTCGATTGCACGCCCTTTCCAATAGCGAGTACGGGAAGTGTTTATTGACTAAATCCTTCTCCCCATGCTTAAGTAAAGAAAAGCAAACCGTAAAATGATCTCACTAGAGCTGCCGCATATTGTCTTGTGAATGTCCGATGAGATTCGCTTTCTAATTGGAAGAGATCTTCTGGAACTTCTGAAACACGGACTGATCTTGGTGTATTTAATAGTAAGGTTTTCTCAAGCTTCGTGAATGCAGAAGAGGTCCAGCCTCGGCAGCAGAAGCGCAAGGTGGTCACATGAAACAGATACATCACAACTGCAGCATTGTGAGCTGTCCTGACGCACAAAACGGGTGCAGCGTAGAAGTACACGTTTCCCTCTTACACTGAACAGGTAAGAACAGTAGCTGAAAGTGTAAGCTTCCCACACACAGAACAGGCTCAGAGATGACTACTTTGGAAATGGGGAACCAAGTTCGGGTCACGTTGTTGGCTCCAGATCCTGAGTTTCTAGACAAATATTTGTATCTGTATATGCCGAAAAAACCCTGTAATGCCCTTAGACCATGTTCAAGGTCTAACATGGTCCTTTTTTTATTTACCTCAGCTGCCAGGGAGTGCCATGGTCCAAATAATTGCACTCCATTTTATTATACGAATAGTGAATAATGAAACAATATTTACTATTAATATATTAAAATATTAAAGAAAACAAACTCTGAATCCAGGGGTTGCAAAAGACAGTGCCAGGGGTCGCAAAAGGCAAGCCAGGGGTCGCAGTTGCGACCCCTGGCCATCCCTAAATGGCCTCCATGCCTCTGGGGTGTGAAGAATGCAAGTGCCCGTTGTTCAAGGAGCATGCTGTTGGACAGTAATGTCCTACACCATGACTGCAGAATGATGACTCGCCAAGGGGATCGCTGTTTTGCACCATTTTACCCTTATGGGCGCTTTGATACCACAGCTACAACTGCAACAAATAAGAGGCTAATGTTATTACATGGCACCACTAATTGCAAAAAAGAGCATCAGTGCACCTCGCTGATACCCATGCTCTCTACAGCATAATGCAAAGTAATGGAAGCAACACTTGCAAAGGGCAAGAAATGAAGCATGAAACGTAGTATGGTTTTTTGCTTCCTGTTGCAGAGTCCACTCTTGTACTAAATTAAACTGAGCACCCCTTGCTGACATAATGTACCACCAAACAAATCTGCAAATGAATACACAGACAAGTGGATGTATTTTGTAAATTAGTAGTGTAGGCGAAGTACAAACGTACACCTTTGTAGAAGGGAGCAAAAGTCCATTCCATTAGCGGTGGTGACAAATAAAATGCAGGTAACTGCACCCGTCTATCTAATTAAGGAACTTTCATCGAAACAGTACACAGCAGTTATTTATAGCTATTTCTACTAAAATATTGAATTATTTACAAGTATCCGAATTTTGTGTCTTACAAATACGTTGATGGTGATGTTCAGTACTGGCAGAAGCGTTTATGATAGCGTGAAGGATAATGATGACAACTGATCACAACACTAGTCAAGCCATTGCTGTTAGTGCCATAGCACATGATTAGGAAATATTGCATTTGAAATACATATCTCTGCACCCAATTGCTTCATATTACAACTTTTGCTAATTTTTTAATACATAATTTTGCAAGCCAATGCAAAATTCTAATTAAAGCACAAATCATAGTTTACACAAAGGTAGACTCGAATTTGTGATGTACTGCTTTCATGAAACAAAGTCAACTCACCGTTCTGAATTTGTGTATCACCAATAAATTGGTTTAAATATCACTTTCAAGTGGCTAAACCTCCATACAAAAAAAAAATCTTATTATTTTACATGCTTCTGAAAATACCGGGCAATAAACCATATTTTGATTGTCAGAGATTAGCAAGCACAACACATAGTACATTTGGAGGAAGAACGAGAGGAACACTCTTTTGACTTGGAAGGCATTTGTTTCACAAATAAAATCATATTTCACTTGACATGAAAGTACTTCGTCATTGGTTACCCAGAAAGATAATCGATGTGTGTTTTTTTTGGGACGTTGTAACAGATTAGAAGGCCCCAAAAAGGCAATATTTTACCATTGTAAATTGTGGCAATGCCAATCACTGAAAATACCCCTGGTGGGGTACAAGCAAGCCCTACCACTAAAGAGCAGTACATTGTCCACATTTTCTACTAGTAATACATATATAATTCCTTACAGTATCCTGAGTTTTATGCCTGCTAACCAAGAAGTGGCCATCCGTCAAAATATTTGGACTCTCACGATGCTATTAATCAGAAGATCCCCATCCTCGATTTTACTTTTTGTTTGCGATTATATATCCATGTACATTTACTTCTCAACAGTCCACTGTTTGTTTTCTGTAACTCACTCGGTGAACATCTCTAAAGTGGGGCACATGACACACAATGTAGTGTAACAGTTTTCACACAACATTTATTTTCCAACTAACTCTCCCACAAGGGAAAGCTAAGTGGTGAATGTATGCATTTGGTAAACAGCAAATTATGCAAGTTATGAGCAGCCCAATATGCGTGGTATACAAGGATTATGCTTGCATAATTAAAACTATGCCCACGTTTTATCTAATTTCATTATTCTGTACATTAAAATGCTAACTTTAACTCAGCTATTTTCTCTTTACCGAATCCCATAAAGTAAGTCAGTTCTACAAAAGTATGTGGCAGGCAAAACTAGGAAGACGTAGAAACATTGCATAACTGAGATCACTAGAAGTTACACGTTAGATTTTCCTACAGAGCGTGTTCCCCATAAGCCAAGCAACAATTCCACACCTCCTACAGAAACCAGGAAATGAAGATGATCTCAGTTTTGGAGGACACAGGCCTAATCAGAAGCACAGTCACTCAATGAGCTCCGAATGACTGGCAAGCCAGCTGTTGTAAGTGGGATGAAGGCCACCAAAGAATTCATCAGATGACCTTTCGCACAATAGAGTTGAAGAGGGACAGGACGAAATATTAGTGAATTGATGCTTCCTGACATTTCAAAGAATGGTTGAAAATGTAATTGCGAATATTCTACCGATATCTAATCTTGCAAGGTCATAAATAACTTACTGTGAGTTTTATCTACTTTTTGTTTGCCAGGGCATCATTCACCAAGGTAGCAGGGGCAGAGGAAATGACATCATTTTGCAACTAGAGACTTCAGGGGGTTTAATTATTGCCCCAGTCTCAGTGCCCTCAACAATATGTCTCTGTGAAGCTACTGTAAGAGCACGGAGTGGAAACTACAGAAAGTAAACAGCTTGTGAAGCCATGTTTTCTTTTTGTTCCTGTCACCGCCTTTGTGACATTAAAAGCCCGAGTTAATAAGGGTACAATGTAGGGTACATAAGGCTGAGCCACGAGCAGCATATGAAACCCCTGAATATCCACATAATTTGTGTCAATGTACATAAGAAATAGTATTCTAAACCAATATTATCTTGGACCTCAGCTCTGCAGGACTGGCTTTCAATCATCCATTGTATGCTGTTATCGGTATCTGTATAATGTTTTCTCCCACTTGAATGGCCCACTAGAACTCTTATCAGTGTTTCATTTGCCAGTCAAGCTCTTTCTAAAGAAAGTTCGTCAATACTAAGGCCACATTTTAAAAGCTACTGTTGTTAATATTTGTGTCTTTAGTCTAATGTGTGCATTACGCTTGAATAAACAGAGCTGATTCAGAACACTTATTCTGTGATTAGTTTTGCCTTATCCTAAACTAAAGTGTTATCTACTAATGAGTTTCTAGAAGTAAGATATTTTAAAAAAGCCTTTTGAATTTAAAACATGTCTTTCTTCTGGCGGTTCATCAGTAAGCCACATCCATATTACACCTACCTGCTATGTACCACGTCTTTGACTCATTTCTAAGATACTGTACCTGGGGTCTGTGTGACTCCATGACCAGCATCTCCCTCTCTCGCAAGTGGCATTGGACTGTTGGGAAAGAATCTGTCATGCCGCCGTGATGGCACCAGTAGGAGCTATTATGTTTCTAATGGCTTTTATTGGGATTTAATCTTTCAAAATTCATATCTTTGCTTGTGTATGTTGGAGTTTTGGTCTTTTACTTAGATAAATATTGGCTATTTTTCTAAGCTGGTATGGTGTCCATTTGTAGTGTTTCCACTGTGTTGCTGTGTGTGGGTTCAAATAATTAACACATTTCCTCCGAAGTAAACCTGACTGCTCGTGTTTTACATAAAATTGATATTACAACTAGTAGTATTTGGCATGTGAAAGAGGCCCAAATAATGGCATATGCAAAAGGCCCAAATACTCCAAATGAAGGACCTCAATATGTGAGACAATGCCCAGTGAATGATAATAATGTGCTATGTAACTCAGCCTGAGAGGATGGGAAACTACAAAAACATCACTGCCCCTAGCAGCCCACTTGGACTTACCATGTACTGCCTCTGCATATTTAAATTTACTTGTAAGTCCCTAGTAAAGTGGTACCACATGTACCCTAGGGCATGTAAAATAAATGCTACCTGTGAGCCTGCAATACTCATTGTGCCACCCACTCAAGTAGCCCTTTAATCATGTCTCAGGCCTGCCAATGCAGCCTGTTTTTACATAAATCTCTTTATTGCATGTTCTTATTATTTTTCCCTGTACATACATATCATTACATTTACCATATTTTTGGTCTAAATGTTCGTTGGCTACTGCATCACAAATGTTTCTTATACCTCAACCTATGATCGATTTTTGTACAAGGTTATACAAAATCACAGATTCAATACAATCAATATAATGTTCAAGAGGAGGAGAATAAGAAAGACGTGGATTAAAGAGGAGAACATAGGCACTAAGTGAGACTGTTAGCCTCAATGGGGGCGTATTAACAAGTAAGGGAGGTCTGCAGTACGTGGGGGGATAAGAAGGGGAGGAGTGTATGGCACTATTAGAGTGTGTGGCTGATGGAGGCATGAGCTACTTGGTACATTCATGGGAGGAGGATTTGAATAGGGGAATATGGGGAGTGGCTTGCGTTAGTATTAGGTTACAAGTGAACCAGCAGCCTGGGTATCCCTATGTGGTGACGTAAGCAGCACAGTAGATGTGCCACCCAGCTGCATAGATAACTGAAAAGTCTCCAGAATGGTGTCCCAACTGAATGCTAATGGGTACTTTTGAAGACCACATGTATCCTCTCTATGAAAAGACACCCTTTCAGCACAGACCCATGCCTGCATAGACTTCGTTCTAGTAGAAACCGTCAGGGGCGTTGGTGATCTCCAACCCCACACGACTAGACCTTTGGCAAGAATGAGACCCAGGTCTATGAGCCAAGTGGGGGCCTTATGTTTCTTATCCCTGCAAATGAAACCAAGCAGACAGGAAACCCAGGTATTGGGCACTGGCCTCTCCATGGAATGTGCTGGGCAAGATGTCACACCCAGCCAGATTTGGTGAATGGAAGGGCTGTCCCACAACATATGTACCAGGGTAGGATCAGGTTGGGGACAGCGGGGGTAGGCGGCATCTGTCCGATGATAGTAACAATTTATTTTCGCTGATGTAAAGTAGTCTGTATGAGATATGTAATGCTGGATAAGGTGAAAGCGGGCATTTCACAGGATAAGGGCAGGGTTCTCCATCATAGTTGACAATTCTTTGTCAGTGAAGGGTGGCCGAAAACAATGTGTCAAATGGGGACCCATTACCATGACATGGAGGTACTGGAATGAAAGATGCATCAGACATTCCAGCTGCATACCACCAAACGGTGTCAAGGGCGCCTATTAATGAGTTAAAAAGGAGAAAGTGACCCAGTGAGAGGCCCTCCTCTGTTAGCAAAGTATCAAACTTCAATAGAGTGCCATCACGGAAGAGGTCCCCCCATGTATCTGAACCAGCTTCATGCCAAGTGATAAGCTCTCTTGTAGTAGTGAACTGATCTCCTATCGCATTACTTAATAAGGGGAGTGCAGGAGTGTACGGTTGCATGGCTTAAGTTATAAAAAGGCTGCTTTTAAAGCAACAATGTGTCCTGCGCAACAGCATGGGCATTAGGGTGCAATGTTTCGAACAGGGGTGGAATAGACATAAAACATTTGAGAGATACCAGGGTGGGGTGGCAGTGGGGGTGTCAGACAGCTGAAGCCCTGACATCCACTTAGCCACCCATTGTAGTTAAGAGGCCAAGTAAAAGGGCTCAAAGTTAGGGACTGCTAAACCTCCACCTGTAGTTGGAGTTTATGTAGTACCACTCCTCACTTTGTGCTGTGCCAGATAAGATCTCATGTAAGTCTGTCTAGTCTGGAAGAAGGATTTGGTGAGGTATAGAGGGAGGTAGGCAAAGTGATATAATAGCTGGGGAAGCATGACCATCCTAACAAGTGCCACCCTCCCAGCGACAGAGAAGGGGAGAGTCTTCCAGAATAACATCTGTGAACATATCGAGGACAATGTGCGAGTAAGGTTACCATCAAATAAATAAGTGGGGTCACGTAAATTTGGATGTCCAGGTATTTAAATGTGGTCAGTTGCCACATGAGGCAGATGCCTCAAAGACAGAAAGCAGGGTCTAAAACGTTAGCAGAAAAGGAGTCAAGATAGGATTTCTGCCAATTCATGTTAAGCTCGGACAGTGCTGTTAATGCCCGGAATATGGATGCCAAGTGAAAGGGAATTTCATGGACATCACGTAGATAGAGTAGCAGGTCAAGGGAATACAACGACACAGAGTGTATGCAAGGAGAGAGGAATACCTCAAGCACGCCCATGTGTGAAAAGAGCCACAGCTAGTGGTTCAATCGCTAACAAGAAAACTAGAGGGGGGAGGGGACATCCTTGGTGAGTGCTTTTCTGAATCATGATTTGGTCAGTGATCAGAGTCCTCGTTTTTACTCTTACCATTGGTTGGTTGGTTATAGTAATATCACCAGTCTGATAAACAAGGAGAGCAATCTGTAGTGAGGTAAAACTGCAAATAGAAAGTCTACTTCAATTCGTCAAACTCTTTCTTCAAGTCAAAGACCAGACAACCAGCTCTGGGACAAGATTAATGGGCGTTTTCCATAACTCTAAAAAATCTACATATATTCAGTGAGGTATTTCGGCTGGGACAAACCCATTCTGATTCAGGTGTATTAGCATGAGTACCAAAGGGGCTAGTCTCTATGCCAATATCTTGGCAAGTATTTTATAATCAGTATTAAGAAGAGTGAGCAGTAGGTATGAACCAAGAACTGTTGGGTAGCGTTCCAGTCTGGGCAAGGAGATAAGTAGAGCCTCGTGAAGGGAGGATGGTAAACATGCTGCTTGGAGGGCATCGTCATTAAGCATCTGAAGGGTGTCTCAAGGTAGGGGGCCAGGAGAGAGGCAGAGGATTTGTAAAACTCGGTCCAGAGACCGTCTGTCCCAGGGTCTTCCCTGTGGCCATGGGCCCTATAGCCTCTCATACCTCAAATAAGGAAATTACATTATGTAACTCGATGGATGGGAGTGATCGTGGGTAGAGGCATGTTGGATAGAAAAGAGTTGATGGCGTGTAAATCTGTGAACATGGCTTGCGTATACATTTCAGTGTAATGTGTTGTCATCTCAGCATGTATCATCATTTGTGTGTACAGATGGGTACCCTCAGATGAGTGACGTGTTAGTTTGGGTTTATATAACATTCCTGATGAATGATCCATGCCAAGAGGGAACTTGCTTTGTCTTCTGACGAGTGCGTTTTAGCTATAGGTGTAGTGTGATTAATACAGTGGAGGCATTCTAGAACTGCGGTATGCTCGCCTTGTGTTGAGTGAAGCAGCGGCTTTCGGGCTATGATACAGCATTTAATTCAAGAGTGGAGAGATCAAGCTAAACACAGGAGAAGGCCCCTTCATGTTCTATGTACATACCATGCAATGGACCCTGATCCCGGATTTGAAGGCATCCCATTCTATTGAACGGGAGGAGCCGGTATTGGCATTGAGTTTGAAATGATCGCCAATGACAGACTCAAGGGAGGACCAAAAGGGGGGGTCATCTAAGGGTGCTGGTTGTAGTTGCCATGTAGGTATGGGAGGTTGCATCCCAGTTCAAACAAAGGTGTTGGGGATTGGGGTCTGAGTGGGTGCAACCTAAGAAATCGGCATGTGCTTTTTGGGGGAGAACATCCAGTGAGCCCACGGAGCTGTCTATGTGAACATGCAGTTTATGCAGGCTGGAATACAAGGAATAAACTATGGATGGTGGGTTATGGGTTCTCCAGATATCCGACAGCTGTCAGTGTGTAAGCCAAGTAGTCAGTGCTTGTGCATTAGTGGTAGTAACTGTGCGGGGAAGAAGGAAAAAGGAGTGGTCCAGCTGTGTGTCATGCACACTGAAAATCTCCCCCAAAAAAACACGGAATCCCATTCCATTGCAAAAGCACCCCCGAAAGATGAATGAGGAAACCCTGCTGATCAGAGTTGGCTTTGTAGATGGAGCCAAGAGGTAAGTGATGGCCATCAAGATACCCCTCAATCAACATCTAATGTCCTTCTGGGTCTGCAAGGGATTTTAACGTGACAAAGGGAGTGTTGGCCCTGACCCATATCAAGGTTTCTCTAGCGTACATAAAGAAATCTGTTGAGAATACTTGGCCACACCGTCGCCACTGCAAATGCACCACCTCAATGACTATCAGGTGGGAGTCCTGCAGTAAGGCTATGTGTGCTGAGCGGTGGCGCAGGTATGAGCAAATGGTGTAGCAGCATGATGGAGTGCATATACCCTGCACATTCCATGTTATTATAGTCTTGTTAACCATTATTCTAGTAGCCTTTTGGAGGGGTAGGGGCACTTGCATTCGGGGGTGGGGAGTTATTGCCACAGTGTTGGATGGTAGCAGGCCCAGACTGCAAGAAGGGGTTAAACAAGAACAAACAAAAGAAGAAAAGCTAAAAATTCTACAGGAATGGAGGAACAACATGTATCCACCCAAACGTATCATGAGCGTGCTAGTGGCACACAGCCACCAGGGGGGATTGTGCAATGCATGTTAAAGCATGGAGCCCTTGGTGCCCCATTGCAGATGAAACATGCACCAACCTCCCATGTGCCTTCATTATAAAAAGGGTCCATCAGATATACAAGCTTGTCACAGTGGTGAAACCTAACACTTATATGAGCCCACGTAGGCTTCCAAGTAATAAAGTTATCAAATTTTACAACCATATTTTTAGCCAAGGTCATCAGCCATCTGCAGGGTCACTAGTGGAAGTGTTGTGGAATTCGGCTGAGAGGGCAGGTCGATGTGGAGCTCTTGTCACTGGATGATTTAGATGGCAACTCATTTAGGTCCGACAGGTGGTGATTCACAAATCATGGCAACAGCCTGCAAAGCCTTCCTGCGTTCATTTATCATCAGCTCCAGGTCTGGAGTGGCACATGCATGTGGTGAATGGTTCTGATGTCTATGTCTGCAGCGGCTCCCGTCTTTCATGTTCGGGGCGGGTGCACGCTCTGGTCAGCTGGGCCAACGGTGGCTTGGCCTGATAATTCAATCCAATTCCAGCCAACTTTTTTAGGGTCCGTGAAAAATCTTGGCCTACCAAAATATATCATCTGAGGTTTTGGAGGAAACAGGAGTAAAAATTATACTCCCAGGTCACACAGGCGACATTCCACAGCAAGAAGGAGTTGCTTTGTCTTTGCACCACTAGAGTATAGTCTGGGAATATCATGATGCATGCCTAGTCCACTGACAGATCCAGTATTTTACAAGTTTCCTATAGGATGGTGTCTTGGTTGTGAAAATGTAGCTGACAAACCACCATGGGGTGGGGGTCCAAGTCTGGGGGAGGCCGACATGTGAGTACCCTGTGGATTGCAAAGAAAGAAAGCAGTGTGGATGTGGGTAATGTGGAGTGCAGTGAATTCTCTATATAGGAGACAGGGCCTCCCACGTTTTCAGGTATGCCAATAATACAAATATTATTCTGTCGAGAGCTACTTTCAGAATCCTTGTCCATCTCCTCTATTATGGGAATCTGTTCCTTCAGGGTTTGTGTTTGTAGGCATTTGTCAGTGTCACACACTTGGGGTTGCAGCCTGAGGATAGCTTGTTCGGTGGTCCAGACCTTATTTGCCAAGTTTTGATGGTCCGCACGTAACAACATAACAACGTGAGATCCATAGCCACAGCATCAATTTGTTGCTCCAAGGAGGTCTAAGAACTTTCAATGACCACCAAAACAGCATCCAATTTGCTGTCTATGGAAGCAGTACTGGAGTCCCAGTCTGGTAGGGTGGGGTCCAGAGTAGGTGAAGAGGTGGCTCCCTTGGATGGCACAGATGGGGTTTGGGTTTCTGATCGCGGATGGCCTTTGATGAAAGGTGAGAGAAGGAAAATTCAGGTGACAATGTCCACGGCAATATGGACCCACTTAAAAGTGCTAAATGGACACAGAAGAACTGTGAAGCATGATCAGTCCAAGATATAGTTCAGGAGTGAAGGGGGATGCAAGCACTATTGATCATCATCAGCTGTGCAGCACGAGCAGCCCTGTAGGGACAAGGCAAAGCTTCTGAAGTAGATGGCGGTCTAGCAGGGATTAGAGTGAGTAGAGGCAATGTTTATAGGTGGGGAACCTACAATATGGCAAAGGTGGAGTTATGTCAATTGAGTACAGGAAATACATGCGTTGGCCAGTATCGTGACTCTGTCAGTTCTCCGGTTTATGGTGGATGATTTCTAAGCTATGGAGGGCCACCAAGGACACATACGGACAACTGAGGCCGTTTATTAGGGCTGTAGAGCACCCTGCTGCCTCCAACTCAACAGGGCAGCAATGCATGCCCCGCAGTGTACACCCACTGGTCTGCAGTTGAGTGTCAATGATCATGGGGAACTTGAGGCAGTGAATTGTTAATTGGGACATGGGTGGGCGAGCCACTTAATTGGAATTCGTGTGGCTGTTTCTTGTGGCACGGCCTCACAGTTCATGACCCAGTGTGAGCAGTCAATGTTGAAGCAAATACCCAAACCGGCTACCATGAGGTGTCAGTGGCCCAGCAGGGCAGTCCACTATTTAAATCAGCATGTGCCTAGGGTGAGCATTGCTAGCAATCTTAGCGCCCCCAAGAGTGAAGAAAGTTGTTTAGTGGTGAGGTCTCTGGCAGCTTAATGGCCCCAGTGAAGGAAAAATGACCTGCTCACCTGTGGAGTGTGTTATGGACATGAGTCAGCAGCATTGCTAGGTGGGTGGGCTACACCGCCGCTGGGAGCCCGCTCTCCCATGCCATATTGATGAAGAAGTTCTCTTCTGAGGGGCCACCCTTTCTGCTTCAGCGCTTGTCTCTGTGTTCCACCCTGTGAACGTAGTGCAAGGCAGAGAAGGGGGAAAGGTGAACGGAGACTTCCAATTCACTCTGCATGCACAGGCCACAGGCCTCCAGTAGCAGGAATGCTACAACGGTCTACTGTTGTCGGGACTGGAAGGGCCCCAGCAGTAACTTCAGGGTGGGCGGAGGGCCCTTTGTTCCCGGGCATGCTGCAACGGTGTTGGGGGGCATCTTTTCCCAGTATCACAGCACAGAGCAGCGTGTAGCTGCCACAGCACCTGCCAGAGTCCAACCTTGTAGATGGGGAAAGGCCGCTCCAACGAGGCTAGGCATGCTTTGGCAGTTCCAGGCAGTCGCAGTCACCCAAGGCAGCTCTCCACGATTTCCACAGCAAGGGTAATCAGTGGGGCAACAAATGGTTCATGGATGGCCCAGGGGAGAACAGGATTAATGGCAGGATATGGGGCAATAGGCGCGGAGCTTAACTAAGACACTGGCGCTATCTTTACAGCGCAAGTCACTGCCAATGCAGCCTCTTTGTGCCGTTTTAAACTGACATTTTGAGCTGGCAAAATATGCCTTTTGCCAGGCATAAACCTTACTAAACCTTCTTTTTAAATACATGTCACCCCTAGGGCAGGCCCTAAACAGCCATAGGGCAGGGAACAGTGTATTTAAAATGTTGGTCATTAACGTTTAAGTTTTACATTTCTTGCAAAGGGTTTGACACTAGTCTATTGTGACCCCAGACATTCTGATGCCTGGGCAAGGAAGCAGGAGATTCCAAGCACCTCTGGGGGTGGACACCTCCAGAACCTTCTCCTTCTCCACAGTGAGTATTAGATATAAAATTTGGACCCTCAGGCCCAACTCTTGACCTGTGGAGGACTCTGAAAGACTGGTGTGCTGCTTTGCAAGAAGGACTGCCATTCTGTACCCCAGCTGCCATACTGCCTGCAGCCAAGCTGCCTGAGTGAAGGACTGCACCTGCATATTGAACCCAGACCACCAGAGTAATTTCAAGGGCTAGTTGGGTGCCCTTCTGATAAGAGCCTCAAGGAAATAAAGGCTCAAACCACCTGAAACCCAGCACCTGAACTCGGTCTACTGTGAGTCCTAACCCCCAAAGTGTTTCTAACCCAGTCCTGGAGCCTAGGCTGGTAGAGCCTTAAGGTGCTCTATGATCCCTCAGTGATCCTGTGAAGCAGAACCGATGGAACGCATCCCTCACAGCTGCATCAAGTGTGATGCATCCTCAAGGCTGAACCCCACATCACAGCTCGCAATTATCTCTGATCTGCCGCTAAACAACGCATCCTCGACTCAGATATTCGCATTGCAAGTGTCTCATCGACAGCATCTTAGATGGCGACGCAGGACTCTGCACCGCAACCCCTCAGATCTTTGGACCCACCAGTGCACGACACATTTTCAATGAAGGACTTCATATTACAAGACACTTGTCGATGGCATCCTCGATGATGATGCAGCACTCAGCCCTGCAGCTTTCTGGAATCTCTGAGGCTTGATGCATCCTCAACGCAGGATCTTGCAATGCCTCACAAACCAGGATTTAACATACTTTTGTTCAGAAGCCTAACATGATCCCTATAGCCGGTGAACAGTCCATCGAGATTGGCTTGGACTTGTTACTTTGTCCTGGGTTGGCGCAACCAAGAACCACAATTGGTGCTTTATGCTTTATGCTTTCTTGGCTCTTTTTTTTTACTTAAAACTTTGAAACTGCATATGTACTGATTAGATTTTTTGTTGTTTTGGTGTCAAACGATTTATTAAATTTTCTAAATTCATGTGGCATTTTTCTTGTGTTGTGTTTTCTCTCTATTACTGTTTTAAGTGTGGATTGTGCTTGCTGCTGATGTAGGATTTGACCACCTCAACCAGTAATCCTATTTCTTAAACTTAGCTTCCAAATCAGTATGGCCTTAGGAGACACTTTCTTGACTGCTTGTTTCCGGCAGCTGCAGATGAGCACTGATTGATCAATACTACACCTGTAGCTACCTTGTGATTACTACCAAGCTATTCATGTCTTCCAAAGTAACCCTACTCCTTGTTTCAAAATCATGCTGCCTCTTGAAACGGTACTTTAGATGCTCCATTTTCCGCTCCAAGATAGCTGCCCAATGCAAAGATTTTGTTCTTTATTTATTTTTTTACTATAAACAAATATACCCCTACTTTTAGGAGGCATAGCTTCTTTTTAATTTTTCTAGAATACATTTGCATAGAAAAAAGTCCCACCTTTTTTTCAGAATGAGGGGAACTTGTGTTTTGGATGTCTTACCCTTCCTTTCAATAGTCTGCAAAGTATGGACTCAGGGTGCTTGCAACCTTAGTCGAGTAGGGCTGGTCCACTACTTTCAAAGCAATCACTTCGGTGTATTATTATCGGTGCGGGGCTTTTTTTGCAGGCTAGTGAACCTTCTTTTGTTTTCAGAATCCAAGCAACGTTTTGAGTATTGGACATTAGGTAACTTAAGTCGGCGTTCAAGCTTTAGTGCACTGTACGTCATTAAATGTGGATTACATCAGGTTCTCAGCCTAAATCTTGTGCCCCTCATTGTGCCTCACATTGGCATTGAAACCATCTGTCCCAAACCTGGACCTTATTGGTGAGTGGGGTGCATGTAGGTGAGTGGTGTGACTCTGGGGAAAAGCAAGGTGGACAGCATGCCTTCACAAGTGCATGTTGGACACTGTCTTTGTGAGTGCGGGGCGATTACAGTGTTTTGTGAGTGCTGAGGGCTGCAAGGTTAGCATTGTGTTCTGTGAGTGCATGGCAAGCGCTCCGACTTACTTCAGGGTGGACAGTATGCCCGTGTCACTGCAGAGTGAGGAGTCTGCCTATGTGACTGAAGTGCAAATGTCGTGCCACTGTATGTGAGGTGAGTGCAGAGTGACTGACTCTTATGTCTTTGAGTGAACAGACTAGTTGAGGGCCAGATTGAGGCAGAACCCACTAAGAACATTTTGGAAATGTGTGTAAATTAACAAGATTTTATTTTTCAAACACGTTTAAATAATAAAGTCACAGGTTAGACGGGCCCTAGCGTTTTGTACACTGCTTTCACACAAACGTGTGTGTTCGCACGTGTTTGGCTCTTGTTCTGAATTCAATACTTCCTTTATCCCAGTTCTTCATCTTGACTTCGCATGACATACGTGTCACAGTGGCAGTGATTCTGCATACACTATTAATCTTAACCAAGAACACTTTGTGCAGTTTGTGTCAAGGACTCTACCTTCCAAATAAAGCTATTCCAATAAACAATCAGCTGAACAATATATTTTAAAAGCATCATTGCATGTAGCTGGACTTTTCTGATTTTAAAGGGTCTCCGTTTCTCTTATACACTATATTCTGAGTCCTGCCTGCTGTCGTTTCCCATATTTTCAGCTCAAATGTAACAATTCGGCAGCTTGATAACATACACCCGGACAGGATGACACCTCGGTTACCACGTACTTATTCCACAATCAAGTTCCACAGAGCAGTACTGTATTTTTAGTAAAGCCTCAGAAAACGCAAGTCAATCTTAAATTGCATAGAAATAAAAAAAAGGTAGGCACATGATGGGAATCCAATTTCCCTTAATACAGATTACATTGCAAATTCTGCTATAATCGTTTCACCTATGGACCTATGCATGAAAAACGTGGCCCCTCGCGATTGTTATGCTAAAATCAAACACTGATGCACTAACCACTGATAACAAACCTTGGACATTCTTCTCCAAAATATGTGACAGCTAGAGTCTGAAATAACCTAGGAAACTTGAAATAAAGCATTTTTGCTCTCAATGCAGCATTTTTTAAATTTAGATAAATGGAGGCCAATTAATCAATCATTTTCTGATTAAGAAGCCAAAGAACTAGGAAGTCGTTTCTGATGTTTAAGCAAGTCTGTCCCTATGGTGCTTTCCAAAGAAATCCGGGAGATAAAGCCTTTCACAGCCTTACCAACATATGGTGTGCATACAAACTCTTTGATCTAAATACTGTGAAATTTTGCAATAATTGTCTTTACTATCAACTGCTGAAAATCCACGGTCATTTTATAGGCGATGCATGATACTTAAGAATCTGCTTTCCATTTAATAGAAAATAAACAGCTGCAAGCAATTGGGCAATTGAAATATTAGCATAGAGAGTAAAGAATGCTCAATCAGTATGATGGGAATTATTCATGAAAACATGCTCTTTCTTTGCAATAAAATGTACTCGGCCCTTCATGAAGATAGTGCAGGGATGAATCCTGGTACACTGCAACAAAGGGGGATTTTTAAGCAGGTGCAACATCTGGCGATTGAAGGTCCTATGGCTCTTATGAAGTAACACCCTGTAATCAAGGGAAATGAGGCATAACACATTGGCGTTGCAGACTGCCATGAGTCCTGTTGCCGATGTGGAAAATGGGCATCCCTGCTCCCCTGCTAGGTAGACCACCATAATCGGTGTGCAGTGAATCATTCAGACCCTGGGGAAGTAAGAATATCTGCATTAAAGATAACTGCACTCCTGGCTTATTGGCAATTTAGGAAAGCTTGTGATTGTGGTAATAATGTAACCTAAATTATTTGCTGAACTAAGGAGTCACTGTTTAAGGCCAATGTGTTCGTCTGATAGTACAAATGGCATTTGTTGCTCCAGTAATGAACTTTTGCAGTTTTACTTCCTCTGTCCATAAGATTATTTCAATAGCAGTCAGTCATAATTCTTTATTAGGCAGATGCCATAAAAGCACACACAATTATATTGATCAACATAAATACGAAAACATAAAACCCAATTCATTATAAACCTAACAATTTTAAAACAATATTCTAAAATTGTGAACCACCACAATTCATTAAAATGAAATTCTCAAAGTATCAGCGCAACAAGTGGTGTAAATGCTTGCGATGTAATGAGCAATCCTATAAAACATGAAATCACCATAAATCATTAAAATAGTATCCTAAGAAAACAGTGCATCAAATAACAAACAAAATCACAATGTGAAAAAGAAACATAGGGCCTCATACCGACCTTGGCAGAGGGGATTACTCCGTCCCAAACGTGACAGATATCCCGCCCGCCGATTTACCAATTCCTTAAGACATAATGGAACTTATAATACGGCGGGAGGGATATTCGTCACAATTGAACGGGCTAATCCCCGCCACCAAGGTCGTAATGAGGCCCATAATCTTTTCAAATACTTAGAGCAACTCTGATAAAGTTTAAAGCAGTAAAACATGTTTGAGGAATGCACTTATGGGGATTGTTATAAAGGGTGATTTAAAACGTAAAGTGGCTAGTGCTTTGGTGGTGTGAGTGATCGCAAGTAGGAAGTTGGTCAAAACAAGTAAACTAAGATGGAAAATGGAGCAAAACATGCAGGGTATTTAACATGGGTAAAAAAACCTTTACCATCAGTTTGAAATAAACATTAGGTAGTGTGCAATAGCAGTTGCGATTCACAGAGTGGAAAGAGCAGCAGCAGTCTGCATTGATTGCACCTTCATTTTCTGTAATTCATTTGTACAACTAAAATAGAGTTCTTTCAAAGCCACTTTGGACACAGAAACCAATGAAAGAGGGGAGTTATAGCAGTTAGAAATACCTATCTTAGTAAACGGACGCTTCAGCTGATCCAGCTTTGTTAACACATCAATGAGCAGTGACCTTGAAAATCAAGGGTCTGGGGAAAGTCACAATTCTGTGCCACAAATGCAGTAATTCAGCCTAATTTCATTGTGGCAAATAGAATTCGCTGAACACTTAGGCATTGGGAGAAGAGTGAGCAGGGGACTGTTCTCAGCCCTCTTTAGAGCTATGGGATTTTGATATCCTCAAACCCCAGCTCCATATAAGGCGATTGATGTACAATAAGATTTATAAATATCGTTCAGTGGATTATGGTGAAGGCTGAGGCAAACCTGAACACTGCATCAATCGATTTCTTGAACTGCATTTATCTTAACTTAATTAACTATCTCCACTGTAATTCCTCATCAAAGGAAATACCCAAATATTTAAAATATTTGACTCCTTTCAATCTTGACCACCCTAATAACATGCATTTTGGCCTTAGTCTTTGGTAGACCACAAAACCATAGTAAAAGTTTTAAACATTTTAACATTCAGGTCCAAATCATTCATAAAAGGACAAAAGAAGCCAACAGGGTTTTGTAATCCATTAGATGTTCTTGCAATGAGAACATTGTCATCGGCGTACAGGAGGACTGGGACTGCACATGAAGCTAATTGAGGCATATCCTTTCCACTGAAGGCTCAAAGGACTCATAACTGTTAATGTAAAGAATAAATAAAGAACAGTGTCGAAAGCACACAAGAGGCCCATAAAGGCCATACAAATTGCACCGCTCTTTGCTTTCACATACTTCCTGACAATAAAGGCAAGGTTGAGACACTGCTCACTGGTCCTCACACCTTGGGGAGAACCAGACTGAATGTCAGAGGATTTTCTTTTCCTCAGGCCAGGACTCCAACTTGGCATTAACACGCATCCCAAATGTTTTGAGGTTGGTTTGTGTAATGAAATAGGACAATAACAGAAAGGTTATTGTTTGTGTCCCTTTTTGAAAATTGAGAAAATTACGTCCTCTTTCCAAGACTCTGGTAACAGCCCCCTAATAGCCGCTTATAGTACATTGATCACTATTGTTTCCCAAAACTCGGTATTAGATTTGAAAATATCAGAAGGGACATCATCCGATCCGAGGGCCTTACCAAGGCACTATTGTTGATAGCTAAGACAACTTCATCATTACTGATAGAGTGACTCAAAGCAAGAGCATCCGTGTCTGATACAAAGCCCCTATCCTCCAAGCCCTACTAAATTCACTTACCAGAGTATAAAACCTTTCTAAAATGGTTCTCCCACTTATCTGCACAAATGTGTAATCAACTGTTAGCACATCGTAGTTGGAAAAAAAGGGCCTCTTCACAATTTCCCAAATGCTCTTGATATCCTGTGCTCACATCTTCCCTCTCATAAACCTTGCACAAATCCATATTTAAGGTTAAAGTCAGCGGATTGTTAACTCACACAGGTAGTGTGTATTAAAAACTTGAGGGACATGGGAAATAATGGGCATGATTTTTATATCGGCAGTATGTATACTCTGCTGCAACAGTGGCAAAGTACACATACCACCAATATGAAGGTCTGCCTGCCTGATTTAAATGCAGGTGGACCTTCAGTTTGACCACACCACGGCAGAGACTACTCTTTCTCCACCGTGGCCAAACAGCTCCAGTGGCCATGAAGAGTAAGGGCCATTGGAGAAATGGCTACATGTCCGCCCACCTGATTTAGATGGGCGGACATGTTGTCAGTTTTTATTATTTCTTATTATCAAACATTACATTTATTCTTTACAGTAACAAAATCCAATTTCAGGATTTTGTTTTTGCAAAGAAAAAATAAATTCTCTGTGCTAATGGGATGAGTCTTATGACGCAGCTCCATATCACACAGTAATATACATTTCCAGGAACCACCGTGATGGCAGGTCCTGGCAATATTTTTTTAATGACTGCCTGCTTGGTGGTCATTTATTAATTGGGCGGGCAACCTTTCTACCTTGTGGATGAAGTAATTTAATCCATTCCCATGGCGGAACAGTGGGCCATCTGCTCAAACATAAATCAGACCCTAAATCCTTTGAAAGCAAAAATCTATTGTGCTGGATGACCCATTATCCTGAACGGTGGTTGTATGAAAATTAAAAGACAAGTCTTTGTCCCATGAGAAGGCCAAGTTGTATTTTAGGATCAGGTTACTTGGCTTATCCCGATAAAGGGAATGATCAAAATGAGTTATATCTTCAAGTCCCAATGACAGACCACATATCTGCTGCTCGCTCAATTTATATAAAAATAAATTAAAATCACCCTCCAGATAATAAGAGGGTAAATCATAGAAGTTTCACTAAAGTTTGTAATAAAGTCCTCAAGTTGCTCCACCACTACCACAGTCCTTGGATCAAAGATGTTCTGATAATATTTAATTAGCATAAAATGAAGGGAACTATTCCAGGTAAAAATAAATATTTGATACCAGATTGTGGTGCTAATACCTTCTAGCTTAGCAGGGGATACGTTTACCAATATGAGTTAGGCCAGGCCACCTTTTACACTTCAGATGAAGACGGAATTGCCAGTCCGCAGAAGTAAAAGCATCATCTCCAGTGGTCTCTATCATCCACATTTCCTGACAAAAGGCAAGGTTGCATTCAGAAATTAGTGTTATGCTATTAATTGTGTTTGACCAATTACTTTGTGTTTCACCACTGTGCACCAGTAGCACATTACATGTTGTATTCAGTTTAGCTGCCTATTGGCTTTAACTTGGCATTAGCCATTATATTCTGTATTCAGTTTAGTTGCCTATTGGCTTTAACATGACATAAGACATTACATTTGGTATTTAGGTTAGCTGCCTATTGGCTTTAACATGGAGTTAGACATTGCAGTTGAGACATTGCAGATGAGCTGTGTTTTTCCAAGCTGTGTTTTTCCATATGATAGACCAAGCTGTGTTTTTCACACCAAACCCTAGATGATAAGAGAGCGTACATTTGGTGTTTACCTTTCGGCTCAGCCTTGGGAAGAGGAGGGGTCTAGGAGATCTAGCCAGTCTCCGAAGGCTTGTTTTCATTTCCAGAGTCTGAGAGGAGGGGGCACGTTTTTGTAACGGTGGCCCTGGGCAGCAGCGAGAGAGGATCTTCCAGAACTTCAGACAGGAACGGACATCAGTTGCCTGTATCCTGTTTGGGTGGAAAATCTCATCTCGCAGTTGAACCGGAGTCATCAACTTGCAGGCATTAGAAAGATGAAGCGGAGTGATAGGCCCTGCGGTGATGCAATTTTGACTTTTATGCTTTGCTTTGAAGTTATGTTATAATATAATCACATGTATTTGCTGTGTATATTGCAACTGAGAAGTACTTTGATATATTTTGCTTTCATTGCTGCGACTACTTTTAAACGTGTGCTTCCAACCTACTAATCTTGTCTTTAAGGAACCTCGTGGTGAAGTAATAATAACAATAAATGTCTTCTTTAAACTAAGAAGTGCGTTCCAGAGAAGTTTTGTAAGTTCGGTCATAAGATAAGAGAAGGAGAGCAAAACAATTAGTTAACTTAGATCATGCTCCTGCAACATTTCATGTCAGAATTTTTAACCCCCCTCATCTCAAACAGAGCAGGGTGGAACACAGCCTACAAAAGAGAATGGAGCCACCAGAGACAAGTCATCTCTAGGGACAATTAAGAAAGATTGTACATCAAGGGAATGGCAAGCAAACAAGATTTGGGCCGCTTAACCTGAGAGCTCCATGTTCAACCCTAAACATCCAACTGGATCTGCCACTGTGCCCCCCGGGAACATTATGTACTGCCTGCTGATGGCCCACCTCTCGGATAGCTAAACAGGTGTGTTGCTTCACTGGGGAGGGGGTCTGACAACCACCCCTGCCGGGCACAACATCGGATGCGCCTGCATTGAGGGCGGTGTGGCGGAAGGCGACTCCCAGCTCTGGGCCCTGTACACCATCAGCCACACCCAGAGGGGCTTGCAGGAGGTACCGTCTCAGCTGGGCTCTTGGGGAAGAGCAGACTTTTGCAGCAGGGCTGCCAGGGGACTCCAGCACCAGTAGTAAGTGAGCTGGCTGGGGGTGAGTCTAGTGCTGCCACAAAGGGCTGAAGCAGGCCTGCGGTGTAGGCTGATGGCCTGCAATGCAGTGGCATCTCTCACTCTGGGCTGATGGCAATGCTGGTGTGTGGACTGGGGTGCCTCTGGGCAGGCAGCAAAAGGAAGGTGACTGCCCCCTGCACCTCCCTGACTCCATTGAAGGGTGGTGCCAGCTTTGGGAGCTGTTGCAGTTTCCACACCTCTAGGACTCTCCGCGTTGACTGTGGCTGCTCAGGACCCACACAACCAAATGACAGAGTGTCTAGCCCAACCAGCTGTGAGGCATAGTAGGTGTGGTGGAAGGCATTGCCAAAGGCAAGCTGTCCAACTGCTGCTAATTCGCAGGGAATCAAACATGTGCCAACTGTGCCATGGGGACACCCAGCTGTGACTCAGCACTACTACTGTCTCAACATCCAGGAGCAGATTCAAGACAGTAGGAACTCACTCTGCTACTCCTCGGACACCACTGGATGAAACCATGCCTTCAGCAGGAGCATCAGGGTGCGGGTGGTGGACACTGTCATATCTGGGTGTGCCAGGAGACCATCAATTGGGTTCAAAATGGGATGGCATGGTGAGCAGAAGAATTGATGGATTAAACACAGAATTCCGTCCATCTTTTGTGTTTTGCTTTGCTTTTGCCACCATAAGTGCGCCGGGTATGCCCAGGCGGGTATGCCCAGACGTAGGTCCCAGGCTCACTATGGGCCAGATGTAGCAAAGGGTTTTACCCATTCTGTGCCTTTGGGAAAATGTGTTCGTACATATGGCCCTATGCCACTGGATTCAAGCTAGCCTAGCTGATGAAGGGTGAAACCCTGAAACCGGTCCCAGGATGTTTGGTTCCGGTCCAGGGACGACCTGGCCTGGCAGTTCGGGCTGGACTGTTCCCATCAGGAACAGGGTCAAGGCTGATTTGCATACGGCTGGGTTCAAACTGGGGTGGCATGGTGAGCAAAAGAATGGATGGATTAAACCCAGATCCATGACTGGGGGTGAATGTTTGACTGGTTCCGCATTCCGTCCATCTTTTGTGTTTTGCTTTGAGTAGACCAGAAATAGCAAAAAGAACAGATGATGGATGGAATGCAAACATTCACCCCTAACCACAGAGATATGGGTTTAATCCATAGTTTTTTTGCCTACCACACCACGCCAGCTTGGACCCAGCCATATGCAAACCAGTCTTGACCCTGCTGCCCATTGGAACAGCCCAGCCCGAACTGCCAAGAAAGGTCCTCCCTGGACCAGAAAAAAGCATGCTAGGACTGGTTTCAGGGTATCACCCGTCATCAGCCAGGCTAGTATGAATCCAGTGGTGGCATGAGAATGAGACACACATCTGGGCATACACTTCCCTCTTATGGCAAAAAAAGCAAAAAGAACAGATGATGGACTTATGGTGACAAAACCTGGCCTGGCATTCGGGCTGGACTGTTCCAATGGGCAGATGGGTCAACACTGATTTGCATATGGCTGGGTCCAAACTGGAATGGCATGGGTAGCAAGAAAACAATGGATGGATCGGTGCTCAGACCCCCAATGGCCCTGTCCGGCTCTTCTCAGGGGAGGGGTAGTGGTGAACCTAGAGCGGTGGCTGACTAACAACAGTGCCTTGGAGAGAGAGAAGGTGGTGGGGATGGCTCACCAAGAGAGGTTCTCCCTGCACAGACAGTGAATTTTCCCCTCAACCTTGGTCCACCCCATCACAGGGATATAGAAGCGGCGCAGCACCTTCGCAGGTGCCCATGGTGACCAAAGAGAACTTCGCTCAACTGCAACAACCGAATCTTGGCATGTGACATGGCCATGGTGTCCCTGGATCAACACTGGTGCCCTCTGGGGGTGGGTGGAATACTCCAGTGAACAAATAACCGGCAAACGTGTTCTGAACTGAAAAAACTGACCCCTAGGGAAAGGACAAGACTGTAGCCCCAGTCCAGGGGAAAATCAACAAGTCCACCAAGCCTGCTACGGACAGAAGAGACAGTGGCCTTGAGTCCTCCCTACCAAGCCCACCCTCACTGGAGCCTAAGGCAGTGATATTGCAAGCAATACAGAACTCTAGCTCATCCCTTGAGAGTAAGATAGGGGAACTAATTCACACTGAACTCCCACTCTTAGAGTCACAATGCAACATTGTATCCTTTTTTGCAAGGGTCGCAAGACCTCACACTCTAACAGTTTGTTTGGTTGGCGTGTTATGTTTTTGATCCTAGGGCAACAGATGCATTAAGTGGGGAAGTGTAGGGTGGAGGGAGGGTTCGGGGTCCGCTGGCTGCTTGTTGCACCATCACTGGCATTACAATGTGGTGTTGAGGTGTTTATTTTACAGTTGCATGAGCTCCACAACAGGGCCCACATCAACTCATTACTAACAAGCACATATACACATTATCCATCTCCCTGGAATATCCGACAATGGCAGGTCACATAAGGGAATGTGGAATGTCAACGGTCTTAATGACAAGATCAAATGACCTACCAACTGGGGACCTGGTGCTCCTTCTTGGGCCACTAGTGCTATTCCCGAGTTTACCATTCAGGCTACATAGGAAGGTTCAGAGAAGTGGCCATATTACCAGACTTTCCCGCTGGTAGTCAATGAGGTACACCACGACCATTTAGGGAGGTATGCTGTAGCAGGGCGCCTGATAGCGGCAGTACCTGGGTTTATTCTATTGGGGGGAGAATTCAATGCCTTAATGGACCCAACAATGGACACAAAGTCCATTTCAGGAGATCTTAGAATGACCCAGCTTAGATCCTAGGTGAACGATTTAGGTTTAATTGACATTTTCACCACCGTACCGAGCGGCTCTACACCTACCATTCATCTCCACATGGCACATTCTCATGTCTCGACTATTGCTTTCTCCTGGCTTCAGACAATGGACGGGCCTCTCAGTCCAGCATCCTCTCATGGGCGCTTTCAGACCATTTGCAGGTACTCTTAATGGCGGGAATGGTGGGCGGGGGCAGCCAAGATGAGAGGGGGCTATGATGGCTGAATGTGTGGTGGCTGAGCGACAAGGACTTCATGGTGGAGGTCAGAGAGACTATAATGGACTACTTTAACCTTGATAAGAGTTCTGTAGACTCCCCAGTACTGCTCTGAAAGGCATTCAAGACGGTCCTCAGGGACTGGACCTTTTTCGCAATTGGGGATCACATTTGGAGGCAAGAAGGAGATCTGCTGTGCTTGGAAGAAAAGATCAGGGTCCTTGAAGGTGCTTCCGGAGCCCCCTGCACGCAGGTAGAGCTGCGTAGGTTGGCCAAGGTGCTTCTGGATCTCCAGCATAAACTACCTGACATGGTGAAATTGAGCAGACTCCACTCCATGGTTATGGTTCATGGAAATGAGATCTGCAGAAGGTGAAACCAGAAAAGACACAGTAGGCCTGGTGCAATGCTTTGTCTCCCATTTCCAAAACAAATATGCTATCCAAGGACCCCATGCAGTGAAATTAGAGCTGCCCCTCATCATTGATATCCCAGTTCAGAATCTATCATCCTTAGAGTCTAAAGACCTCAACGATCCACTCACTGTGGAAGAAATCTAATGCACGATCTCACCCATGCCGTTGGGAAAGACACCGGGCCCCAAACCGTATAAATGGCTTGCATCACTGTTAATACCCCACCTAGCGGCACTATATGAAGGGACACTCCTCAGCAGATCCCCCCTGCAGTACCTGAGGGGGCAACCGTCACAGTCATCTTGAAACCCGACAAGCCACCAAAGGACTGTGGATCCTACCGGCCAATATGCCTTATTAACCTATTAGTGAAGACTCTAGTCAAGGTCTTGGCCACCCACTTGGCATTGGTTTTCTGCTTGACAATGCATGCAGACCAGAATGTATTTGTGCCACAGAGGGATTCCCGCCACTGCCTGTGGTGGCTTTATGTAGCCCTGGCCTGGTCGGGCGAGCTGCAGGGTGAAGCAATGCTGCTTCTGGTGGACATATAGCGGGCATTTGATATGGTGCTTTGGCCCTATCTCTTTGCAGCTCTCCACAAATCGGGGTGTGGACCCTGCTTCTGTAGGTGGTTGTCGGCCCTCTATACCAGGCTGTGGGTCCAGGCACAAATGAATGGGCCCTCTCCACCCATTTCCCGATTGAGAGGGGCACTCGCCAAGGTTGTCCCTCACTTTACTCACACCTTTAACATAAAATAAAATAGAGAAAAGTCAGATACATGTGTTTGACACAGTAAAAGTACAAGTAATCAACTCCTGAAAGTTCACTATTTATAGTCTATTCAGGTGCCCTTCCTTAAAAGGTTCTAGACACCACCTGGAACATGAAGCTGGTCAAAATCAACAGCACTCGCCTAAACAAATATTCCCATTTCAAATGGAGGCAATAAGATTTAAGCTTTCACATTGATTAAAATCATGCCATTGTTTTCACTAACATTGACCGATTAAAAGTGTTGTGGGTTCCATGTGTATAGTAAATTGAACTGTCAAAATTATGTTTCAGGACTGAAAAACATTCTTTAATTATTTTCAACAGAATTGCAGTTAGACAAAGTGGCATGAATTAGATTGTCTGAGATGGAAATATGCATTATTGTAGTGACAGCACTGTAAGCAAAGAGGCAGTGTTCAAACAACTTACTCTGTTTTATTTTTGTGTTTCACAACTCTGATTTACTGAAGATAGCTTGGGTTACATTTTCACACTAGGCAGTTGTTATGTTTGTCAGTGGCCAACCCATGACGTTCATTAGCACAGGGAGATTCTATTAGTCTCCCCTGCACAGTAATGAAATACTGGTATTGCCCAGTTACATTAACCTAGGTTAACAAAAGGGCCAAGAGGTTTTCTCCCCGTGCCCAGTAACTCACAAGTGGGGTACGTGTGTTCATTATTGGCATTGCGTCACAAATGTTATAGGATTAGGCCTCACTACGGAGGCCTGCAAATAAACGCAACAAATTGGCAATGAGCGGGCGCCTGCTCCCTTGCACCCCTATCTGCTGTCCTGGTGTGGGAGACGGTGAAGCGTCTCCATCCTGATTTTTCGGTGGCTGACAGTCAGTTCCTGCCTGCTGGCTGCGAGTGTTCGAGGTAAGGCGGCGGTGGAGGCGTGACTGCGGTCCTTGCCCGTGTCTGCGGAGGTTGTCCCGGCAGCCAGAGGCGTTGTGCTGGGGGCAGAGTTTCCCCGTATATGGCCCCACGTGCCGGGCAGCGTTTTCGGCTGTTACCGGGGCAAAGAAGGACATCGGAGTCAAAAGAAGGCTCCACAAGCGGAGCGCGTGGTGAGCTGGGAGATCACACTCGCCCACAGTTTTTTACTCACTAAATAAAAAAAAAAAGAAGAAAAACAATAAAACAACTTCTAATAGCACATGACACACTGGATGACCTAGAACAAGATGTGAACTGAGAATTTTGGGCATTATTGAAACAAAGCCACACATCAGGACACTGCCATTTATTACAGACTATACTGTCTTATGCAAAGGTCATGAGGTGGCAGTGACAATTCCCACAAGTACATGTCTAGGTTAGGCCACCTATACTTTGGTGTGCATGTAAAGGACTTTTCATCTACCAGTTTCCATACCACAAGTGACACAGGTATGAGTGAACTTTAAGCTATCATGAGGAAAACAAAAACATTTGCACCAAGATGGTCATGTCGTCAGTTCCTGTATTAGAACTGTTTCTCATGGAGGGTCCCGCTTCTGCCCAAGCTGCCAGGTGGAAGGAATGGGTCGATAGGTTGGAAACCTATTTTGCGGCTACGGCACTGGACGATGAGACGCCGCCCTATGCTCCTGCACCTATGGGGTTCAGCCATTCATAAACTTGGAAGGTCTGTGGTGGAGGAGGGCCCACCTTTCAATTACCAGTCGTTAAAAAGGGCTCTGACCACCCATTTCGAACCTCTTGTGAATCCGGACTATGAGCACTTCTTCTTAAGGCAAGCTAGGCAACTCCCAAATGAGTCTATTGACACGTTCTATGCAAGGTTGAAAGACCTAGCACACAAGGGTTGTGCATTTGTAAAGCTGCAAGAAAACATACTACAGGTACCTGGTATGTCAATGGTGAATATTCTCACAATGGGCAGATCCAAAGAGTTGCCGAAAGTACATGCAGCCTACATGGATGCGGCATTGCAGACTCAAGTCAAGAGTGAGCTGGTGAACGCCATCAGCGCATCAGTCACAGAGAAAAAAAAGGTAGGCAGTAGGCTGCTTCGAGCTCTCGATCTTGCTTCTTAAGTGGTGGCCCATTCCCTCATCAAGGTCCATGTCCTGCTCAAGGCAAGAAATGTTCAAGCTGCAATAAAATGAACCATTTTGCGAAAGTTTGTCGATCATCTGTCCGTCCAAAGTTGCAGAAATCAAAGACTGTCAACGTAGTGCAATGCCTGTAGTCATAGGTGAAGATGACGATCTAGATGACGATCTAGATGACGATGAAGAGGAAGAAGAGACTATCCATGTGATTCACGCTCTGCAGCCGGGAGAGCGCCCTCGAAAGCGGATACCTCGATATTCTGTCTCTCTTGCAGGACACAAGATTCATGCGTTGATTGACACTGGTGCTTCCATTAATATACTGACACAGTCACTGTTAAAAACTATTCCAATCCAGCCTCAGCTAAAGCCTACCTCAACTCAAGTATATGCATTTGGGTTGTCGCAACCTTTGCCATTAGCGGGGTTTTCACCACCACTTTATCTCATGAGGAGAATTCAGGGCGCACAAGAGTGTTCGTGACAAAGACTGGGTCTGACATTTTACTAAGCTGCGGAACAGCGGAGCAACTCAGCCTTGTATCGTTTGGTTTCCGTGTGTACCTGAAGCCTGTGGATACTCTCCTTAATGAGTTTGGCCAGCTTTTTGAGGGGATTGGGTGCCTGAAAGACCGCATGCAATGGTTGCATATTGACAAATCCATACAGCCGGTAGCACTAAAAAACCACAGTGTGGCATTCCATTTACGTCTGAAGGTGGAAGAAGAGCTCCGGAAGCTGGAGCAGGCCGACATAATTGCGACAGCTGATGGTCCCACACCATGGATTTCGCCCATTGTAATTGCATGGAAACCCAAACAGCCAGGGGAGGTGAGGATCTGTGTAGACATGCACCTGCCTAATGTCGCCATTAAGCGAGAACGTCATTTAACACCAACGGTAGATGACATTGTTGCAGAGGTTGCAGGATCACAATGGTTCTCGAAAATGGATCTGCAGGCTGGATGTCATCAGCTCATGCTAGATCCGGACTCTAGAGGCATAACCACTTTATCCACTCATTTGGGTTTTAGAAGGTACAAACGGCTGAGTTTTGGGATTTCCAGCGCAGCGGAGGTGTTTCAGGACACTATTCGAGGGGTGCTTGCTGTTTTGCCTGGAGTGTTCAATGTAAGTGATGACATGCTTGTGCATGCTCCCACCATAGAGTTATATTTGCAACGTCTTCAAGCAACATTTCAAAGAGTTCAGGTCTGACGCTTCCCAAAGACAAGTGTGCCTTCTTGCAGAACAAAGTGGCATTCTTTGGTTACTGTTTCTCTGGGGAAGGGGTTATGCCGGACCCTGTCAAAGTAAAAGACATTCAATCAACAGCTGCCCCCACCAATGTCTCTGGTGTCCGTAGTTACTTGGGCATGATAAACTACTGCGGGCGTTTTATTAAAAACTTAACAGCCCTGATAGCCCCTCTTAGGGATCTCATAAAAGCCAATGCAGTGTGGGGACCTGAACAAGAGGTTTCATACCAAGCCACTAAGTTGGCATTGTCGGAGCACACAACATTGGTGTATTTTGATCCCCGTAAGGAATCGGAGCCCTCTGGTGATGCCAGTCCCACAGGTTTGGGAGAGGTATTGGTGCAAAAACAACTGGATGGAGGGTGGGCTCCGGTGGCTTATGCCAGCCGTGCGTTGACGGAGACTGAACAGAGCTATTCACAAATTGAAAAGGAGGCCATTGTGGTGCATTGGGGCTGCAGACATTTCCACCTTTACTTTTATGGACAGCCCTTCATAGTACACACTGACCATAAGCCCCTAATACCACTGTTTAATGGATCTTCTTCCAAACCGCCGCCTCACATAGAAAAGAGGATTCTGCAGTTGCAGGATTATAGTTTTCAAGTGGTATACAAACCTGGATCTCTTAACCCGGCGGACTACTTATCAAGACACGCCTGACCCTCTATGTCTCGAGAGATTGCGGATGCAAATGAAGTAGAGGAGTATGTGAGGTTGGTGGTAGAAGGGTGTTGCCCATTATCCATTTCTATTGATGAGATAAATTTGGCCACAGATGGTGATGAGTGTTTACAGCTTTTACTGTCAGCTATGAAATCTGGAAAGTGGCACAGTGTTCTTTAAAATATGACTCTTAGAACGGCAGAGGCTAAAATGATGTTATCCTCGTTACACAAGGTCAGGAATGAGCTGGCCATATCTCCGGAAGGATGTTTACGAAGAGGCCCGAGATTGGTGGTTCCTGCCTCTTTGCAGAACTCAGTAGTGGAACTGGCACATTCCTTGCACCAAGGAACAGTAAAGACAAAGTCAAGATTGAGAAGCAAGGTGTGGTTTCCTGGGCTTGATGATCAGGTGGAACGAACAGTGCACAACTGTGTAATGTGTCAAGCAGTTGGTCCAGCTGAGAGTCCCCCACTGGTCATAACTGAAGTTATAAATCCTATCCCGTTGTTTCGGGCCAGTGCCGACTTTGGAAGCTTACCAGACGGTGTCACATGCTGGTAGTGGTGGACAATTTCTCTAAATATTCTGATGTGGAAATTGTAGAGTCTCTGACTGCATCACAGATCATTCCTCATTTTGAAAAGATCATTGCCACCCATGGCTTGATACAGGAGCTACATATGGACAATGGACCGCCATTTTCCAGCCAAGAGTGTGCTGAGTACTTGCAAAGTCGAGGAATCCTTCACAAAAAGGTCACTCCTTGTTGGCCTCAGGCTAATGGAGAAGTGGAACGCTTCATGAGAACTCTCAACAAGGTGTTGCAGATTGCAGGGGCTGGTGGTCACAATTTGGACTGTGCTGTGTATGCATTTTTGAGGGACTATTGTCTCACTCCTCATTCCACCACGGGAGCGAAACCTAGCTCTTTATGCATGAATCATCAGGTTTGAGACACCATGCCTCATGTGCAAGAATCCTCTGAACTTGATGATAGAGTCCGGGAGGCATTGTCCAATAGAGTAAAATAAAATGACAAGATGTCAAGAAAGCGGAGAGCAAAGAAGCAGGACATTCATGTAGGAGGTTTTGTCCTTGTACGCAACCGGAGAAGTGGAAGCAAGTTTTGCTGCCTTTTGAGAAAGACCGTGGGTGGTGATTGCTAAAAAGGGTACTATGGTAACTGCAAAAAGGAAGCATGAAATCGTCACAAGGAACATTTCATTTTTCAAGGTATTCCACCTGGATGGTGGTGGAATGGACAGAGAACAGACCTCTCCATCGGCTATTTTGTGTGAAGAAGGAGATGAAGGAAGTGTGGAGTGTGGCAACAGCCAATCTATGTTCCAGAGCCCTGGGGTGTTGTGTGATGACCCTCTGTCGGCTGACAGGAGGGGTGCAGATGTGCAGAGTTCGGAAGTTCCCCATGATGCTGATTGGGGAATGCCTGAAACCCTGCCAGTTGGAGTGTTACCTCCTAGGCAAGGTTTGGAGTGTTATAACTTACGTCCTTGTCCACCAAGATCAACCAGGCTGCTAGGATTTGTAGCCAACTGATTATATGAGGGGTATTTCTTTCACATACTACCTGTTGGGACCCTGTATTATCGTTGTGATTTCTATATATATGTTTTATATTTCATTTTGGGTAAAGGAGGAATGTTATGTTTGTCATGGGCCAGCCCATGACGTTCATTAGCACAGGGAGATTCTATTAGTCTCCCCTGTACAGTAATAAAATACTGGTATTGCCCGGTGATACCGAGGTTAATAAAAGGGCCAGGAGGTTTTCTCCTCATGTCCAGTTACTCACAAGTGGTGTCTGTGTGTTCATTATTGACATTGCATCACAAACGTTGTAAGATTAGGCCTCACTACGAAGGCCTGCAAATAAACTCAATAGCGGTGTACTTAGTCATATTCACATTGAGTAAACAATAATTTTAATGAGTGAATTTATACTGTTGAATTTAACTTGATACCAAACAATAAAATAAACACCTACAAACACGTAGGTTTGTGCCATTCCTAAAACTTTGTACAAGTTATTCCCAAAATGTAAATACTTCTAAATATACTCCATAAGAGTTTGGTGTGTTTTTCTACAGTGGAAAGTGGATGATCTAAATTTTTCACTTGGTATGAGGGAAGAGGGTAATCCACAGGGGAACCGATCAAAGTCAGTATATTCCGTACTGTCGGCTGTCTCCCCTTCTAACAATCCAAGGGGTGAGCTAGGGGGAGGAGTTCCGATGAAAAACTAATATTTATGTAGATTTCTATTATATCTAATGGGGATTTTTGTGAATCTTAAAACAGTCATAAATGCCCTGAAATAGTAAAGTAAACCTAGGAATTTTAGATAGCTTGTTTTTCAAAATGCTTAGAGGAGGAGCAGCTAAGACATTGTTTAAATAATAGCGGGTATTCAGCTCTTTCAAGGACATAAATATGTTGAGAAAAGAATCTGATCAATTCGCTCAGTGGTGTATTTAGAAGTCTCCATCAGTCCCTCATCTCCCAAGAAAATAACTGTGTTTTTTTTTGCAAAGTGTAATATCCATTCCTGTGCAGTGACAACGCCTCTCATATTTACATCTTATCAGATGCAAATAGTTTAAAGCAATCCAAATAGTCTTCGACAGCACTGGACGCCTTTTTTCTCCTATTTAGTATTCATGATAGCTTATTTATAATTACATGAACCTAAGCCTCTTAATGCGATATAAACACTCTTCTCTGGACAATTTATTTATTCAAAAAATATTCATACGATAATTTTCTCCTAATATTTTGGGAAAATCAAAAAGTATTGATAACAGATTGCATGAGACTGCCTATGACAAATCTATGCAGCATCTAATAATGTGCCTTAGAGACTGTTGTAAATACTTTTTTAACGGTTTTTCATTTATTTGCATGTAAAATGAATAAAACATCTTGTTAAATGTTAGCCTGGAAACAAAGGTGTTCTATTTATACAGATAATAAAAATAGCTGCTGCAGCAATCCTTTTAATCTCTTCTCACCAGCACTACAGGGACAAACTATAAGAGGATTAATGCCTGCATAATGGATGCCACACGCTTTTGGAAGGGTTGCCGTTCTCCTCACCAGACATATTGCTCTTTGTTCCACCTTTTTGATTTGCAGGTTTGCCGGTATGTTTCTTTGGAGCCTCAAGAGAGCTTTTAAAAGTATTATTTTTTTAAACATGGTTGGCACGTTGTATTCAATATGTGTGTTCAAAGGGTTGAATCATAAACATAGTACTACATTCCTGAAGTCAAGAAGTGACATTGGACATTATTAGTAGACGACTTTATCCAAAGTGCTTAGTTTCTTTTGTGTTTTTTTTTTTTAAAAGGCAGGTGCCTAAGAAGCCCAGCACCATCACTAATAAATGCCAGGGAGCTGAATGTCAAGGCAACCTTATTTTGAGACTCTCTAATGTGTCTCTCGTTCACAACTCTACAGTTCCTTTGTCTGTATCTCTTGAATGTTATTTTTCACTCTTGATTTCTCTCTTTGTCACCGGTTTCCTATTTTTCTTGTACTCTTTCCTTTCTATTTCTTACTCTGGGTAGAAACCTGTGATAATTAATTTTTCATCCGCAAAAATGAGCATGTCAGCCCACCACCTGCACCTATCTGTGCAAATAAAGCATTGCTTCAGTGCTGATTTGCCAAATTACGTGGGCAGCAGATATCACAACCTTCACACCCATCAGTTGCACTGAGGAAGCAGTGCAAAAGTATACGCATTCACGATTAGTAAAGGCCCACATAAGTAAATTGTTCAAGTAAGCCGGTCCAAGGGTTGCTCCCCAAATACACTGCAATGTGAGCAAAAACTTGCTACTAAGTTTATATTTGCAGTAAGGAGATAACCCATACAATCAGGTAATGAGTGCAAAATTAGAAAAAACATAGATAACAGAATAAACAATAAAGTTTATTTTCACAAAAATAGCGAAATAAATAATTTTGGAAGTTTTATCAGAAGAAAATGGTTGGAACAGATGGTATAAACAGATGTTCATCAATATCAATTGGCATGTCACAGTGCAGTTGCTGAAGATGATCTTAACTAATTCATGTATATTTCACAGAAGAATTCACTTCACGATTTATTTCAGCTTCTTTGATTGTTTCTGCTAAGGCATAGCAGAACAGAGTTCCACACTCATGGTGCACTCAATGAAAAAGATTGATGTAGTGTTTATCTTCCTCTAGGATACTGTTTCAAGAAGAACTATATAGTTACTCAAAAGCTGCCAGGTTAAGTCTTGAGGAGCCTGGGACTAAATTATACCTGAATGTGGGCACCCAAACCCTGTGGTCATACTAGCCAGTGGAACATTCACAAAATAATTGGGCACCGATTTACAAAGAGTTTGCTTTTGTTTTCTGTTACTTTTTTTACACAACCAGACACAAAATTGTCAGCTGCCATTTATAAACCAACGTAAATCAAGATTTCCTTTGGCTTGTAACAAAAGTAACTCAATGGAGCACAAGGTACTGTCTTGTTTACTTTGCACCAAGGAGACTTCTCATGGTTGGTACATGGGTATTCCCATGCACCCGCCCATGAGTTTAGACCCATATCCCTACCTACATAGAATGGTAGAGATGCATTTGCCTTAAAATCCTGAGCCTCCCTGAGGCAGGTATGACAATGAAAAATTAATCATTTCTCTCTGGTTTTTCATTCTCCAGCATGCACACAAAGAGGAAAATGCCTTAAAAGATAGTTTTTGCACAGGAAGATAACCTTCCTGTACCAAAATGTTGCTGAGTACAATGCACATGCTCTGTACTATGGTGCAAAGATGCCTGCATTGGCGCATAGCAGCCACAACTGCACCAGTGCAGAGAGAGTGTATAACTGGGCCACTTTTAAGTAGATATGGTGTGGTTCTTCTTTCTCCTGTTCACGCAACATAGTGCAGCAACTTTATGTGCTGCACTATGATACGCTGTGCTTTGCCTCTAGTGTGGCCGGACATTATATCCACAACTTTGAAAGCAAATGTATGCATAATTCAAACCACCCCTTTCTGACCAATATAATAACATGGAAAAGGTACATGGATTACGTACTGGCAGTCTGGGCAGGGGATGTTATGTGCACCCTACCTTTCTTCCCTTGGTTACATAGTGATAACAGGAACTTAAAATTCACACACATGGCGGACAACAAATCACTGACATTCCTTGACGTCACCATATTTGTAGAGGAAAGCAGACTACACACTCAAACGTATTGCAAACCAACTAATAGGGACATACTCTTCACGTCTGACAGTTTTCATCCGAGACCTAGAAAGAAAAATCTTCCCTATGGCCCATTTCTTTGGCTTAGAAGGAAATGTAGCAAAACAGCAGATGTCAGCCAACAAGCTAAAACCTTTTCAGAGAAGTTACAGGCCTGTGGTTATCCAGAGAGGATTATTAATCAAACCATGAAAAGAGCTATAAACCAGACTAGGGAAGCAGTCTTGGAGCATAGTGTACATGATACAAGAGAAATTCCCTTCACCTGTGTCATCAGTTTCAAAATGTCTTCTAATCAGGTCAAAAAAATCATAAATAAAAATTGGTGTATCTTAAACACAGGCCCCGAAAAAAGGGATAACCCCTAGTTCTCCTACAAACGTGCAAGAAGCCTTAAGAATACGTTGGTGTCCATCAGGCCAAAAAAGTGCTGAGATACTAGTCAGTGTCCTTATCTGCTGGGGCCTCCCAAACATTGCAGGACATTATCTGTGTGGTAACTGTAGTATTTGCCACCTAACAATTACAACACAAAGTCTGGATTTGGGACCTGAAACAATATGGACGGTCAGGAAGCAGACAAAATGTAATTCCACACCAGTAACATACATGATCAGTTGTCCCTGTGGGTTATGCTATAGTGGGATGACTGGTAGGAAAATAAAATCTAGAATCTGGAAACCTCCAAATAACATCTGTTGTAAAAGAAGCACCACTAAGATGACAGAACACGATTTAAAGAGAGGAAACACAACAAACTATCTGAGGTGGTCTATTATAAAACAACTTGATTGTTGTACTAAGAACACAGAAAGGATCCTGTTTGAGAAAGAACAAAGATGGATTTATCTCCTATTGACTCATAAAACCGGGTTGAATGCTATATTCCTTGAAATACAGTCCTAACATAAATAACATACTTTTTGACATATACATAAGAACCACATTTATGACAAAGTTCAATGTGTTCCATTTGTTTCTCCCATATTGATCTATTGTGACCACAATTTGAACATCCCATTGTGTGTTTCCAATATGATATGAGTAGATAGCAAGCTACTAATAAGACCCTCTCTACAGTGTGATCCTTCAGTTGGTGGATACTGTGTCTTCACATTTTTGTTATTAGCAAACGGTCACCAAGCCATATTAAAAGTTTTTAATCCTTTGTTTGTTGCCAAAAACACTTTAAATAAAAATAACCATATAGTGATGCCACTTTACGTTATTTTCACATTTAAGGTATTGGCACATGGTCACCATAATCTTTTTGATAAAAGAACTTTTTAATAAAAGAACCACTGAGTAGTGCCACTTTAGCAAATGGAAGAGTCTATCGTCCCAGTTCCAGGTTCAGTGGCGGTTGACACACCCACAATGTTGTGACGTGATCACGCATTATGTGCTGCATGTCAGCACAATGCGTCTAAACTACAGAACACTTAACTAGCACCGATTGCATGCACACGCTAATATGCAGAGTTTAGAGGATAACAACGAGGTCTGTAGCAGGCGCAACACCTTAACAAAGTAAGTTTGGAGGGGGTTAGGGACTTTAAAGAAATTTTAACAGCTCTGATACCTGACAAAGAACATCCAGCTCCGCTGTTATTCAGGCATTGCAGCACACCCTGAGGCAATGGGCATCTCTGGTGGGAACCATAGGATGAAGCATGCCGTTAATGGTCGTTTGTAGGTGAGGGTTCTTTTATAACTAATTAGGAGTATCCGTTTAACGGATCAGGGGATCTAGCAGGACATAGGCAGTAGTCTCTCTCTTCTTGATTGTCTGTATTGTATATAAAGCCAAACCTGTCTGAAGGCGCCACAAATTACATGGGTCCAATTGTCAGCATGGCTATTGATGATCTTAGCCCAACTTGATGTATAAGTGACCCACTGCACAAAATCTGACCTAGAACTTTGAGGAGGTGAAATACTTTAAACATGTTTTGTGTGCTACTTTTAAAACTTTGTACTAAGTTGCAGACTGATAAATCGATCCCCAAAAACATATTTATTACAAAATACGAATAAAATACTGTTATTGAGTGCAAGATGCAGATATTCCTCTTTAGGAAGTTTTGTAACAGGCAAAGTTGGGGGCCACCATAGCTCATTTGAAGAACTTAACTTAGTATATACCACATGCAACCAAAGGGTTTAAATGCCTTGCTTCTAGACAACAACGCTTTCTATGATGCATCTAAAATTCATAAATAGAAAATAAAAAAAATAAGAGAAGAAACGTGTGGTGCATGCCGATGTAGCTCATCGGATATAAGTAGCTGCATACTTAATGATTTGTTAGGATTGGACAGCGAGATATGACGGTGAACAGAAATGGCTACCAACATAGCCCATATTTCCAATGCCTCATCTTTCTGTCACCTTCCTAGATCTTCCCTCTTCACTATTTTGTCTAAACAAAAGCTGAATCTTCTTATAGAGAGGTGTGACTTTTCACTCCAAAGCTACTTTCACTTGCATTGGGCCGATCTACACCATTACCTTTTAAACCTGTAGCTTTCAGCCAGTTTCTAAGGGTAAATGTGCGGTAAAATGTCCTTTTTGTCCTTTTTAAAATCTTTTGGAGGATAAGCAACGTCTTTCAACCCACCGAAGATTTGGCCTTGATCACGTTGATTACTCGCCTAATGCAATTTGGGCTACGTTTTTGAACCATGCTCCCGGCCACGATTGATGAAGGGATGAATTGCCATAGTGACAATCTTTTTATGATATTTGTAATTTAGTGCTTCTCATTTATTTGAAACTGCACTTGACAAGGAAAAAACCTACGAGCCGGGGGCCAATATTTAAGCGTTAACAAATAAAAGTTATGTTGTAGTCATGACATAGGCTTGTCTTATGGATTGCAGTCTTGTTAGACGGGGCGGGGTGCCCCAAGCTCTAACCTCATAGTGGTGGAAGGCTATCACCTACTCCAGGAGTTAAGCAACACAGGTGCTGTGGTGGCAGTGCAATGTGTAGTGATCAGTAGTAGTGAGCAGGACTTTTTTAACCTGTACCTCTGGAATGAGGCCTACAGGCTCACTCACCAGTTCAAAAGTTTTGCTTCTGTATGCTTAGCTCACCCTTGGCCTTTATATGGTAGATGTGGAGTACTTCATGGTATAGGAGTAGTGACTCTGCCTTGGTTGTATGTGTGCCTTGGACAGGTACAGTTCAGGGGTACATCAGCACTGTGTAGTACGTGTGAGATTAGAGCATGTGCTGAGTGTATATATGCCTGTGAGGAATGCATGATGTAAAATATGTAGTGCTGTGCAGTGCATGCACAATGAAAGCAGGTGCTGGGTGTATGTCTGCTTCGATTAAATATAATACATTAAGGGTGAAGTGTTGTGCAGTGCTCATACGGTGTGTGTGCTGGCAGTGTGTGTGTTTGTAATTAACACACTCTGGTTAAAAGTGGAAAAGTTCAGTGCTAAACAGCATACACAGTGTTGATGATAAAAACATGTGTACATTTAATGGTGCAATGCATTGCGATAATAGGACTGAACAGTAAGAAGCAGTGAATGTATAATATACAAATGTACCTTCAATGGTACATTATATAGAGGACCCTGGGTTCTGTTTTAGAAAGCACACGCCTGCCTAGTGAACACATGAGGATGAGAGGAATTTCTCCAGATAGATTTGTGTAGAGAAAAGGAAGAGACTCCCTCTACACTTCAAAAGACTGCTCTTTGATTCAGTGACCGATCACAAGGAAGGTGCAACAGAGATTGTCCCTCATGTTAATGACCCATGTCTCTTCTGAATGCTTCTTCCAAAATTTGAAATCGAATTTTATTGTCCAAACTGGAGAAATAGGTAGAGGACAATAGTATATTTTCTGATGTTCAATTTGGTTTTTGCTGGGGTATGCAAATTACTGAGCAGTGGTTCAAAATGCCCTCGATCTCGGGAAAGTATGTTAAGCTCAGGAGAGGTGGTAGATATATGTTTTTTATGGACCTCTCTTATGCGTTCATCACTGTAAACCAAGCAAAATAATAGAATTGGTCCGGATCTCATGGGGGTTGAACAAGACCTGATTGACTTTCCTTGCAGTCCGCATTGAGATACTTTTGAGAAGGTTCGCTATTCCCAAGATGAAGATTGTATCTCATACATTAAACATTTGGATGTATTTTGGCCCCCATTTTATTCTTACTTTATATAAATGGCTTTGATATGTATTTAACGACCGGTGGGAAGGATATACCTCAAAACAGGAAGCATTCGATTCCAGTCCTTCTATATGTCGATTATGCCATTCTCATTATGAGAACAGAAAATATACTACAGCTCTTGTTGGAAGGCTTTGTCCCTTTTAAGAATCTGTTGTATTTAAAGGTAAACATGGTTAAGTCACACCATGGTTCAAGGCCCCAGAAATACTAGGTCAAAACATATGTGATTGAGGATGAATTGATAAATAGGGTAAAAGACTTTGGCGCCTTTCTCCTAATTAGCATAAGAAAAGAATAAAATTCACTGCTGATACTCGCACACCTCCCTCACCATGTGGGCTGGTAGTTCAGAATCAATGCTGCGTAAGTACTCATTATGTACTCCCACAGGGAGGGGAATGTGTTAAGGGGCTTAGCATTCCTTGCATTCTTTTTTCTTCATGAAGATAGGTTTATCTCCATTTGTAATGAATGGGACGAGAACTGGTGGGACCTGGCGGTAATGTAAAGTAACAGTTTAAAATGCTAACTGTTTGACATATCAATACACATCACACATGAAAGTTTTTCTCTAACATGGAAGTCTTCCAGAAATCTCCTAGTGCATTGTGTGCATCTTGTGGTGTCCACATAATCTCATAACAAAAAAAGAATAACAACAAAAAAAACTTATGGGAATGCTTGCCGCATCACCGCTCTTCTGGCTCCACTGGAGGCGCAGGCTCCCATACTTCCTTGTGGCCAATCCTAATGCTGTTCTCATGCTGTTGTAGCCTCCAGGTGAAGGCACCATTTAAGTACGCACAGCCTTTGTTGGACCTGGCATTTGAGGCTACATGCATTTCCCGCTAGATGTTAGTAATGCAAATGCTGTTAAATATGACATCTGCCTAATGGGTTTTCAGAACACTATAAAAAACACTTACGTTTTTTGCAGGCAAGACAATATCTGCTCTGCTTGGCATCCTTCCACTACATCATGATAATAGCCCAATTTATTATTAATACAACAGTGCCCAATGTGAAAATCCAGCTTTTGCATTACTTTGTTTGGCCATGTTGGGTCATCTTTTATGCTTAGGGCTGTGAGCCTTTTAAAGGACTGTAAACTAACTTTTACTAAGCAATTGTGTGCGGCTCTATCAAAAAATTTGTGAAATGTGCATCCTGCAGCACACATAGAAAAATTAAAATGCCTCAGGGGATTGTTTTGGTGCAGGAAGGTGCCCCTTCCTGCAGAAAAACAATCCTGCTTACAGTGCAGGTACTCTTGGACCATGGTGCAAGAGTACCTGCATTGGCACTAGGCAGCACATTGTGTGCCAACACTGGGAAAAGGAAGAAATGCACTGTATTTTTTCAAATACAGTGCATTCCTGCTCTTTCCCTGTCACGCAGCACAGCAAGGTGACTTCCTGCGCTGCATGAGTTTTTGACAAACGTGCCCCGTTTTTAATGTAAAATTCAGATCTGCTAATAACACATAACATAAATAGTAACAGTGACGAGTAATATGAAAAGTTTATATTTGTGGGAAATATAAGATCTGTGAATGTGCAATCTCAAAATTAACCATCAATAGTTAAATAGCGTGAAAACATATTGGTGAAAGTCATATTGGAGTGGGAGTAAATACAACAATATGAGTTTAAATCTTCTCTCATCTTCAAAATGTTAAATTCATTGACTGGATCAAAGATGTAAAAAATGTCAAGAACAGCTTTAATTCCTGTTGAAGAAAACTTTAGGAAGCAGTTCTGTGTGACAGTCATGTAAGAGCACACTGAACCAAATTAATTATCTGGAGCACTTTCTTCATCATAGCAAGAACTGGCTTCTACCAATCAGAGAGTTTAAAATGACTTGCTGCGAGTAAAAACCATTAAACATAAACAGACTGTTTTGGAAACAGGATTAGATCCTTCCAGCTGAATGGTACCCAGAAACATCGATTGAGGATTATCAGGAGAAAAGTTATCACAAATGTATCGAAATGAAAGTTTAAATATGTGCATTCATTACTCTGCATAGAATCATGAACTGACTTTCATAAGCACTTAATACAAAAAGAGTCACATAAAGTATTTCTGAATGTGAGAAGCAATACTGAGTACTTGGAATCTATGAATTCTTCTAGCATCAAAGGGAGAGAGAAATATGTGCCAAATGTACTAAAGTATGCCACATTTGTTTTCTCCCCATGCTCTGTGGTACTTTTGGCTGCTATGCGACAATGTACACACCTTTGTGCCATAATGCAAGGGTGTGTTAGTTACCTAAAGCACATGTTTTGTTACTGGAAGTGAATCTTTCTAGTACAAAAACCAACCTATAAGATTTTTCCCACTTTGTATGCGTGCTAGACAATGACTGCCCCTACCTTAAACTCATGGTGGTTGCACAAGAACGGCCATGTACCAACCATGTAACACCTCCTTCTGCAAACCAGTACAAAGTAGCACCTATTGCAACTTTGCACTGATCTGGTGACCATGCACAGTAATTCCCACCCGAAAACCTGGACTCAGGTTTACATCACTTTTCTGACACAAAGCGTAAGTAAATCTGGACCTTATGATGTTGTTGTCTGGTTAATTCCCCTCTTCCTAACTCTACACACTTTCCTTGCAAAATATTTTAATTCCAGCCACATAATGTGCCTGGAGCAGCAAATCATGTAATCTGTGTTACAAAAGTTGTCAGCATCTCTATAAAGGTTGAATTCAGGGCAGGATAGGTTGCAGATCCTGAGCCCACCCAGCTCTGAAATTCAACCGTTGGTTGCAGCCTTTCACAGGGTCAGGTTGACCATTCTGCCACTCCTGGTGTACTGTAGGCTATGACTATTGCATTCAGTGGAGGAAGGTCTGATGTCACTCAACCATACCTCTATGGCCTCTGGCTCTTGTGGGGAGTGGTTTGCACATTTTTGCCAGGGCTGATTATGGTTTCCAGCCCAGTGGGGCTGATTGTGGTTTCCTGTCCAGTGCTGCCTTCCACAGATCTTTCCTGACTTTATTATACAAGATTCAGGCTTGCAGGTAAGAGTCTAGCTACAAAGCCTCCTACTTTATCGTTCATTCCTTTTTTCGATTTCAGAAAACATTATTTATGCCATTTGTTATCTCACTTTCCTTCTTTTGTTCACTCCCTTAACATCCCCCAAGAACTATGAGCAGCAGGCAAACGTTATACAGAGCTAATGATGCAAACCTTTAAGTGCACCCAAGTGGAACATTGAAGCAAAAAAACGGACCTGAAAGCTAGATACCTTAATACGGGATCATAGATTCAAGTCATGGTACCTTTGCACCAGCAGGTGAAACTAGATAATCTGCTAGTATCAGTGGCTTAAGAAAGACCCCTGAGCTCCTGGTGGCCCACCTCAGCATAGTACACTGGCCTGACAACTCCTGAGTGAGCCAGAGGGGGGCCTTCCTTGCACTGTGCAGGGAGGCCCATCAAGTTTCGTCATGCTACTGGCAAGTATGGTAAGGGCGGTAAAAGGGGTGATAAAGGTAGGCAGTTAACCCTGGCAGTCATTAGTTTATATATAATCACAAGCATTTAGCCAGTTATTTTCCATGGGAAATAACAAGAGGTTTGTTAACAAGGTAAATATGTATGTACATTCTTTCTGGTGTTTTCCATTGGGTTGTCTGTCCTGTGGAGAAGCTAAAAAAAAAACTATGGGGCACATTTATCAAAACGTCATGCTGTGCAGTACACCAGGTCATCTTTCTGTGCTGTATGACAGGAAAAGGGCAGGAATGCACTGTATTTAAAATAATATGGCACATTCAGGGGCGTAGCTCCAGGAGGGCATGATTTCAGTTGGGTATTGGGAGGTGTCTGTGGGATATCAAACTGGATTTTTACATGTACACACAGCGAAAAACACACACTCTTCTCTATGTTTTGAAGGCCTTAAAAATTATTGATTAGGTTGAAAAATATTGCATTTTAAGTACCCCTAACAATCCGCCCTCCTCTTGCTTTCCGCTGCTCCTTAATCCCCTCTCATGTCCTGCTTCTCATATTATGTGTTTTAAAAAGGTGTGCCTGCCTGATTATTGGGAAATCCAAAGCTCACCACCACACCCCTCCCCTAAAATCATACTGACCAAACTACGCCCCTAGGCACATTCCTGCCTTTTCTCAACAGAGGTGCACAGTGTGCAGTCTAATGCCAACACAGGCACTCTTGCACCATGGTGTGAACGTGCCAGCATTGTAAGGAGGACTGTTTTTGTGCAGGAAGGGGCACCGTCCAGCACAAAAAGATCCCCTGGGGCATGTGCCTCTTTCTGTATGTGGTGCAGACTGCAGAACACAAAGAAAGAGAATAAATGGTGAGAAATAGACATATTTCTCCTTGTTACGCCTCACCTGGGGAGGCGTAGCAGTTTTGGCACATTCCCAGGTCTGCCACTTATGGATTTTGACACATTCGCAGATTTACCATGAGTGGTGCATGGGAACATCCACACAGCACCCATGGAATGCCTCTATGGGGCAGAGTAAAGCAACACAATGGATTGATCAAGCCACTCACGGGCAAACATGATGGCCTTGCTTGGCTTGATAAATCACTCTTAAGTGTTGCGTTGCACTTGCACCTCATTGTGTAGTGCAAAATTGACCAAACACACACACACATTATTATATATATATATATATATATATATATATATATATATATATATATATATATATACAGCTAAAACCCATAAAAAGTAGTACTGTCAATACATAAAAAAACAAATAAATACAATCATCGAATGACACCATCTTAAAAAAAATACATCTGTTAGGAATCAAAAAGATAAAACAATAGAAGCTAGTCTTGAGGTTTTGCCATAAAATGCAGAGGACATCATAAAGACATTGATATTACACCCACAGTAACAGGTTGGAGCAAAATCCTCTGGCTCACAGACTCCTTGGGAGAGTGCATGACTACTAAACTACTCAAATTATGTTGGCAAAACTTTCACGATAAGCTAAGGAACCCACCCTCCCGTACAACAAGTTTAGATCAAACAGAGCTTTTGGAGTACAATTACTCTTACATATCTAATTTGTACTAGTATCCTTGAGCCGAAGCACTTTTTTTCTTAATTTTCAAGCCCACTGTAAGGAACAGGAATTGGCAAACACAATTTGTTCCTTCGGATCATTTTTCAGAATCTTTAAGGCCTCCCAATAATGTCTCACACCCTTACATTTGCACACAGCAATGACCCATTTCTTCTGAGGGGATGAATAAAGGGGGCAAAAAAAGAGAAATGTACCTCCATCTCCTTGATCTGCGGGCAATGTGGGCAGCGGTTCAAAGAGCAACCAATTTTGCCCCAGTTAGAGGTGAAAGTTCTTAGTGGTAGAAGGCCACATCTAAATTATACGTCTAGGCATTTAGCTTGGAAAGGAAATATTCTATCCATATATGGTTCAAAACTAGGGAGGCATTTGTGTTCATTAAACTGCCCTGTTATGCTCCCTTTTGAATGCTCATTCCAAATCCTCTGCATGGCGCTTTCCCAATACATTTGTTTCACTTTCTGAGTGTCAGCTGTAACTATTTCTCATAGGGATTGCTGTAGGTCACCCATTCCAACCATGTCAGACAACTTCCTAACTCGCTTTAGCCATAGGGTGCGTACTTGCTTGTCACAGGAAATTAACTCTCTTAGAGATTCCCAATATGGAGCCAACTCCATAGTTGACCATAACCGCACCCAGTAAGTCAAAGGTTTTAATGAAGTCACCAAGTGAATACAGTAGCGTCAAGTCAAGTCTCAGGGGTACGTGAGGTGCACCTCAGAGGTAAATTAAAAGGGGCTTTAATAAATTTGTTCTCATTCTTTGTAAGCACTGTTGCATCTGGATAGCTCCATATCTCAGCTCCATATGTGGCTGCTGTCAATGCCGTAGCTCGGCATACACTGACAGCAGGTGAAGCAGAGCCCCCTGAGGTGGCCTCAGATTTTCTCCCAATCGCTGATGTTTTCTGATGAAGTATAGTTTTACCTTTCTCCAGTTGTGCCTCCACCCCAAGACAGATTATCTGCCAGTCTTACTCTTCCGCAGTCACAATTGGCATCCTGCACTGGAACAACACAATCTATTGTCATCTTGCCTCTTAAAGACTAGTGAAGATTAATTGACATAAATTTTGATTTAGATGAGTTGAGTTCTAAACCTCTGTTTGCACAGAAAGCTGCAAAAGAATTCAGTTCTGACTATAGACCTAAGGGCGTCTGGAAATGAGAAGAGTATAATTGGCAAACATTAGGAGCAGCACAGGAACACCTGCGGACTTGGGAGCATCATATCTGCATTTAGATAACCATTTAACCACTCCGTTGATGTAGAGGCTAAAGAGAGTGGGTGCAAGGACGCATCTCTGATTAATGGGAATCCTAGCCGTAAGGTCCCCTTAGATGTCCCATCTCACCTTAGAATTCAGTTCTGACTATAGACCTAAGGGCGTCTGGAAATGAGAAGAGTATAATTGGCAAACATTAGGAGCAGCACAGGAACACCTGCGGACTTAGGAGCATCATGTCTGTATTTAGATAACCATTTAACCACTCCGTTGATGTAGAGGCTAAAGAGAGTGGGTGCAAGGACGCATCTCTGATTAATGGGAATCCTAGCCGTAAGGTCCCCTTACATGTCCCATCTCACCTTAGCGTATGATTCAGCATGGAGTACACTCAAAATCCAAAGTAAGTGACTTGGGATTTAATAGTCTTCCAAAACTTTCCATACGTTGTCCCTCAGTACCAGGTCAAATGGTGCTCTCAAGTCAATAAAAGCAACATAAAGGTGGTCCCGCTTCAAGGTGACATACTTACAGTATAGCACCTCGAAGCAAAAGACCTTGTTAAGCGTACCAACCTTACTCCTAAAACCCACCTGTGTGTCCTCACGATTATGGTCCTCAAATGACCATGTATGTAACCTAGCCAGGACATTTCTGCAAAAACATTTTTGGCTGTTATCTAGTAGGCTTATGGGCCTGTAATTATCTGGGTCATCCCTATTCCGTATTTCAATAGATAAGGATGATAATGGCTCAACGCAAAGATGGAGGGATAGCTTCATCCTTTAAGATGGCATTGCTCACAGCATTAAGACACATGACCCATACTTCTGGCTGTGATAGGTAGAGGTCTTTCCTCATCTGCTTTAGAGCATGAAACGTTTCAACTTGAGTACAGATTGTAAGCTCCCTACATTCATTAGCTTCCCCCTTCTCTATAGCAGGTAAGATTTTTATGCGCTTTTGACATACCCTTCATCTGGTTCTTAGTTTGGTCCATTACATGATCCCACTCTCTGTACAGACCCTCAAAATGTGCTACCCACTTATCTGGCTGAACCGTTGCTTCAAGATGGCTATCAGTTATGCAGGAGTTAACTGGAATCAGCTTCCAAAAGGCCTTTTGCTCCCCATTTTGAAGGGCATTAGTTAATTCTGACCCCTGCTCGAATTCCCAACCCCACTGGGTATTAATCAATGTGGTCTTGTGTCTATTCCTGGCTTCGCCTATTTCCATACGGTTGCTTTTCTGCAGAGCTTCCACAACATATTTTGTTTCCCGAGGCAGCAATCTTTAGAATACCGGATGAGCAATATTTTTTTACAACAACCCCTCCGCTGTTCTTTAACAAAAAACCTCATCGCTTGGTTAGTTAATTAAGAGTGCAGATTAACAAATGTTATGTTAGTTACGCCAGTAAATTCTATCAAGGACAGTTTTTCCACAAATAACTTGTAAATTTGGGTTAGTACCATATTGTTCGATGCTACTGTTGACCATTTAATATTTATTCTGTTATTAGTGGTTTCAATCACAGGTTAGTTATAGATGGTGCCAAATTTAAGTAGGTCATTGCATTGGTTACACACTTAGCACTTAAAGCCTGATGGTCACTATCTAGTCTTGGGACTACATCCATATCATTTAGGAAAGGCCATAGTGCAAGGTACAGAAATATATAAACTATATTAGTAGTGGTTAGTCCTCTTTTGAAGGTTGGATAAGGTGGGAAGTCAGATCTCATATTACCATTAACAATATTAGGCCATGTTCTGTGATCAAGTCCTACAACTGATACGCCACCTTAGCCAATTTCCTAACATCGTCCCGGACTACCCTAGATCTTACTACTATTTCATGGGCATAAGGCACCATGACTACCTCCATGTGATTGGATTTCATTTGCATGTTGCAATCTCCTGCTATAAAATGTAATTAATAAAGTGAACTAACATCATAAATGGTCCACTGTAACAGACTGCATATTTGGCGGGACAGATCTAATGTACACATTCACTAACACAATGTGCGTCATCCCAACTGGAGTAGCTTTTTTAATTTCAAGAACCTACAGATCCCTAGTGTTTGAGGGAACCACGTTAACTATGCCAAACAGGTCTAACCTTGACCACATCAGTAGACCACCTGAAGCTCGTCCCGCAGAAGATGGTAGGGCATTGGTATTAAACACAAAAATCCCACCTCTATACACTATATCCTAGTTCCCATGTCTCCTGAAGAAGTACAATGTAGCAATGGTCTCTAAAATAAACCCACTCTGGGTCTGAAAGTTTTGCTCTGATTCTAGCTACATTTCAAGACAGCATATTGATGTAATCCTCCCTTATCGTCTCTCTCCCTACTACATGCGTTGGTCTTGAAGGTGTGAAGGTCTTGGCCACCAAGGCAAACAGATGTTTTCCAAGATGTAATAAATTTCAGGGATTGTGCTCGAATGTACTACTAGAACTCAATTCTTTAAACACACCTGCCCTAATAGGGATAAATTGGTCCATCACAGTATGCATTATTGGGGTTACAGAGTGGCTCAAGCTCACCTGCGGTCATTCTCAGATATATTTGAGTACTCCCTTGGTCTAGAGAAATTCTGAGGTATTTGTTATTTGTTCTGTTTAGGGACTGAGGCTTTTAGCCTGAGTCTAATTTGCGACCTTGAGTTGGGTCTGAACCACACCTCAAGCAAAATTAGCCCTTTAATTAGGTCATGACTCCTTAGTTTCAGCCCTGATTATTCAAACTGTAGGTCAGTGTTGGTAAACCGTGCTACATGCTCTATATCTTTCCTTATAATTGATCTGCAGTCTCTAGTATCTCATCCAGCGGATGGATTTATTGACAAGTGAATGGTACAATTCCATGAAGCCATACGGTATTTTAGAAACATTAATCATGTAGATAACTTTAGGGCTTTTTTGTAGAGTCAGAGGGGCCTGAGCTACTTGTTTTCCTAAAATTACTATATCTGGTGTTCACTCTCTGCCTACTTTGTACATTTTAGCCCCTGTGCTAAATTAGATGTATATCTTGAACCATCCAGTCACACTCCCCCGTTACAGTTGAATTAGAGAGCGCTAGACCTGTGTTATGACAAAGGGATTGTTTAGAGTACAATGAATGAACCTTGTTTTTGTTATCTACTAATGTGGAGCTTATTTTCATTACCAAAGTTAAAAGCCTATCTGGTTTCTCGTTTAGCGCCTTTGGGCAAGCTACCCATACAGTTGCATACTCTCAGAATCTCTTCTCTTATCAAATTCAACTGTTCAACTGAGTCATTACTTTTCTCACTCATGCCATTCTTTAAAGATACAGCCCCTTGCCCTCTGTCTTTTAATTATTTCCTAATGATCCCTGTAATGGTTAGAACACTCAATGTTAACTATAGGAAGAGTGGATTCAAACCCTTGCTCAATTAGTTATTCCTGAAGGAGGGCTTCCGAGGTACTCGCTATAAAGGAGAGCAGGGTACTAATGTGTGTGTCTTTAATACTCCCCATTAAGGGATGACCATGATCTGGTTTCCTAAGATAAGCCTTAATACACTTCTGCATAACTTCCTTCTGTACAGTTTCCGTCTTCGCCCTTCCTTGTCGTCGTTTTCCCCTTATCTTTGGGAGCAAGTAGCCCCTCCACTTCTTCTATCAACGCATCGTTTTTGTTGAGGGCACAGTTCTCTGATGAATGCCTAGGCACTTTCCTAGCACCCCTACTCCTAAAACTTTATTAAAGGCCTTCCTTTTCACCATGATTATGTTTGGGGGCTGAATGCTATTAAGCACTAATTGTTTGGCACGCACTGCAACCAGGCTATTTCTACATAAGCAGCTAATTTTTACATGGAAAATAGTCTACATACCATTGTTACAGTGGGCTTCATACTCAACTAATCATCATATTCAGCAGCCAAGCACAATTGCGCCACTCGACCCACTGTTCCACTGAGATAATGAACAATCCCAGAGCGCAGGGGAAAGAGTACAAATAGTATCAGATGTTTCCAAACGTTCTCAGATTGAAAAGGATATGTCAGAGAGGCCAGGTGAATGACCCCATTATTCAGGGACCTTGATGGAAAGGATTTATAATTACACTCTACAGCTCAGTTATCGCTGAATGTTATGTGATTGAGTCAGCAAGTAGTCACCGTGATTTGCTCCCACCAAAAGAGTAAAGCTTTTATCATTAGAATGCGAAGATCACCTCCTTCAGAATGGTCTTACCAGTCTCCACGGAATGTAAGTGGCAAAGGCAAAGAGGTGGCCCTGCCCTGCCTCTTCCTGTTGCTGACAGGCCTGCCCTTGTCCCGGGCTTCAATCGGGTGAGGCTTGCTTATGTCCTGCGCTGACGTGCTTGCAAGCGCACTCTATAGCACCAAACAAGAAACAGCAGGTGGATGATGTAGGGACTGTCTCCTCAGGCCCTGGGTAATACTGGCCAATGTAGTCCACCTCTCAAAGCCACTGCCATGTGACACGTGCTGCAGGACTTCCAAACGTTCTATATAGCACCAAATAGGAAACAGCCGGTGGGTGATACAGGGACCGCCTCCGGGGGCCCTGGGAAATGCTGTCCAATGTAGTCCACCTCCCACTGCCATGAGACCTGGCACTGTGGGACTTGTAAATGCGCTACTTAGCGGCAAACAGGAAACAGCTGGTGGGTGATGCAAGGACCGCCTCCTAGGGCCTTGGGTAATGGTGGCCCAGGTACTCCACCTCTCACTGCCACAGGACCCATGCTGCGTGACTTGCAAACACGCTATATAGAGCCAAATAGGAAATAACTGGTGGGTGATGCAGGGACAACCTCCTGGGGAATGCTGACTAATGTAGTCCACCTCCCACTGTCACTGGACCTGTACAGAGATCTGCCCCACTGATGCACGGATTTATTACCTTTAAAAGAGTCTTTTGAATTAGACCTGTAACATGTTTGGAGGAACTATAGGCAGATGGATATTAACACTAGGTAATGCTACACTAACTAAACCCAGAAGACCTTACCCCAATTCAAGAATTGTGGCCATAGCAAGGAAATGTAACTCTTTCTATTGGGTGTAAGGAAACCTGGACCACATCCTGAAAAAGAAATTCATTTTCATATTTGCGATCTGTTTAGAAAGTGGGAACTGAGGTGAAAACATTATGAATGGAGGAATGTGATGCGTTTTATTGTCTGAAGAAGCACACACTCATTTCCCCTCATTGATGCCCCGATTCTGAGGAGGTCAAGAACGGTTGGGTATTTAACATACATGGCAAGTACCAAAAGCCTGAAATAAAATATTTACTGATGGCTCAAATTCAAACATTCTAACTTGAATACAACGCCTAACATTCCACTAGCAACAAATTTCGGACCTTTCCTCCAATACATTTCTGCAGGTTAGACCTGCTTTAATCTTTTAGGGAGAAACAGTGGAGGCACAGTAGTTTTCAAAAAGGTCAGCAGGCATCAGCATTATCCACCAAACAAGCAATCATGGCCACACCTGCTTAGATGTCCAAATCTAAAGAACGTTGTATAGAAAAAAACCACAGAAAGGGTGTACTTTAAAAATAATTAAATGTGGCTTTAAATCATTTGCCCATCAGCAAAAAAGAACGTTTGAGAAGTCAATGCATGACCTATTTTAAAATGTTTTGATTTCTTGCCTCATAAAGTTATCATTCCTGAAAGCCTGTGTACTGATTTTGTTTTTATACAGGGAGGCGTGCATTTCAATTTCGGCAAAAAAAGTATTTCCCTAATTTGAAGTTGATCACGATGGTACATGTTGGGCGTTTTGAGTTATATAAAAAGCGCTCATAGTAGGTAAGGACGGGGACTGGCATCGAAGACTGCCATTTTGCAGCTTTACAGTGGAAACATACTTGTTCTCCTGTATTCCTTGCATCCGACCACTGGAGAAATCACTAAAGCTTTATGACAGATGGAACCAGAGTGTTGTCTGTTAACAAGATTACATTCGTTTAAGCTCTTGTCAGACAGCCTTCAAGAAACGAAGTAATACGCTGGTCAGTGACAGAACTGAAATATCTACTATTTCCTTATGCAATTCAGGAAATCAAAATTCCTACCTACTTCATGGTCTACAAACAGTTAAGCATATTTATGAAACATTATCTAAATGTGAGTACTGAATAGATGACACATTGTTTTTCAAGGTAATAGAAGATTTACAGGAAAATCGAGGGCCGTATTTATACTCCGTTTGCGCCGAATTTGCGTCGTTTTTTTCGACGCAAATTCGACGCTAAACTAACGCCAACTAACGCCATATTTATACTATGGCGTTAGAGGCGTATAGCGCCAAAGTTCCCGGAATGTGCGTCATTTTTTAGCGTGAACCCCTTCCTTGCGTTAATGATATGCAAGGGAGGCGTTCCCGTCAAAAAAATGACTCCCAGGCCTTTACGTGGTATTTATACTCCCGGGCAAAAGAGACGCCCGGGAGTGGGCGTGGCTAAAAACGGCGCATTTGCGCCGCTTTTTAACGCCTGGGTCAGGCATGGCGTTAAGGGACAAGTGGGCTCAAAATGAGCCCAGAGTGCCCTCCCCTGCCCCCAGGGACCCCCCCTGCCACCCTTGCCCACCCCAGGAGGACACCCAAGGCTGGAGGGACCCACCCCAGGGACATTCAGGTAAGTTCAGGTAAGTATTTTTTTTTTTGTTTTTAATAATTTTTTTTGGCATAGGGGGGCCTGATTTGTGCCCCCCTACATGCCACTATGCCCAATGACCATGCCCAGGGGACAGAAGTCCCCTGGGCATGGCCATTGGGCAAGGGGGCATGACTCCTATCTTTACAATGATAGGAGTCATGTTGAGGGGGGATGGGCGTCGTTAAAAAATGGCGCAAGTCGGGTTAAGACGATTTTTTTGCCTCAACCTGACTTGCCCCATTTTAAGACGCCCTAACGTCATTTTTGCCCAACGCCGGCGCTGCCTGGTCTACGTGGTTTTTTTCCACGCACACCAGGCAGCGCCGGTCTGCTTGCGCCGGCTAACGCCATTCCATAAATACGGCGCCCGCATGGCGCTTCAGAATGGCGTTAGACGGCGCAAAATTTTTTGACGCTAAACTGCGTTAGCGCAGTTTAGCGTCAAAAAGTATAAATATGGGCCCGAATCTGTAGAAGTGATTAAAACAAACCTGTACTGATTCTGATTTCCACGCCTTCCTCGGGATCTGTATATTTTGTGTATCCACATTTCCAAAACACAGATAGCTGGATTTTATCTCAGCATACAAATAGGAAATGTGGACTTTCTGTGGATGCGTACTACTGAATGGGCCCCATGCACTGTCGAATAACATACATCACCATTTTTAGGAGTTAGCATTGCTTTAATGTGCACAATGTGACACATGTATATAAAGTAATGACTAACATATGTACAGCCATTCCTATTTTCTTAGTATGTACGCATTCTAGAGCTGAACATTTGGGAACATATGGACTGAAAATAAGGGGCATATTTAAAAGCCCATTGCGCCTCCTTAACACTGCCATAGAGTAATTTTTTGACGATAAGGTGAGTTTTCTCCCGCACCATATTTACAAAGTGGCTTGATAAGAACGTAGGCACTTCTTCTCTTGATAGATGTCTTCCTTTCAATGTTTCACTATTCTTTTCCCAGCCAAGCAACATCTGTCACCCCAAGTATGTTATTACTGCTCATGCCTGTCTCTTTCTCAGCTTTACATCTGTGACAACCCAACCTGTTTGTGCAGTAGCTCTATATGGCTGTTTTAGGCCAGAGCACTTTCTTGCAAGCTTAAACCAGTATCATATTGTTACCTAAAACCCTCCAGGGCACCTCTTCCTGTTATCTACTTGTCCGTGACATTAATCTGTTTCTCCTTTCACCATAGTTGGCTGTTTAGAGTACTTATTCCCTACTACATGCCCAACTATTTTGTTTCTGGGTCTCTATGAATGCTCAAGTGACTTCACCAATTTGAACATGAACACGCCCTTCTTTTTTCTCAGTCCTTTTCCAAAACATCTCATAAGTGCAAATAAGTGCTTATTTAGCTCAAAGCCTAAATCTTTATGAAGCTGAATCACCAGGAAACATATACATTTACAGTGTTAAGAAATCTGATGTTCCCACTTATATTTTTAAAGTAGGTATTATATTTTCTTAAGGCCATTCTGTGCTTCAGATTTCAATTCTCTGAATGTCACACGAGACATGCCAACACAAAATGAACTACACTGCTTAATAAAGTTTGAGGTGCACCACTTTTAAGAGTCACTAATCGATGCTTGGTAATTACTATGAATATATTATCGCTGTCTGACCTAGTATTGCCAGAACTAAATATATACCATGGGACATTTTTATGGCCTGGTTTGCATTGCTCTTGCACCACGCAGCATGGCGCAAGACCGATGCAAACCTTAAATGAGATTTATGAAGCCATGCAAAGACACCCTGCATGGCCCTGCGTGGCTTCATAAATCTAAAGTAATGTAACGCAGTGGAAATCTATGCATTACGTTACTCTGTGCCAGGGAGGGGTTTCTATGGGTGTTGCATGGGTGTTCCCATGCAACATCAATTGATTCTGATGCATTCCCAGATTTACAAGAACTTGTAAGACTGGAAATGCGACAAAGAAAATTCACCTCCCAGGAGAGTCATAATGAAGCAAAATATGTTTATTTCTCCTTGTTTTGTCCTCTTTCTTTGTGTCCTGAAAAATGCAGCACACAAAAAAAGAAGAAAAAGTCTTTCAGGATTGTTTTTGTGCAGGAATGTGTCCTTTCCTGTACAGAAACAATCCTGCTTGAAATGCAGGCACCCACGTAAGGGTGCCTGTGATGCCGCTAGGCTGCCAATGCATTGGATAAATGACACAGGGGAGACTTTCTAGGTGATTTGCTGCACAGCCCTGCTACACACAGCTCCTAAATATGGGCCAATGTTCTTCTCAATTAATAAATTGTTCAATCTAAAGTGCATTGTAACTCATTTAGTTGACCTCCTAACAACATATATATTTAAAGACAAAAAAAAAGTACAAAATTTGAAACACAGTCCTTGTAAACAATAATTGAGGTACAGACACTTATTTTAGGTGTCCCTTATTACACTCCTGAGGTAATTCATAAGGTATGAAAGCAGCAGTTTTTTTTGTGACTACTTTCTTTCAGAATGGGGAACCAATCTGAGCTTCTGGTGTAATTTCAAATGTAACACCTCTGAAGGAAAAAGTTGACTCTCTTCTGTCTATCTATTAAAGCCTCCTCAGGAATTTTACAAGGAAGCGTAAATGTGGTCCTTGGAGCAGAGCAGTCCTATGCCTCTATACAATATGAATTGCTTCTAATATCAATGTGATCCATCTGACTACAATGTGTCTTTGAAATATTTTTTCAGTAAGCAGGTTGCTGTGAGGCTGACCCGAAATGAGGTGGAAGCAGCCTGTCATAAGGGCCGAAGATTGGGTTACATACTCAAAGGCTGCCAGGAGGGTGGTTGCCAATTTGGACTGTGGGAAGATTCGAGATGGGAATAGTTCCATTAGATAAGATATTATAAGGTAAGATAAGATAACTCAACACATCATAACAAAACATAAGCAAAACATAACATATATGGCAAGAAAATTCACAAATCTTTCTATTTTTAACATATGACATACCTAGCCTTAGTTTTAGAATTAGATATAGATTAGATAACATGGCTTCACCACATGCATCAAATGCATATGATTGAGAGGCCTCCTTTCAAATTGAAGGGATGGTGAGTGTATGTGGTAGAAAGAGAAAAAATGCACACTACATAAACAAATGCCTAAAGCAGAAATGCCTTGAGAAATGCTTTTAGGAATTAATTGGAAAATTGGTGTTTATGTAATAATGTTATGTGGTTGCTATCTATGTTCAAACACAGCCTGCTCAATAATATTTGTTGCACTCCAAACCACTGTAATTTCATTTATGTCTTATGGCTCACCGCTTCCTACTGTTCACAAGACATGTAGGTCAAGTTTAATACCTTATCGCAAGAGCCTTACAAATTCGTGTTTCAGTCCAATTGTCATAGATTTTGCCTGAGGATAGTTGAGATGTGTTGTGCATCGGAATTCTCCGGTCAGCACATATTTCCCAATGATGCATGCATTCTGCTGGTTCTTTGCTAGGGATCAGTGGTTATGTAGCCAGGATTATGAAAATCTTTTTTCCATTTTCCAATATTACGAACAAAGTTTAGGAATACCACTAGTAACACTACTACCTGTATTACAACTACTGTTATTTCTACTACTAATAATAATAATCATCATCATTATCATCATCATCATAATAACACTTGATATCGGACTCTCTGGCTTGGCAAGGAGCAAAGGGATTACTTCTGTCACAGTTCTCGTTTGTAAACTGCACTATGAAGCACACATTCTATACCAAAGACAATTATATGATATTTTCTTCAATCTTTTTAAGGATGTTCAATTTTGGCATTCCAATCAGGTCTCCACAAAATGAGCTGATCAGTGGTAGCAGGCTGGCTGAAGGGTAAGCAGGAATCAGGATAGGTCTGAGTACTTGGATGGGGGTATGCACATTCTGGGAGAAATGACATTATATGGATTTTAAAGTATTGAATTTCTGTTTGAATGAATTGAAGTTGAGGTATTTGACACGTATCTTAGTTTTACTATTATTCCATGTTTCCGGTGAGGAAAGAGTGTAATGTGAGGCTGCAGCTTTATATTTCCTATGATACATTTCAGAGAGAGCACTGGAAGAGCAATTTCGAAGTCCAAATCCACTTGTAGGTGTCAGGTATTTAGAGCAGGAGAACTGCGTTCGTGTGGTCTTATATTGGTAGTAATAATAAACACCGTGAGTCACTGAATCGAGATTGCGTGCAGTATTCTCAAATGTCTTTCTATCATTCATAGACTAGAACAATGGCTGCCAAAAATGCACCAGATTATAGGACAGGTCCCGAAGAGGTGGTTAGCAGTTATGACGTAGGTATACAGACGTGACAACAAACAGGAACTAGGAGGAGGTCAAAATGTTCACAACATGTAATTAGATGATGGTGTTCAAATGAAAATTACATGGATTACATGTGAATTTGTAATGGGTGCTCGTGGAGCACAGACTGTCTGGAAGCTCTCAGCCAGGAGTTGGAGCCAACAGTTATATTGCTTTCAGTTGATGCAAAGTGCCATGGTCAAGAGAGATTTTGCAAGTTCCCTGTTCAGAATCCACAATGACTTTTGGAACTGTTTCTATTTACTTTTTTGAACTAATGGGACTTGCTAACATGGAACAGTGTTGTTAACAAATGCTAATTGCACTGGACTGCAGTGCATTGTGTCTCCAGTTCAGCTCACAATCATGCTGCAAATGAATTAAAATCAGAGCATACAAAGTTATTTTTGAGGATTTGCTTTAGAACACCTAATAAAAGGCAGTGTAATGTAGAGGAGACAAATCAAACTAGCTGTGATCCCTAGGATTATGGATTTCCTGACCCTAAAACGGTCAGTAATAATTTAATAAACCAAGATAATCTTATAATATACATGCAAAGGTTTCACAGCTCTTGTGATGCACCATTTGATAGCTTCAGTCACAGTGGTTGTTAGACTAGGTATCCTAGGCGTGGTTTCCCCCTAACGTTTTACCTTCAGACCTCCTGTTTTTGCTGACATTGTTTTGCTGGCCTTGGGACTCTGCTCAATTTACCACTTCTAACCAGTGCTAAAGTGCTTGCGCTCTTTCCCTCAAACATGGTAACACTGCTTTATACAAAATTGGCATATTTAATTAACTAGTAAATTGGCACTGCTTGTGCCCAGGGCCTGTAAATTAAATGCTACTAGTGGATTTGCAGCACTGGTTGTGCCACCCACTTAAGTAGCACTTTAAACATGCCTGGACTGCTGCTCTAAAGGGACTGCTGTCCTGCTTTGCTTGCCTGCTGCCCTCTTGGCTTGGGAAGGTCCTGCATCTTCATCATGAACCCTCAACCCCAGAGTGACTTTAAGGGCTGGTCTGCTGGCCTCCTAATTTGAGCCTCAGGGACATAATAGGCTCTCCAACCAGATCCTAAACCAGTTGTAGTGAGACCTTGAACCCCCCCCCCCCCAGTAGGTGCCATTCAGGTTCCGGACTCTTGGTGTTGCTCCGCAAGCCACTGCCAGTCCATCTATTCACACAGCAGCATTGACCACTCACAGGGGACTGCCAATGTGAAGGTCCAGCTTGGTTGTCCATGACGCCTGGCCTTAAAGCCACACCAACAACCTCTTGCGATGCTCTCCTTGCTTTTTGCGGCCCTCTGCAATGCAAACAGGACACTTGGCACAAAACCTTAGAAGGTACAACTTCAGGAGAACTAACCTGGGACTGTATCCGACATGCGCTCCACCGTGGTCGGCCTGAACTTTTAACTTTCACCTCATCCAGAGTGGCCAGGTAACAGAGGTTGGTGCTTTGCGCTTTTAGGACCTATTTTATACTTTATTTTTAAAACTGTCATAACTCCGGTTCTATTGATTGGATTTTTGTTGTTTTGATCCTGTTTCATTTTTTAAATCAGCTCTATTTTTCTAATTTGGTGGGGATCCTTGTTGTGTGGTCTTTTCACAGTTTTACTGTTTGAAGTGTTGACAAATACTTTACAAACTACAGGGGGTTGAGCACAGGTTAATTTGGGGTTTGTTTGTCCAATACCCTGACAAGGATTGTAGTTGCTGCTTGGCCATGGTTCACACCCAGTAACCCAATTTCTCACAGTGATCTATCTTATTTCTGCAGACTGTGCTGAGCAGACAAGTTTGGAAGGAGAGTGGATGCAATGGAATGGCATGGTGAAGTAAGACTGCTGCTATCAGCAGGTCCTCATTGTGTGATGTGCTAGCTGTGTTTAAATTCCTGTGGTTCCACTGCTGTCTTATTTGGTGGAGCAGATCGGTAACAGAATGGACATCATACCATTGTTAAAGGATAGAAAAGACATCTGAATGCACCAGAAGCCAACTATCTTTGTGGGCATGGGAACATGGGAAAATGTGTTTCAAACAATTAATTTACATATACTGTAGTGTGTAGTTTGTTGACTTGGTCAGACATCTTTGGTTTTGATATTGCATTAAACAGCAAATATGCGACCCTTGAATGGACTGACCTATAGTCTTAAATCACCTTTCTAGGACTGATTGTCAAATCAAGTACAATAACGTAAGTATGGATTATTACAATCTATATTAAAAAAATTCCCAGCTCTGCTTTTTCTGTATTACAATGACTTGCTGCTGTAATGATCTACCAGAAATATATGCAATGATAGAGCATCTATCCTTGGTTAAGTGGCCTGTACTAGGAATTTGCTTATAACATTTTGTTATCATGTAACATGCGTATTCAGCTTCTGAGCATGTTGAAAGGCTTGTGTGAAAGAATAAATATTATCCATAGCTTTTACATCTAAATTAGAAACAAAGCATGACGCAGTTAAGGAATATTATCTTGATATAGCTACTACAACATAATTAATATTATCAAAAACATGTATATTTAATGTACTCTCCCATGTATCTTATACGACGTCCTGAAAACTGAATGACATCCTTGCAATAAATCATCATGGAGCTCTATATGTTTTGTGTGTCTATATGACTAAGGGCCAGATCTACTAAGAATGGTTTCAGTAAAAGCGATTTGAAAAAAAATGTACGCTGAATTAACTGAATCTATTCAGTTTCTGTGAACTGACTTAAATAGTGTAGAAAACCAGGTTACTGGTTAAGGGGGTGAAACCCTACTCAAGCAGCAACCACATTTTCTGTCAGGGTGAAACACAAGCAAAAGCCAAACTATCTTGCTTTTAACCCTCTGGTAGGTTAGCAAAAAAGCAATCAGGCTTAGCTTAGAGGCAATATGTAATGTACGTATCCAGCACTTCAAACACCAATAACGATGGAGCGCAGGCCAGATACAGGGTCCAAGATGGGCCCTGTGAACATTGTACCTTGAGACCTAAGAAAGCCGTCCATCAGTGATAACCTCTATGGATCTAGCCTGCAACCTGACCACCAAATACCACATGGATGAGTGATTCTTGTGTGAAACTGGACTAAATTAGAAGGTGAACCTTCCACTGAGATTAAATTGGTCCCTGTATCCGACCCACACACTATTGCAGTAGACTTTAACATTTGACTTGGACCCAGTCCAACTTCACTGAATAACTGCAATTGGCGCTTTGTGCTTTTTGGTAATATTTCCACTGAAAAAACATAGAAATTCCTATCTCCAGTTCTACTTATTGGATTTTTGTAAATTAGATGCCATTTTGTTTATTAATTTATTCTTGGTTTTTCTAAAATGTGTTTTTTTTGCTTTGTATTTTCTTACTGTTGGTGCATACATACTTTGCACATTGCCTCTAAAATAGGCTTGACTTCTTTTGTGTCATGCTACAAGAGGGTTCAGCACAGATTTATTTATTGACATTTGTGGTTCACCTTGCAAAGGACTGAGATTATTACTTGAGTGGGGCTCTCACCTCTCTCAACTAATAACCCTATGTCTTACAATGAGTTTAGTCAGAAACCTTAAGTTGATGATAAATGGGAAACTTCCAAAATGTTCCACAGAACAAATAGCCAGAAGCAACAAAAATGCATAAATTCAATAGAATTATTTTTCAGAAAAATGCTTTTGTAACACTTAACACTTAACATTTATAAAATGTCTTAAGAGAGCTTCTGCTACTACCTGAAAAATAAATGTTTATTTAGCTTCTTGTGCTGTTTTAGTTCCCTTGTGCCAAACTGGGAACAATATAGGATGCTGGCAGACATTATGACCAACACTGTAAATTCAGTTTAAAATCATAGTGCCTGATTTAGATGTTGGTGGAGGGGAGTACTCGGTCGCCAGCATGACCAATATCCCGTCCACTGTATTATGATCCAATTAAATCCTATGGAGCCCCCTAATACAGAGGAAGGGAAATCCGTCATGTTTGTGACGGGGTATTCCCTCCACCAAGATCTAAATCAGGCCCCTAGCTATTAATACCTGGAGTGTATACTTAAAAGATAAACTCTTCTGCCTCTTCTACAAAAAGAACACCATTTGATATTTGAAAGACGCTGGAAAAGGGTGGGATTTATACGTTGTTTGCTGAAATGCATTTTTCCACAGCACTATGGGGCAGATTTAAGATCCCCTTGCACCATATATTGCCACATTGGCATCATTTTTATGACACTAACGTGGCAATGTTATGGCAAAAACGACATGCTAGATTTACAAAGTGGTGCAATGCATGCATTGCACCGCTTTGTCACACCTTGCTCCAGGCATAATGTATGCAAGGGGGGCGTTCCACCTTTAGGGGGGCCAAAACAATGCACAAAGAAATCTAAAAGATTTCTTTCTGCCATTTTTTTGGCATTTTTAATGCCTGCTTAAAGCAGGTGTTGAAAAGGGGCCCACCTTTGGTTACAATGGGCACCTATGTACTGTTTAGGGATAGCACCAAAATGTTGATGCTAACCCTGAACAGTACATCAATAGTGTCAAAACGCGCATTCAAGTTTTCTGCTAAGGGACTCCAAGTCCCAGAGGAACGGAGGCAGAGGGAGGAGCCAAGCCCCCGGTGAGCACTTAAAGCGCTGACCTTTTTACGCTGTGCGGGACGCGCATTCAAGTTTTCTGCTAAGGGACTCCGAGTCCCAGAGGATCGGAGGCAGGGGGAGGAGCCAAGCCCCCCAATGAGCGCTTAAAGCTCTGAACTTTTTACGCTGTGTGGGACTCGCAGTCAAGTTTTCTGCTAAGGGACTCCGAGTCCCAGAGGCTCGGAGGCAGGGGGGGGGCCAAGCCCCCCGGTGAGCGCTTAAAGCTCTGAACTTTTTACGCTGCGCGGGACGCATAGTCAAGTTTTCTGCTAAGGGACTACGAGCCCCAGAGGAACGGAGGCAGGGGGAGGAGCCAAGCCCCCCTGTGAGTGATTAAAGCGCTGAACTTTTTACGCTGCGTGAGACGCACACAGGCGAAGCCCAGGCCAAGGGTGGGCCCGTCCTTTGGCCATCAGCGACTGACAGAGGCCGGTCTGGGCCACCCCTCTTTAAATCACGCTTAGAGGGTGAGCGTGAGTTTATTGCTCTGACATTCTTTTACCTGTGAAGGCATTTGTCTCATGAATTGGTGCCCTTTGGCTCCCTCACTTGGTTAAACTTATCACTCCTACTTCTACGTTTGTCCATTGCTGTCCTGCTGTCCCGTCACAAGCTATCCACTGTGTATCATGAGGATGGGCAGGAGAAGGGGCCTGCAAACTGGGGCCCAAGGTGGTGGCGGAGGGCAGGGAAGCTCAAACACAACCCTGGACTCCTTTCTTGCAAGAGCTGTTGGGGTTGTAACCAAGGTGATTGACCTGGCGTAGAGGAGGCTCTCTCTGGAAACGGGTGACTGGCACCAAGCTTCTGTAGCAAGCAATGCTTTGGGGACTTTGGAAGATGAAGTGGCTCCTTCCGGGAGTGAGCAATGTGCTGCCTCTGTAATCCACGTTCTTGCAGAAACGGAGGCCTGTGGTGGGTCTGGGCCCTCAAGGAAAAGCAAAAGGCTTTTGATGGTCAATCTGCCACTTTGTCCCCTGGATAGCTGTAGCCCCCCCCCGAAAAATAAAAAGCACCGAAGAAAGCCGGGGATAAACTGAAATCATCTCTCACTGTAAATTCCAGGGGCCCGTTTGATGGCAATGACTTTAGCAAGCCCCCGGGTGGTGGAGTTGATAATCTATTGCTGAAATTTAAGGAGTTGATTGAGGTTAGTTTGTCTCCAGTTTTGGTAAAACTGTTGGCTCTTGAAATAGCAGTCTCTCGGCTGTGTGAGCAAGTGAAGCTCAGCCCAGCCACAGGCGGTCCCCCGGATCCTAACTGCCAATACCAACTGTGTGAGGGGGAGCGTCTACATGAGGGTGCTCCCAGGGCACTGGAGAGAGCTATACGGCAGCCTGTTAACATTACAAATCTAGGGGCACAGGGTTTTTGTGCAGAGACTGTTCTGGCTGTATCTTCTGCTCCTTCCACAGGTGCGAGGGAGGAAATCAGGCCAAGAGGTGGTAGGAAATCTGTTAGTGGGTCTGTGGAGAATGGGAGGGAGTCTCAATACAATGGAAGTATACAAAACCGGCCTTCAATGAAGAAAAGTTCCTCACTGGTTTGTTTGGACCTTCCTCCGGCCTGTGCCCCTAACCGGCCTTCAATGAAGAAAAGTTCCTCACTGGATTGTTTGGACCTCCCTCCGGCCTGTGCCCCTTATGTGGTGGTGATGACAGACGTCCCTGCTCTTGCTCCAGGCTCTAGCGAATCTACGGACCAACTGAAATATAAGACTGGCCGTTGGCTGAGTAAAAACTGTGATTTTGCTTGTGAGAGAGCGTAGTTTATATAATCTATATTAACATGAAATGTTTATGAACTAATGTGTGATAATGCCGCTTAGAAATTGTATTCATGTATTTTGCCTAAATGTGCACTTGAAATGTGACTACGGGGAGTAGCCGCCAATGTATACGGGGACTAATAGAAATGACTAATGTGATATTAAAGTATGGTTTTGTACTAATTACTAATGATTATGATTATTAAAGTTATGCTAAAATAAATCTGGTAGGCCTTAAGTTAGCCTGAGCCGACGCCTAGCTGCCTGGCTCTCATATTAAATGTGTTTTTCTAACGTGCAGAGTGCTGACTCGCAAAAGGACATGACCTCTTCTTTTCTTCAACTAGAAGCTGAATGTAACCATAGTGGATCCGTTCTCATGAAATTCATCTTGCTTGTAGAAATGTTTAGCTAAAATGCAACAGTGTAGATTAGTATAATGTACAAGGTCATTTAAACCGGTGAAGACAATGGAGCTACTGACCAAAAGATGTGCAAAGAATTACAGAAGGATGAAATCATACCGGACGTGCTACCTCTGAAGACGTCAATCATTTGGACCAATAAAATGTCTGTAAAATAATATGGGGTGAAAGACTAATGACATAATCTATTTTCTAATAGGGTAAAGATAGTGGGGTATAACAATCAAGTTTTAGGGGAATGTACAACGAAAAAGGGATAAAAAAAAAAACATGACACGGGGAGCCATTAGAATTGGTTAGAGAAATACTGTTGATTTGATCCAGAGACTTTGTCACTTTGTCTGGTGACTTTGCTGATTTTACTTAGAACCCTCCTTTTCCGTAGATTGCCCATTTACACTTTGCCTCTTTATGAGGGAAGTGCCCCTTTTGCCCCAGAAGCTGAGTTCTGACTGATGGCGAATCAACTGATGTCCTGAAGACGAAGACTGAACCTGAGTGCTGACCTAAACCTTGGAGGGTAACTATGACAATGAAATTGTGATTTGTCTGTTTGCTTTACCTTTCTAGGTACCAACTGCTTACTTTTGACAGAGACCGTAGCTAGATGTTTTACAAATTGGTGTTCTAAATTGTTTTGCATGAAGCCCAACATGCCAATGCTAATCAGTGGTTAGGACAGGTCCTCACTAAACTGACGCGAATAGACAAAGGACTAAATCTATGCTTTGTTGAACTGACACGTTGATGACACTCTGCTAAAGTTGATCTATGTACATGCCTTGTTATGTTCTGATGTTCGCGATTCTTGCCTTAATGAAATCTTATCAGAGTTGCCATATTGTGACTATGCTATTGTGTTTCTTGGTTTTGAGATTAACACATCTGCTTTTAGAATTGTAATAATAGGGAATAAAACTCATACAATTCTACTAAACTGGCGTGGTTATTCATGACTGCAAGGTCATGGTAGTGTCTTGAGTTTATTAATGTCTTTGACTAAAGTGAAATGCATCGTTGTAATTGTTGGACTTTTTGCCTTCCCCAGGGTCATCCCCAGTCTTTTTGCCTCCTTCCTCCTGGTTTTTCTGACCTCTCGCTGTTGGCTCTAGGACTCTGAGCACTTTATCACTGCTGACCAGTGCTAAAGTGCAGGTGCTCTCCCATCTAAAGTTGGTATGATTGGCTTATACCTAATTGGCATATTTAATTTACCTATAAGTCCCTTGTACAGTGGTATCTATATACCCAGGGCCTGTAAATTAAATACTACTAGTGGGCCTGCAGCGCTGCTTGCGCCACCCACTGAAGTAGACTTTTAAACCTGTCTCAGGCCTGCTAGCACAGGGCGTGTGTGCGCAGTTTTCTGCCACAGTGACCTGGCATCTAAACTTACTTGCCAGGCCCAGAACTCCCCTTTTACTACATGTAAGTCACCCCTAAGGTACGCCCTAGCTAGCCCTATGGGCAGGGTGCTATGTATGTAGAAGGTAGGACATGTGCCAGGTTGCGTGGCCTGTCCTAGTAGTGACAAACAGCCTAACTTGGTGTCTCAGTGCTGTGAGTGCTGCCTTCTCATAGGATTGCATTAGAAATGCCCTGCCTTATGTGTAAGGGGTATTGTCTGATTTATGAGGGGTAGCGTAGGCGTGTTTGGTATGGTTGTGATGGTGATAATAAATTCTGCTTACTGGTGTGGGTGTATTTTTTATTACTATCCCAGAAATGCCACTTCTAGAAAGTGCGCATTTATCTGTGCTTATGACTCTGGTGTTTTGCAGCTTGACTCCAATCCACGTCTGGCCAGAGTGACAGTTGGGGCTTTGTGCATACTTTTCAGACTGCCTGTACACAGGGAGGGTGGAGGTGTCACAGAGGTGCATCTGCATACTGAATAGTCTTCCTGGGCTGAGAGAAGGGAGAGGTGGGGCACACCTGCATTTGTAAAGACTGTGCCCTGGCCTCACACAATAGGGTTGTTAACCCCCCACTGATGTTTGGAGCCTGTGCTGAAAGGATAGAGGGGGCACTCCCAGAACCAGTTGTAACTGGCTGGAACCTCCTCTCCCTACCATTGTAAAGCACTGTAAGAACTGACTATAAGTACAGAGGAATTTTCCCCACAATTTGGAGACTCTTGGAATCATCTTGGAACTGGACACCAAAGGCTGAAAGGACTCACCAGGAACCGCCATGGACTGCTTCTGCTGTGCTGACCTGTGACCTGCCTGGTCACTGTGAAGGACTTGCCACTTGCTGCCTTTCCCTTGTGCTGGCCTGTAGCTGGGCCCTCCACCTGAGGACCTTGTCTTAAGATTCTGCTCCCCAGGGGCAGGGTGCTGTGGCCCCTGACCCCTGCATCCATTTCTTCATGAGGGGTGCTTCTCCGTGGTTGCGGCTGCCATAGTGCTGATTGCAGCGCGCTTATGGAGCCTTGGGAGCTCGTAGGCTCCTTGCTGCATTGTGCCCCTTTAAATAAGATCACCGCAGCGGCCCGGGAAGCTGGAATAACACTCGCGCACTGCATCCGGTGCAGGCGAGTGTCTGCTTGGGCCCCAGGAGGGGTCTGATCTTCTTGTGGCTTCACAGCAGGACCAGGGGAAGGAGCGGGGTGTGCACCCTTCCCCCTGACCTCTGCGTTAGGAGCAGGATGCTCCTTTTCTGCTGTTAGGTAAAACGGGCATTAATGTGCCCCCCCCTTGGTGGAAGGACCAGTGGAGGCCCGTGGGGGCCCCCAGAGATCGCGGGTCCCGGGAGGGGCCTGTCATTAAACCTGAGGGGGTGCGTGGTGCCCCCCTCCTGCCCTAAGTTGTTTTTGCTGGCTTTGGCCCCCCTTGTGAGGGCCGGTTGAGGCCCTGGGGTCCCCCAGTAATCACAGTCCCCGGAGGGGCCTGAATATAAAAGAGAGGAGGTGCATGTCGCCCTCCTCTGACCCCAGAGTATAAGGGAGGCCCCCGTTTTGCGCATAGGAGCGCCGGGGGCCCCATTGTTCGCCTTCTAGGCACTGGAGGTGCCTTCATCCAACCAGGTACTGTTTAAAGGACCAATATAGTTGCAATCCAAAGTTCTTTCTACAGACTTTTGTTTGATTCATATATTACCTACCTGCGTTTGATGTTTTTACATATGTGTATGCAAATGTTCCTTTTATGGACATGCTTGCTAATATGTTTTTCTAACTTGCCATATGTTTTCTAATGTTCCTACTATGGGCATTTTATGATATTCTTATGACAAGTGCTGTGATGTAATAACGTGTTTTCCTGACTACTGATTATGTTGCAGAATACTGAGTAACTGTTGTGTTATGTGTGACTACTGCTAGGTTGCAGAGTAACTAATGTGTAACGTTCTGACAACTGCTAAGGTAGCAGGATAGTACTGATATGTGATGTTTGGTCTGATAATTGCCTTGTGTACAATACAGTATATTTTCATATAATCTGGTGTTGTGTTGCCTTTGTGGTGGGGATATTGCGTCACATGTGTTGTGTGTGTTGTGCAAACGCTTTACACACTGCCTCCGGGTTAAGCCTGACTGTTCGTGCCAAGCTACCAAGGGGGTGACCAGGGGTTATCTTGGACGTGTAACTCCCTTGCCCTGACTAGAGTGGGTAAGTTCTGCCTGGCTGAGGTGCATACCCTAGCCAACCAGAAACCCCATTTCTAACAGTAATAAATATTGATGACATTATTGACGTATTGATTGATGTATTGATTAGCTATCTCGTCCTAAGGTGTCTCTCAACTGGGTCAAAAGACTCATTGGCCTAAAACGAGTCCTGATGTGTAATAAATTATCATAGAGGGACGCGTTAACAGTTCTGGTAGCAGAGCGACGGTTTGGCCCTTTGGGGCCCTAGGACGGAGAATTATTGTTAAGATTGTTTTTCTGAGATAATGCAAATTGGAGATATGATGTGTTTCTAAATTCCCCCTGACTTTCCCGGGATCTCGGAGCCTGCCTAAGTGAGTTGGGAATGTTCTCGGCGTTTTAGCATGTGTGGTGTAGGATTTTGCACTTGCTCAGCTTATGCATTTTGCAGGTGATTTGTGAAGTTTGCGTGTATTTAGGCCAGGTAATGTTGTTTTAGTACGAGTGGGCGTACTCCGCAGTATGAGAGTAGGGAAGTCGGCGTACTTCATATGAGTGTGGCGCTTTGTGCTAAAAAATGATCCACGTGGTTGGTTGTTAATGTACGGACCCGTCGAGGTCTAAGACTCCGGAGTATATTGACAAGTGTAGGAGACACTTGGGTTTATGTTGTAATTTGTGTGGTTTAATTAGCTCAATCGGGTGTGGTTGAGAAGTCGAGTTTGAGTCAATTGTGTGAGTGAAACCTTCGATGGAGATTTGGCAAGTTCTAAAGTACACTAGAACGAACCATTGACAAGTCGAGAGTAGGATTTGTGGGTCGAATTCTGCTTGCGGGTGCGGGAACTGAGAAGGAGAGAGTAGCGGCCGAGGCATCAAGTGAAATCTCTGTAAGGTTCTGAAGCAAATGTGTTACCCTTCCTGTAGTAAACCGGCATATTTGAGTTGTTGTTGTTAAAGGTGATCGCAGTAATTTTGCATTAGTTTGGTATGAATCCAGTGAGGGGCGGACAAGCCGCAAGACTTTGTCAGCTGCAGTGTGTGTGAGTGTGACGTCAGTGGTGCCGCGCTAAGATAGGTCAGTTTCCGAGAGGGGTCGAGCACGGATTGGCAGCCGTCCGTGAGAGGCAATAGGTTGAGAAAGGTGGGTGAAGAGTGTCCTGGGAATTAAAGTGACTTCCTGATTAGAAACAAACAAAAGAAAAGACGCAAAGATGAATTTTATCAAGGCTTTTAGGAGCGCTCTGAAAGGAGACGCATACATTATGGCGAGTGAAGGGGAGCCTACACCACCTGAGGGTACTCCAGCTTATATAGTGATGGAAGAAAATGGTGTCGCGCCTTGCTTATGGATGAAACAGTGGCGCAACCTGACAGAAAAAGAGGGATGTTTGGAGTTTCCGGAACATGGAACGTTCAATACGAGAATTTTAGAAAATTTGAGGTGGATGTTAAGTGTACAAAAGCCACCCCCGAGGCCAACTCAGTACGAGGCATTAGCAGTCTGGTATTTAATGGCTATTAAACAGAGACAGCAGAAATTTGAGAGGAGAATGAGAAGGGCAGAAAAGACCTTAGCTGAGGCTAGATGGGACAATGAGAGCAAAATGTGGAGAAGGGGGATAGTCGACGGACTTAAATTGTTCCCAGCAACAACACAGGGAGACGGGACACAGGGAAAGAAAGCCACTTGTAAGTCAGATAAAGACTCTAGTAAACCAAAAGAAACTAAGAGGTCCTGGGTAGAGGAAGACGACTCAGATGATGAAGAGTTTCTTAATCAGTTGTTACATGATTGCCCGCCACCCTATGCAGTGGACGACAATGCTCCGAGCACTAGTGCGGGTCCTGGGAACCAGACGCAGGAGAAGGGAGTTACAGATACAGCACAGACTAGTGATGCAGGTTTGATACAGAATGGTGTCAGTGTACCCACTGAGCCAGACATACAGATACAGTTGCAACCTCCACCGCAGATACAGAGAATCTATCCAGATGTCCCAGTACTAGAGACTACTATGAATCTGATAGTGCCACCTGATCCGATATACACAAAATCGAGGTTAGTGCAGATTGAGCCAATTCCACAGTTGCTGCCCCACCCGCAGCAACAATTGATTCCGGGGTATAGTCCAGCAGCAGGACCTCCGTTAGTACCTGCCCCAGCCTCGTTGAGTCAAGCCTTAGGAGTGACTGCTCCGCGTGGTTTAGGGCCAGGTCAGACACCAGCCGCCATATCATTACCGATTACTATTGGCCCACCGGTGCCATTGTATGCGCAGGGTAAGCCTGGTATGTGTGATCAGGGAGTAATGACCCAAGATGCACTAAGAGGGGGGTCCATAGGAACCCCCCAGTTAATGGCTCCGGGAGAGCAATCAGTTGAAGGACCAGGTCCTTGTTGGACCTTAGCCCGGCTAAAACACCTTTAGAGGCAATGAGACAGGCAGGGCTAGGGGTGCTAACTCCACAGACAATAAGTACGAATGCCTCACAGTCACCAATGATACATGCAGGGAATATTTCACTGCAAGGTTTTACGGTGCAACAGTTGAAAGAGTGGTTAGAAAAGACTCATGCTTCACAAACTACTGCAGTGACCGCAGAAAAATCTGAAAGAGATGAGTACCTAAATTTTGTAAGACTGGGTGTGGAAGCTGCTGAACTAGTGGAAGGGACAATAGGGGTAAACAGATTAGAATCATGCACAGAATTAGAATTGAGGTACTTGTGCCCCAAAATTACTAAAGAGGTGGGCAAGGTGCATGAGAGGTTAGCGAACCTGGCAGACAAATACAATGTTGACATTGAGAATACTAAACATTTGAAAAGAAGTTACAGAGTAGACTTCGACTCTAAAGATTTCGACCACATGAGGTCAGCTGGAATAAAAGCACATCTTAAAGAAATACTGCAAAGTGAGCAGATCTGGGGAGCCTTAGAAAAGTGGGAAGGCAGATAGGCAGAGAAAAGAGATAAGGAGAAAGGGGACAGTCCGGGATCAAGTCCAACTAAAGCTTCACCGGACACTGAGACAGTAAAGATGTTACCGATGAGTAAAACAGCTGGAGGGGTTCTAGTCCATGTACCGTGGACTAGGGGAAACATTCTGTCATTTACAAATGATTACCCCAGGTTGAGGGAGAAACCGATAGAGTGGTATCAGCAGACAGACAGGTTTGTAAAACTTGAGAAATGTCTCTGGGAAGACCTGAATACCTTGTTTGAGATTATTGATCCGCCTGACTTATGGCTTGAATGCAAGAGAGGTGTAGACTGGCCGACACAGGAGCCGGCGAGGGATAAGGTGACTGGAGCACCATCTGAGGAGGTGATGAAGTACTATCATAAAGTGATTGAGTTTTTTAAGTAAAAAGTGTCGCCGAAAGTGACTGATTGGCAGAAAATTGACCGGGCCTCACAGGAGCTTAAAGGGTCTATCCATGCCTATTATGAGAGGTTGTTGAAAGCATTCAAACATTATAGTGGTACTGAGACTATAGAGCCGAAAGACATGAACCATCTTGTGTTCAGATTTGTTGAAGGTTTGAGACCAGAGGTTGGCCAGATAATTAAAAATCATTTGATATGTTGATAAGTGAAGCTGATTGATGAGGTGTTGCAGTATGCGAAATACTGTAGTGACGAGATTGAGCTAAAGCAGAGAAAGTTGAAGGAGAAAGTGATGGTGATGCAGATAAGGGCAACGCAGACAGGTATGCAAGGGAATGGAATCCACCAGATGGTACAGCATCAACCGCAGGGGAATAGCGTGTTTCAGGTACAACCGAGAGGTCGAGGTTTTCTTAATTGTGGTTCAGATTTGAATACGGTTGTGGTTCAAAATGATGCGCAGGGGATGAAAAAGATGTCACCATGTCACACGTGCAGGGCGTGGGGCATTGGAAGCGGGAATGCCCGAATGCGGTTCATGATGGTGTTGTTCAACAAAGCACTGATGTCGGTACATTTCAAAATGTGAGGGGTCCAAAATTGAGGGGTCAAAATCAGAACTTCCAGAATAATATGGTTCAGATGCAGGGGTTACAGCCCATGCAGCAAATGCAAATTCCGCGTGTTCAACCAGCACAAATGCAGCAAGTACAACAGCAGGTTCCCATGGTACCTAGACAGCAAATGCAATTACCATTAGCTCCAATGGGACAGCAACAGGTGATGCTTCCTCAGCAGGTCACAGGCCAAATGATGAGTCAAAATAATACAGTTCAGCAGTTCCCATTGTGTGGTGAAGATGGAATGAATTATGAATGGTCAGATGACAGCTCAGACAGTGAAGAGTACAGGCTTGCAGCGTCCTTAGAAATAGATCAAAGGGGACCCTAAGTAGAGGGAAAGGTTATGGGTCACAAGGTTTAATTCTTGGTTGACACAGGAGCTACACGCTCTACAGTCAGAAGTGCAGAGGTTCCGAAATTGCCACTTTCAGGGCGTACCATAAGAGTAGTAGGAGTAGCAAACCAGTATTTGACAAACCCAATTACCGATCCCTACTGGGAAGAGACTTACTGTTGAAGACAAAATGTTCGATTACCTGTTCTAATGAAGGAATTGAGGTGCAAACAAACAGTGATGATGAGGGGGATGATGGGCAATCTACAGAATCAGAAACAGAGACCGCAAATGAAGACTACCCTTTGATAACCCTATTCCCGACGCTTACAGTAACTAACTTGCCAGATGAGTTGCAAGGAACGGTGACAGAGAAAGTGTGGTACCGGACAGGAAAGGAAGTGGGATTGATAAAAGGAGTGGAACCGGTTAAAGTACAGGTGAAGCCAAATGCAGTGTTTCCACAGGTGCCACAGTACCTCATGGCACAAGATGTTCTTATTCAGGTGTCTCAGATAATTGGGGATTTTGTAAAGCAAGGAGTTCTGTAGGAGGTATTGAGCAGCCCATGTAATTCACCAGTAATGGGTTTGAAAAAGCCTTGTGGGAAAGTTCGAATGGTGCAGGATTTGAGAAAACTAAATGAGTTTGTGGTAAAATGTTGCCCCATAGTGCCAAATCCAGCAGTGATTATGTTCCAGGTTCCGTGTGATGCAGAGTGGTTCACAGTTGTGGATTCGTCACAAGCGTTCTTTTCAGTGCCTTTTCATGAGGACAGTCAATTTGTATTCAGTTTCAAATTCCTGGACAAGGTGTACAGTTGGTGCAGAATTCCTCAAGGGTTTTCTGAGTCACCATCCATCTTCAATCAGATATTGAAGAAGGACCTGGAGTCATTAGAATTGCCTTTCAGTTCGACTCTAGTACAATACATTGATGACTTGCTGATTGCGTCCAGAACAAAAGATGACTGCACGTATGACACAATTGCCTTACTGAACCATTTGGGAAAGAACGGACATAAAGTGTCCCCAAAGAAGTTGCAATACTGTCAGAAAGAGGTGAAATACTTAGGGCACTTGATTGAAAAGGGGTCCAGGAGAATATCAAAGGAGAGGGTGACAGCCATACTACAGATGAATCCCCTGACTACAAAGAGAGATGTCAGAATGTTTTTAGGAATGGTAGGCTACTGTTGTCAGTGGATTCCCAATTTTTCGATTATCTCAAAACCATTGATAAAGCTGACAGGCAAAGAGACCAAGGATGAACTGTATACCATAGTTTTGTCTAAGGAAGAGCTTGAGTCATTCATGGAATTGAGAGAGTGCATGTGTAGGGCACCAGCCTTAGGTATGCCTGATTACACGAAGCCTTTTCTACTGTTTTGTCATGAACATGATGCTTATTCTTTGTCTGTCTTAACACAGGTCCATGGAGGTGCAAACCACCCTGTAGCATATTTTTGAGCTACCTTGGACCCAGTCGCAGCAGCCTTACCGGGTTGTTTGCGCGCAGTTGCAGCAGTTGGTCAAAGCCTCACACAGTGTGAAGGCATAGTGATGGGACATCCCTTAACAGTAATGGTTCCACATTCAGTTGAAATTCTGTTGAATCGAACTAAAACCCAGCACATGACAAATGCCCGACTTACCCAATATGAGACAATTATTTTGGGGTCACCTAATGTCTCCCTACAGCGATGTACTGTATTGAACCCGGCAACTCTACTTCCTGTTGAAAACACTGAGATTAGTAATTCGAAGGAAGTGGAACATGACTGTCTTGAGGTAACAGAACTGTGCACGAAACCCAGACCTGACATTAAAGATACACAGTTAAAGGAAAATGACTACATTATGTTTGTTGATGGATCATGTTTGAGAGACTCAGTCGGAATACTAAGAGCTGGATATGCAGTGTGTACAATCACTGGTATTATAGAAGCCTCCTGGCTCGAAAGAGTGTATTCCACACAAGTGGCTGAGTTAATTGCCCTTATTAAGGTATGCCATGCAGCTGAAAATCTGAAAGTCACTATCTATACTGACAGCAAATACGGGTTTGGAATTGTACATGATTTTGGCCAATTGTGGTCACAGAGGGGTTTCATGACTTCTTCTGGTTCTCCAGTGAAAAATGGCGAACAAATTAAGGATTTGTTGCATGCAATTCAATTACCTCTTGAAATTGTTGTGGTGAAATGCAATGCTCATGTTATGTCACAGGACTTTGTGTCAATGGGAAACGGCTATGCATATCAAGTTGCAAGATTTTGCGCATTGAACTGTATATCGTTCAAGGATCAGTGGGAATTGTTACCGCAAACTGAAAATGAGACATGTCTGAACTTTGCAATAAGAGTCGTCGACACATTAGATGAGCTAAAATCATTGCAGGGTCGTGCTAGTAGGGAAGAGAAACGCTCCTGGCAGAGAATGCAATGCGTAAAAAGAGCTGATGACTTGTGGGTCTCAGAGGAGGGGAAACTGTTTTTACCAAACATTCTTTTATCACAGTTTGCAAGACTTTACCATGGTCAGGCACACCTTGGGAGAGACGCAATGATCAGATTGTTCAAAATTGATTGGTTCAATCCGAAATTCAGACAAGCCGCAGAGGTTACCTGTCACAGGTGCATCATCTGTCAACAGATGAATTCAGGAAAAGGAACAGTGGTGACTTTGAGCCACATAGGGAGAGCTGGAGGTCCATTTAGCAAGATGCAGATGGATTTCATTGAGATGCCTGTATGTGGAGGCTTGAGGTACGTGTTGGTGATTGTGTGTGTTTTCAGTCACTGGATTGAAGCCTACCCTACACGTAGAAATGACAGTCTCACAGTTGCAAAGCTGTTACTTAGGGAGTTAATACCAAGGTTCGGATTTCCGGTTTCTTTAGAATCAGATAGGGGCAGACACTTCGACAATGAGGGGATAAAGCTCTTGTGTGCTGCATTAGACATTGAACAAAAGCTGCATTGTAGCTACTACCCCGAAGCATCAGGACTAGTGAAACAGATGAATGGTACCCTGAAGTCGAGAATGGCAAAAATGTGTGCAGCTACCAATATGAAATGGCCAGATGCATTGCCTTTAGTGCTGATGTCAATGAGAAAAACACCTGATAAGAAGACAGGACTATCTCCCCACGAGATATTGATGGGCAGAGCTATGAGGTTACCCGCAGTACCTGCAAATGCTCTTGTGAATATCACGGATAATATGGTGTTGGACTACTGCAAAGGTTTGGCTGATGTGGTCCGCTCTTTTTCGCACCAGGTGGAGGCCAACACATTGCCACCGATCAGTGTTCCAGGTCACAACCTGCAAACCGGTGACTGGGTGGTTGTCAAGAAGCACGTAAAGGAAGTCGTGTTTGGAGCCGTGCTGAAAGGGGCCATATCAAGTAATACTGACAACAACCACTGCTGTGAAATGTGCAGGCATTCCAAACTGGATACATGCCAGTCACACAAAGAAGGTGACATGTCCAATGATAAGGAGCTTGAAGTTTCCGACTCAGTAATTCCGGAGAAGGAAGTCTCAGGGCCGGAGAACAGTCAAAGGGGAACTGAGACTGCAGAAGAGCCCACTGAGGACGGCCTGGTCCCTCAAGCAGTAAACAAGTTTGAGAGAGGTGACAGTGAGCCTATCTCAGTAGAGGTAGAAGGAGAACTAAGTCAAGGAGAGGTTCTCCCAGAAGTAGACGTTTACGGGTTAGAGCTTGAACCCGTTACAGACCCAAAAGAAGAAGGGGAAATAATAGAGGAAGGTCAAAGCACACCGGCATCTCCCGAGCCAGTTGCAGGTCCGTCAAGAGAAAACACCATAGCACAAGAGGAGGGTGCTGTTCAGCATCCTGAAAGGCCAAGCAGGAAGAAAATGCATAAAGGTGATAACTGGCCAAAGAAACAAGCTGTAAGGGAAAAGAACGTCCCAGGGGAGACAATAGAGGAAGAAATTGACACAATCAGAAAGGAGGATCTAAGTGAAGGAGAGCTGCAGAGTGAACGCAGGCTGAAAAGAAAAAGAGCTGCAAATAGAAGGTACGCAGGTCCTGAATGGACATCTGAGTGGCAACAAGAATTTTTAGCGTTCTGTTTTGATCGAGAAGTGCCAGGCCAATACTACCTGAATTCAACAGGAAAAAAAAAAAGACTGTGCTAAAATCAAGAAATTTAAATTGAAAGCTGAAAGCTAAGAAAAGAGACTTACAAATTATCGGATGTAACATTTAAAACCTGAATTGACTTTGAAGAAAACCGATTATGACAAGCTGCTAACCTGATTTGACAAAGGGGTCCTGGGGTGAGTGAAATGCTGTAAATACACGCAGAGAGAAAGAGAGACTTTGCATTAGAGAAAGAAGAGAAAAAAAGAGAGAGCTTTAAATCGTCCTCAAGTTGATTGTTTGCTTCTAGTTATTCTGCTATCTGATTCTTTACAGACCATGGCTTACAATAGAGGTAGTAGCAAAAAGGGTAAAGTGTGTGGTTGGTTACGTGTTATATTAGGTATTGTGTGTGCAATAATAATTGTGGATGTGATTGTAGGATGCCGTGGTTGGATAAGAAAGCGACTAATAATGCTTCAAAACCTGAAACTGCTACATTAACACTGTGGGAAAAGTTTGAGCAGGATACACAACACTTGCATGAGGGAACTAATTCAAGGGGGGAACTTTCCACTAATGTCTTCTATTGCTTGCTGAACGAGTATGTTGATACCATGGGTGCGAGAAACTGTTATGTGTGTACAAAGATTCCTTCATCAGTACAAGAGGGGGGTCACCTACCATAGTCTTCCTTTAACTTACGGGATAAGTTGTAGTCTGCTAATAACAAGATTCTATGACCAGGAACATGTGCAATATTTTTATTCTAATTTGGATGTGGTGTTTTCCTTTGTGCTTGTGATTGAGTTTCTGAATAAATTAGCTAAGGAGCATTGTATAAAATTATTTAGAGGTATTTTTGAACTGACATTGACATTTGGAACAGCTTATGTACACTGCAACAATCTGACCTGCTTATTAACACCTGTAGAGAAAAGCTTTTTAGATCGCACAGATGATAGACGCAAAGCACTGAAGGAAAGATTAGAAAAGGGGCTAGAGAAATGCACATATGCAAACGATTATGCTTATACTGCAATAAAGACGCAAGGCAAATTAGCTATAGATGCATTACATGTGGGCAGGCTGTGTATATACAGGCCAAAATCTGATCATGACACTTTATTTGTGGGAACAAGTGAATGCAGGTATGTGTTTTTGTTTCAGAGTAAGTGGACATTCATGTTAAATGGACAGGATCCAGCGATCCCTGGGATCTATTATATCTGTGGGCTTAATGCTTATTACCGTCTCCATAAGGGATGGTATGGAACATGTTATTTGGGGATAGTCTTCCCAAAGATTTACCAGATTGATGACTTAAAGCAAATACCTAAAATGTCTGAATTACAACATGCTAGACAAAAACGAGGGACAGCGGCTGCTGTCGTTGGTGACATATTTGGAGCCATAATTCCTTCAGTGGGGGTTATCTTAAACTCCATAAAGATTTGAAAGTTGTCAACTATTGTGGATAACATGCTGACAAACTTCACAGGGGCTATACTCCTGATGGATAGTGAACATGCTGCGGAAAGAGCTATGACTCTTCAAAATCGGCTTGCTTTAGACATTCTTTTAGCAAAGAGCAGCGGAGTCTGTAAGATGCTTAACGAGCTCCATTGTTGCTCATTTATTCCAGATAATAGCAAAAACATTAAAGGTATGCTTACTAACTTAACTAGAGACAGTGGAGATTTGAAAGATCTGAAAGAACCTGGCGTTTGGGAGAAAGTTGGAAAAGGAATTGCCAGAGTAGGGAGCTGGTTTAGTAATATTTGGAACGGGGTGCTTGCAAAAATATTAGGGGGTCTATTAATTGTCTTAGTTTGTTTATTAGGTTTATGGGGAGCATGCAAAATTAATGAACAAATTAGGAGAAATTGGACCAACCGTAACAAAAGGAATAAAGAACATGAAAGGGAGAAAATGTTTAATGAAATCTGGGAGAACTCACACAAAGGCCAAGATGTTGAAATGCGCATTATGCGCAAAGTGAAAAATTGAAAGGGAAAGGTTTTTTGTGATGACGAACGTCATCAGAGGAGGGACCAAGAGAGCGTAGTTTATATAATCTATATTAACATGAAATGTTTATGAACTAATGTGTGCTAATGCCGCTCAGAAATTGTATTCATGTATTTTGCCTAAACGTGCACTTGAAATGTGACTAAGGGGAGTAGCCGCCAATGTATACGGGGACTAATAGAAATGACTAATGTTGATAAAATATGATATTAAAGTATGGTTGTGTACTAATTACTAATGATTATGATTATTAAAGTTATGCTAAAGTAAATCTGGTAGGCCTTAAGTTAGCATGAGCCGAAGCCTAGCTGCCTGGCTCTCACGTTAAATGTGTTTTTCTAACGTGCAGTGTGCTGACTCGCAAAAGGACATGATCTCTTGTTTTCTTCAACTAGAAGCTGAATGTAACCATAGTGGATCCGTTCTCATGAAATTCATATTGCTTGTAGAAATGTTTAGCTAAAATGCAACAGTGTAGATTAGTATAATGTAGAAGGTCATTTAAACCGGTGAAGACAATGGAGCTACGTGCCAAAAGATGTACAAAGAATTACAGAAGGAAGAAATCATACCGGACGTGCTACCTCTGAAGACGTCAATCATATGGACCAATAAAATGTCTGTAACATAATATGGGATGAAAGATTAATGACATAATCTATTTTCTAATAGGGTAAAGATAGTGGGGTATAACAATCAAGCAATCAGTTTTTAGGGGAATGTACAACGAAAAAGGGATAAAAAAAAAACATGACACAGGAGCCATTAGAATTGGTTAGGGAAATACTGTTGATTTGATCCAGAGACTTTGTCACTTTGTCTGGTGACTTTGCTGATTTTACTTAGACCCATCCTTTTCCTTAGATTTCCCATTTACACTTTGCCTCTTTATGAGGGAAGTGCCCCTTTTGTCCCAGAAGCTGAGTTCTGACTGATGGCGAATCAACTGATGTCCTGAAGACGAAGACTGAATCTGAGTGCTGACCTAAACCTTGGAGGGTAACTATGACAATGAAATTGTAATTTTGTCTGTTTGCTTTTCCTTTCTAGGTACCAACTGCTTACTTTTGACAGAGACCGTAGCTAGATGTTTTACAAATTGGTGTTCTAAATTGTTTTGCATGAAGCCCAACATGCCAATGCTAATCAGTGGTTAGGACAGGTGCTCACTAAACTGACGCAAACAGACAAACAAATGAATCTATGCTTTGTTAAACTTTAGCAGAGTGTCATCAACGGGTCAGTTCATCTATGTACACACCTTGCTATGTTCTGATGTTCGCGATTCTTGCCTTAATGAAATCTTATCGGAGTTGCCATATTGTGACTATGCTATTGTGTTTCTTGGTTTTCAGATTAACACATCTGCTTTTAGAATTGTAACTAAAAAGGAATAAAACTTATAAATTTTGACTAAACTGGCGTGGTTATTCATGACTGCAAGGTCATGGTGGTGTCTTGAGTTGATTAATGTCTTTGACTAAAGTGAAATGCATTGTTGTAATAAATATTGCTGACATTATTGACGTATTGATTGATATAATGATTAGCTATCTCGTCCTAAGGTGTCTCTCAACTGGGTCAAAAGATTCATTGGCCTAAAACGAGTCCTGATGTGTAATAAATTATCAGAGAGGGACGCGTTAACACTTGTAAGGACCTTAGGGATATCGTGTTTGTCAGAAGAACTGATTGGGTTGGGCCCCAAGTAAAAGAGAGAAACAGGGACTGTATTATTATAAACTGTATTTATCCTGGACTGGCCCAACGGCTCCTCTCTACACAAAGAATGGTTTCCCAGAGAGAGGGTAAGATTGTCATGGTCCCTTTGAGTTACTTTTATAATCATATGCAGCAGGGCGCTGAGTCTCTATCTAGGAATCATAGGAATTCCCATCTCGGCCAGAATGTCCAACAGCTTGGAAGTTGGAGAAATGATATTATTTGTCCTCCTGATCTGGAGGGCTGGACTAACCCTATGCAAGGAGACAGGCAAAGAGTTTGGCAGTATCCCCCAGTGCTGTTTTGACTAGGAATGTCCATGGTGGGAGGACGCCCTAAAGATGGCTTGGTTACCCTTTTCTGATTCACCAAAACAGCTAAAGCATTTCAAATTAACTGTAATCACCAGGGTATCCTGATTGAACGAGTAGTTATCCCTAATAAATTTAATGTTCTCTTGGTTCATTTTTACAATGCTGTTTGGGATGTGGGGTGCCAAATCAGGGTCCTCTTCTGAGTTCTCCAGATACTGAAGTGCAGAATGGAGGAGGTGGGTTTGGAATTCTGTGCTGTTGTGTCAGGTTATTTTAATGCTAAAATAGGACGACATAGCACTGTGGTGAATCCATTTGATTTTGATAGTGAGGTTTGTTCAGCTGAGGGTGGCCAGGATCCCAGGGGAAGGTTTCTGGTTAAGGGCCTACGGAATATGTGCCTTTTGAATATCAGTGACATAGAAGTGGTGGGCACTCATCAGTTTCCAACCTTTGTAGGCAGAGGGGCTGGTACAACTACTGATTATATTTTTGTGTCCCCACCTCTAAAAGATTTGGTCATAGGTGGGAGGTGGTGGAGAAGCACTTTAGTGATCATGACCGGTCCTTTTCAACTTTCCAGAGGCTCTATATAAACCAGGTCGGGGAGGGCCAGCTCTGTTGAGGATAAAAGACCAGGGCAGGAGAGTTAATTGGAAACAGGTAAATATCCAACAAGTAGTAGTTAGGGTGGTGGGTGACAACTTAAATTTGATTACAGGTATACTTCTGGCAGGGGAAGTTATGGTTGCAATGCTTACAGTGAACAAAGCTTTCAAAGACTGTTTCATCCTAGCTGCCCAGTCCCCCACGAGAATAAGGGTGGATGGTTCAATAAGCCCTGCTATGACGCTAAGAAAATGCTGAGGAAGGCCTTAAAGGAGTACCAAAGGGATATGGACCATGTTAGAGCTGTGAGGGCAAAGTATAAAAGTGTTCTGAGGGCAAGAAAGCTGAAGATCAAGGAGTTAGCCTGGGAGAAATTGGAACGTTCAGTGGAGCTCAAGAACCCTGGTTTGTTTTGGAACGTTGTAAATATGAGTCTTTTTGAATCAGAAACATCTGGGGGCCTGGGATGTAATATTGCCCCTGAGGTCTGGCTGAATCATTTTTGTAAAATTTTTCGGGGGAGGCCTTTAGGAAATATGCGAGGTATACAGCTTGATGATTTCCCCAAATTAACTATCAGGTTTACACTCCATGAGGTTAGGGAGGCGCTTTATGGTAGTGCTAGCAATAAAGCTCCAGGCCCGGATTCAATTCCTATGGATCTCTAGAAATCTTGTCCTCAGTTATGGGCGCCCATTTTGTTAAATGTCTTTAATGCAGCAGTTAGTGTGGGAATTCCTGCTTTATGGAGATCGGCTTGTATTATTCCTGTGTACAAAAAGGGGGACCGTAGTGATCCCAAGTCATATCGCCCTATTTCCCTTCTTGATTCATTGGCCAAAATTTTGGGCCGGATTAATTTAAGGCGTATTGAGGTTTGGGTGGCTGAAAATGAAATTTTGAGCCGGTACAGTACGGCTTTAGGGAAGGGCTTGGTATGCAGGAACAGTGTCTAAACCTGTTGATGGTGACTAGGAAATACACACAAGCCAGGAAAGGCACCCTTTGTCTTGCATTCATGGCTCTTAGCTGTGCCTTTGATAAGGTAAATCGGAGTAAGCTGTGGGAGAGGTTAAACCAGTTAGGTATGGATCCCCAAATTGTGGAGCTGCTACGGTACCTACACTTAAGAACCCATGCAAATGTGAGGATGGGGTCCAATGGGGAATGTTCGGATGCTTTTGAACTAAATAGGGGTGTGTGCCAGGGATGTGTCCTGGTCCCCACATTCTTTCTTTTTTATAGCAATGGATTGTTTGATTTCTTAGTGGAACAGTGTAGGGATGCTCCCAAGGTCAATGGTAAAAGTGTCCCGGTATTGATCGATGCTGATGATGCGGTACTCATGGCCCGTACTATGAATGGCCTTCGGGAAGCAGTTAGAGCTTATGAAGCTTTTATGACAGCCCTAGGTCTTGAGATAAACTGTGAAAAAAACACATTTTATGGTCTTTGGGAAGCCTCTTAGTAGGGTGGGGGAGCTGAAGATTAAAGATCAAGTAATCAGCAAGGTTCAGGATTTCCCCTATTTAGGGGTTAATTTTGATGATAAAGGCTCGTGGAAACCTTGTATTTCTAGGTGAGGGGCCCTTTTTAATGCTACAGTTGGTGCCACGTTTGACTTTGCTTCAAGTGTGGGAAGTAAACCCATCAAGCCCCTGCTTGAAGTTTATAGGCATAAGTGCCTCCCAGTCCTGCTGTATGGGGCTTCACAAAATCAATTTTGCAGAATGTTGATAGGAGCTGGTCAAAATACCTCTGGCTTCTGTCTGCATATTGAATTAGATCTTGAGTTTGTACAAGATACCATCCAGCTTGCGCACTTTTTGTTATGGATCTCTATTTGGACAAATGAATGTGCCTCTTTCAACAGAGAGATCCTGAGGGACTGTTCAGCCTGTGATCATGTGAAGTATATTCCCTGGCTAATGCATATAAGAAAAGTAGCCTACATATTGGGGCGGCCGGATATGTTTGAGGCTCCTGAGGTTTTGACCAGACATGATAAACGTTGGGCTAAGGAAAATTTTCTGAAAATCTTGGGGGCTAAAAGGGAGGAGGAGGAGTTAGCAGATAAAACAGTAAGGGATTTTATTATGTTGAAGATTGGGGTGGGTCCCGAGCCCTATCTCCTGGAGATTAAAAATGTGAGGGAAAGGACTCTTATCTCGCCATTCCGTCTAGGAGTTATCAGATGTAACTTATGCTTTCCGTTAGGTCAGTATGATGGAAAATCTGTAAAACTTTGCCGCTGTGATGGAGTGTCTCCGCAGACTCTGATTCACTTTACCTTGTTCTGCGTTTTTTATGTGCCCTTCATGTGGCGTTTTTTATTTCCCTTGTTGAGGCTGAGGGGTTTTGTGCAATATCGCCCAGCTTTTCTGTGGCTGCGCATGGCCTCTGAAGCTCTGGTGTGGCAGGGGCTGGGGTCTTAAGGGAGCTATAACATGGCAGAATAATCTAGAGTATTTTTAAATGATTTTATTTTTAACTGGATTTACTTTTTTTTTAAAGGAATTTTGGAGTATAATCTTTTATTTGTGCATATTTTTCTAGTAGAAGATGAGGGGATATATATGTTAGTCAATTGTGTTTTGTTTTTATATGATGTGTTGTCTATTTATCTATATGGTTGATTATTTTCATACCGAATAAAGCATTTTCGTTTCGTAGTGTCAAAAATTCTGATGCTATTGACCCCTACCCTGCACCATGGTGCACCATATTTTAAATACGGCACACAAATGGTGGCGGTAGGGGGACGCTAAGGGGCACAAGGAAAGTAGCGCTGCACTGGGTACAGCCAGACGCACCCCCCCGCCAGCAGCTGCAAAACTTTTACTATAAAATGACAAACTGTTTATTATTGTTTTATAGTAAAAGGGGCGGGCCATGGGCTGTGATGAGCGTGAAGCGCTCTGACCAATTCAAACGCTGCTGTCATGCTGCCAGAAGCAGGAGAGCAGCATTTAGATTGGCCGCAGCGCAGGCTGGGAGCCTGCAGCTGCGGTGAAGTCGAGAGGAGCGGGGCGGTGGTGGCGGTGACGGCGATTCAGGTGAGTGGGGTCTTTTCAAATTAATTTTTCTCCCCCGCCATGCACCGCCCCTTAAATACACTGTGAGACGCTCTTGGGTGCAGCGCTACTTTTCTTAAATCTGCCCCTAAATGTCTTCAAAATAATCTTGTCACTTTCCCTTAATTGTGAACTGGTTTGCGATTCTTAAAGGAAAGATCTACACACATGTCCTACAAGACAACATGATCAATGCTTTTGCTAAAAATCGTTCCTGTGTAGTCAGAAAATGAATTGATTGTTACACTTTTTTACTTGCTAAAATAAACCTTTTTCTAATTCTCCTGAAATGTCTTTGTTGTCATTGCACTGTATGCATGTTAACTCAGTTCAGATAAGCTGCAGATATTTAGATTTTCATAATGCAGCTTCCATGCCTACTGTTAATGGCGTGTACCTCTTCAGTAAAATAAACTCTGCTGACACCTCAGAAGAGAAACGGAGCCTATCCATCAAGTGCCTCGTTTTGAATTTGGCAGGAGACGTCTCAGACGCAATGTCAAAGGAAAACACTCTATATTGCCAAGAATGTTGTCAGCTAAGGAGTTAATGGCTGTTTAATATCTTAAACATGTTTTTTGAGGTCAAACAGTGACTGTTCAATTATTTAAGTAAAAAAACAATCTAAGGAAGTATGAAACGTTTTACATTTAGTGAATGTAATGTATTTTTGAACCTTTTCTTTTCTTCTTTACTTCTGAGTTACGATGAGCCAGGACAAAAAAAATCTAATTTCGCCGTCCATACCTTCCTGTTACATTACCTCTCTTTCTTATTCCTCAAAATATTTTGTGCAAAAATTATTTGATTTTTCTTTTGGAATTTGTCTGCTGTTACTCTTTTTAAATCCTACTAGTCCATAATTTCAGATAGGTAAGATAAGAAAGGATCAGGCTTTAGCAATGACTACTAAGCTTCAAGCATGGAAATGTCCGTAGGATAAAAAGGAATAAAAGCAAATAAATTATATCGAAATTAATCGCACTGTTGGAACATCTTAGAAAATAAAGTAGGAACTCCCTTAACATGTAAACTCATGCGTGCAAATTAGGCAATCTTATTTTATTATTATGGCACCACTCTAAGTCCCCTTAATATTAAAAGGCGGGGTGGGTGTGTGGTCTCTTCTACTGCGTCGGGCACACAAAAACATGGTTTTTAGTAAATTGTGCATCAAAAGTGTACTAAAATTCCATTTCCAGAGTCTGAAAAATAATTAGAAATAAATATAAAAAAATAGAAAAACAGTCACAAAGTAAAAATCTAAAATATTTACAGGTGTGACTGGAAACACTTCGATTGAGAAGTGGATGAAAATGGCCATTATTTATACACAAAGGCAAACGTGAAAGCCATTTGTCAAGAAGTACGGATTGGTTGTTCAGTCCACTTACCTTCATAATACATGTTTACTATTTTCTTTTGTTTACCCCTTCATACTGCTACTTCAATGTCCACAAACACAAATTATTGTTATATTTAGCTGATAAGGTGCTGGATGTACACATGAATTATGGGTCACAACAGTTCTTTTTATTAGTTTTAAAGTCCTCTTTACTTATAAAGACATGCTTTGCCTCCTAAGATAATATTTACTTTAGGCTATTAGGTTTTGTCAAATTATCTATTATCACTGCTGTCCCCAAACTATCAGCCTACAGCCTTCTGAATGCCAAGCTTAACACCTTCTGGTCTTTGGGAAGTCTTCCCCATCATCAATTAGATTAATTTCTAGAAAACATGGCAGAGATTCCTTCAACTAATCCCCCCATCCACACTCAAATGATTGTGGTGTCATTTTCTAAGTCTGGTGCTGGCCCTCGAACATCATTGCACAATTGTGCACGGTGCCTGCAGACTCTTTAAGGGTTAGCAAATTAACACAATGAGTTTTCTATGTGTTAGTTCCCACACAAAGCTTTAGTAAATAACCCCTTTGTGTCTGAATCTTCTTACATTTTCCACATTTTAAGCTCTCGCTAGCCGCTCTTTCTTTGGAATACTATTGTGTTGTGAGGCTCTGGAGACATGCTCTTGAAAGTGCTGGTCAGTACCTTGATGTTTAAACAGGGGCTTGTATTTCAAAGGTACTTGCTGCATGTTTCACAAAGCTTTTTTAATGAGTTTTTGTGACTTACCTAAGGTTTAGGTGTGACATGAATTTCTAGAAGAGAGACTTGTTAAATGATGACATCCATATTTATGCATGTCTTGCACATGAAAATGACTTGCTGAAACTGCTTGGTGAATAGGTTTTAGGTGATAAGGTGCCCCATGAAGGATAAAGGCACAATGAAGAGCTGGTCAATATGCATGCTTTTTACTATAATCTGTGGTTTACAATTTGGTGTATTTGAAGTGCTTGCTGGGCAAATACAGTGCAGCTAGATACAAGATGTATCTAAATGATACAGAAGGTTGACTCAGATCAATTCTTGGTGGACACCTGGATTCAAGACTCTCTGGATGCTATCCCACCAGCCAAACTTAAATCTTCATCCGTACTTCATTCCCCTGCCCTGTGGTTCAAAGAGGCTCTAGGTGAAGAGACACAACTCTGTAAAAGAATAGAAAGAGCCTGGAAGAAGGCGTACAATGGTAATATAAAACTTAATATATAAAGTAGCCTTAAACCACTGTAAAAAAGCCCGAGCCACATTCTATTCTGACAAAGTTGCTGGAGCACAAAAGTGCCTCAAAATACTCTACAAAGCAGTAAAAGAACTTTGAGTCCCTAGCAATATAGCTCCACCCTTTCACTGTCACAACTTCAATGTGAGGTGCTTGCATGTTTCTTCGTCAATAAGGTTACAGACATTCAACACTCCCTCACTACAAAAAATCCACCTGGAGGATAAAAGTCCAAATGCCAGCCTCCGTACACATACTTCTACCAATGAAGGAAATACTTCGGACTAAGGTCACCATCCTGTCATAATGGAGTCATAGGCCCTCATTCCGACCGCCAGGGCCGCGGGCAACGGAAGCACCTCCAACAGGCTGGCGGTGCTTCAGTGCCCACAGCCGCGGTCGGAAAACCGGGTCCGGCGGTTTCCTGCCGGATTAGCCCCGGCTGGGCGAATCCTCCATGGCGGCGCTGCAAGCAGCGCCGCCATGGGGATTCCGACCCCCTTCCTGCCAGCCTGTTTCTGGCGGTTTTCACAGCCAGAAACAGGATGGCGGGAACGGGTGTCCTGGGGCCCCTGGGGGCCCCTGCACTGCCCATTCCACTGGCATGGGCAGTGCAGGGGCCCCCTAACAGGGCCCCAGTATGCTTTTCACTGTCTGCTTAGCAGACAGTGAAAAGCGCGACGGGTGCAACTGCACCCGTCGCACACCGGCAACACCGCCGGCTCCATTCGGAGCCGGCTTCTGTGTTGCAGGCCCTTTCCCGCTGGGCCGGTAGGCACTCCCTTGGCGGGCGCCCGCCGCCCCAGTGGGAAAGTCAGAATGGCCCCCGCGGTCTTTTGACCGCGGAGCGGCCAATTGGCGGTTCCCGCTTGGCGGGCAGCAACCGCCGCCCGCCAAACTTGGAATGAGGGCCATAGACCCCTTTGGATTCCCTCTTCTTTTTTACGTTATTGTGGTCAATAAAGTCAGGCTTGCCACAAGAACCTCTCCCCCTAGCTAAGCTGAGGATTCTGAGCCCCCATCTTATAGAACATCTGGCTGGACTGCTGAATTCTTCCCTCCAAGTGAGGTGCATACCCAAAGTATGGAAGCACGCCATTGTCATGCCCCTACCAGGAAAAAACAATCTGGATCTTTCCAACGGTCCAACTTCAGGCCTAATCTGATGCTGCCTGTTCTCCCCAAGGTTTAAGAGAAGCACCTTAACACTCAATTGATCAAATTTGTGGAACCCCAAATTGCCCTCCACCCCTCTCAATCAGGCTTCAGAGCAGGACACAGTACTGAATTTTCCCTTCTAGGAGTCACGAAACATCTAAAGTGGCTCCTGGATATGGGCGGTACGGCGGTGCTGATTTTACTTGACCCCAGTGCAGCATTCAACAGTGTGTCACATGCCACTCTCTTGGAAAGACTTACACAGCTGGGTCTTCAAGGAATATCCCTGGCGTGGCTGGACACCCTTCTGGCAGATCAGATTTTTCAGGTCTTCTCTGCTAATGCTAATGCTTATGTTGCGTCCAGCCCACATGTTCTAACCTTGGGAGTCCCACAGGGATAGGCTCTTAGCCCCATGCTATTTAACATAAATGTCCAGCCTTTAATGGACCTTGGGAAAGTTCTGGTCTCACCTTGTTCTCCTACTCAGATAGCATCCAAATAATCTTCTCTCTGTCATCTGACCAGGGCTGCAACTCTGGGGATCAGAAATCCTGCCTCGGTCTTGTCTCCACCTGTGTAAATACCAACACTCTAAAGTGAAATGGTGATATGACCGAGGTAATGGTGGTGGGCAAGAGCCCCCTGCTCTAGGAATCTCAGTGCTAGCATACAATTCTAGGTGTGCTACCTGAACCAGTCCATAAGGTAAAGAACCTAAGTTTTTGGCTCAACTCTAATCTGTCAATTAAACCGCAGGTGGCCAAAGTAGCTTTGACATGCTTTGCCGTCATGAAATGGCTAAATAGGATCAGGGAAATGCTCCCTCTCTTGGCCCAGAGAACTGTCATTCAGGCCTTGATTCTTACAAATCTAGACTACGGCAACATTCTGTACATGGGGACAGATAAGGCTGCTATAAGACAACTTCAAGTGGTCCAGAATTCTGCCACCAGGCTTTTGTTCTGACTTCCGAACATGCATCGGTGTCTGGTCTCCTTCGCAACCTCCACTGGCTCACAGTAGATAAGCAAATCAAATTTAAGGCATTGTGCTTCATGCCTAAAGTCAACTCATGCACTGGTCCATGCTATCTGCAAAAGCTGGTGGCTCCTTACCAGCCCTCCTGCAACCAATGCTTCTACACTACTCCCAGAATCAATTGTGCATGAATTGGGGGGTTGTTCCTTTTTCTACCTGGGCCCCAAACTATGGGTCACCCTCCCTGAGTCTCTGAGAAGCTGTTCATCACCTATTATTTTTCAGAAGAGCTTGAAAACTTGGTTGTTGTAATCAGTTCTTAATTGATCCACTATGCCCTTCCTGCTGCTAAAGTGGCGGGAAAACCTATTTGGGTAGCCACACGCTATATAATAAATAATAATCATAATAATACTACTACTAATAATATTAATAATAGAAAGAATCGCTACAGATGTCTGAATTGTCTTTTATCGTGTTCTTATAAGACATTTGAAGGAAGGTAGCACTGAATTGACAATACGAGGAGAGTGAAATGTTTAACAGCATGTCGCTGATTAACAACAGTACTATTTTTATGAAGACATGGTGCATATCCTGATCACAATAATGATTTCAGCCCTTCTAGAGCATGATAAATGCATTTGCAGTGCAGAAAAGGGGTGGGGAGGCGACAACAAACAGGAAAATTAAATTGAAAAAAGAAATCTTACCTGACTCTTGGACGCCGTGCTGCTGTTCTGGCTTCACTGCAGCGACAGGTTCTCAGCCTGCCCTGGGGTCAATCTGAACGCTGCTCTTATGCTGCTGGCAGCATGAAAGCAGCATTAGGATTGGCTGGAGCACCCTGGCTTGGCGCTCCCAGGCAGAGTGGTAGCCTCTGCCTGCTCTCTCCAACCCGGTAATATAGTGCCGTTTTGGAGAGAGCACAGTGCACGTGTGTTTGTCCATTCCGAAGCAGCCGGCCAAATACAGAGGCGCACTGAAGGGAGTGCTGTGCATTCCCCCTCCGTGCTTGTCATCACCATGGCCCTGTCCTATAGCCCCTTTGCTGCCAGGCCTTTTCCCCTCAGGTGGCAGGCCTTTTTTTGGCTATTTGGGGCAGTTCGCGCTTAGGCCCTCATAATGTTTTGTCCATATAAGCTACCCACGCCAAATTTGCGTCCTTTTTTTCCAACATCCTAGGGATTCTAGAGGTACAAAGTGTTTGTGGGTTTCCCTGAAGGAGACCAAGAAATTAGCCAAAATACAGCAAACGTTTTCTTTTTTTTTTTTTATCTGGAAAAAGGGCTGCAGAAGAAGGCTTTTGGTTTTGTCCCTGAAAATGGCATCAACAAAGGGTTTGCGGTGCTAAACTCACCATCTTCCCAGCTTTCAGGAGCAGCCAGACTTGAATCAGAAAACCCAATTTTTCAACCCAATTTTGGCATTTTACTGGGACATACCCCATTTGTACTATTTTTTGTACTTTCAGCCTCCTTCCAGTTAGTGACAGAAATGGGTGTGAAACCAATGCTGGATCCCAGAAAGCTAAACATTTCCAAAAGAAGACAGAATTCTGAATTCAGCAAGGGGTAATTTGTGTAGATCCTACAAGGTTTTTCTGCAGAAAATACCAGCTGAAATACAAAAATATTGAAATTGAGGAGAAAAAAACAGCCATTTTTCCCCACGTTTTACTCTGTAACTTTTTCCTGCGATGTCAGACTTTTGAAAGCAATATACCGTTACGTCTGCTGGGCTCTACTGGTTGCGGTGATATATAGGGCTTGTAGGTTCATCAAGAACCCTAGTTCCTAGAGCCAATAAATGAGCTGCACCTTGCAATGGGTTGTCATTCTATAACAGGTATACAGCGATCCATTTGCTGAAATATAAAGAGTGAAAAAAAGGTATCAAGAAAATCTTTGTATTTACAAAATGGGCACAAGATAAGGTGTTGAGAAGCAGTGGTTATTTGCACATCTCTGAATTACAGAGTGCCCATACTAGCATGTGAATTACAGGGCATTTCTCAACTAGACTTCTTTTTTACACAATGTCTTACATTTGGAAGGAAACAATGTGGAAAAAGACAAGGGTTAATAACACTCGTTTTGCTATTCTGTGTTCCTCCAGGTCTCCCGATACAAATGATACCTCACTTGCGTGGGTAGGCCTAATGCTCATGACAGGAAACACAACATGGACACATCACATTTTTACATTGAAATCTGATGTGTTTTTTGCAAAGTGCCTAGCGGTAGATTTTGGCCTCTAGCTCAGCCAGCACCTAGAGAAACCTACCAAACCTGTGCATTTTTTAAAACTAGGCACCTAGGGAATCCAGGATGGGGTGCCTTGTGGGGCTCTCACCAGGTTCTGTAACCCAGAATCCTTAGCAAACCTCATAATTTGGCTAAAAAAAACACTTTTTCCTCACATTTTGGTGACAGAAAGTTCTAGAATCTGGGAGGAGCCACAAATTTCCTTCAACCCAGCGTTCCCCCAAGTCTCCCGATAAAAATGGTACCTCACTTGTGTGGGTAGGCCTAGTGCCCGTGGCAGGAAATGCCCCAAAACACAAAATGGACACATCACATTTTCCCAAAGCAAACAGAGCTGTTTTTTGGAAAGTGCCTAGCTGTGTATTTTGGCCTCTAGCTCAGCCGGCACCTACGGAAACCTAACACACCTGTGCATTTTTAAAAACTAGACACCTAGGGGAATCCGAGATGGGGTGACTTGTGGGGCTCTCACCAGGTTCTGTTACCCAGAATCCTTTGCAAACCTCAAAATGTGCCAAAAACACACTTTTTTCTCACATTTCAGTTACAGAAAGTTCTAGAATCTGAGAGGAGCCATGAATTTCCTTTCACCAAGCGTTCCCTTAAGTCTCCCGATAAAAATGGTACCTCACTTGTGTGGGTAGGCCTAGCACCCGTGACAGGAAATGCCCCAAAACGCAACGTGGACCCATCACATTTTCCCAAAGAAAACAGACCTGTTTTTTGCAAAGGGCCAAGCTGTGGATTTTGACCTCTAGCTCAGCCGGCACCTAGGGAAACCTACCAAACCTGCGCATTTTTTAAAACTAGACACCGCGGGGAATCCAAGATGGGGTGACTTGTGGGGCTCTCACCAGGTTCTGACATCCAGAATCCTTTGCAAATCTCAAAATGTGGCCAAAAACACACTTTATCCTCACATTTAGGTGACAGGAAGTTCTGGAATCTGAGAGGAGCCACAAATTTCCTTCCACCCAGCGTTCCCCCAAGTCTCTCAATAAAAATGGTGCCTCACTTGTGTGGGTAGGCCTAGCGCCCGTGACAGGAAATGCCCCAAAACACGACGTGGACACATTACATTTTCCCAAAGAAAACAGAGCTGTTTTTTGCAAACTGTCAAGCTGTGGATTTGGGCCTCTAGCTCAGCCGGCACCTAGGGAAAACTACCAAACCTGTACATATTGGAAAACTAGACACCTAGAGGAATCCAAATGGGGTGACCTGTGGGGTTCTCACCAGGTTCTGTTACCCAGAATCCTTTGCAAACCTCAAAATTTGGCCGAACATACACTTTTTCCTCACATTTCCATGACAGAAAGTTCTGGAATCTGAGAGGAGCCACAAGTCTCCTGATAAAAATGGCACCTCACCTGTGTGGGTAGGCCAAGGACCCATAAAATGAAATGCCCCAAAACACTATGTGGACACATCAAAATTATAAAATACTAAACTACCTGTTTTTGCGGGGGGACCTGCGTTATTGGTCCTGGGCTCAGCAGCCATCTAGGAAAACCTACTAAACCCAAACATTTCTGAAAACTAGACACCCGAGGGAATCCATGGAGGTGTGACTTGCATGGATCCCCTAAAGATTTCTTACCCAGAATCCTCACCAAACCTCAAATTTTGCTAACAAATCAAATTTTTCCCAAATTTATGTGTGGGATCACCACGCCAGGACAAATTTCCTACCACCCAATGTTCCCCTCAGTCTCCCAGTAAAAATTATACCTCACTTGTGTAGGTGGGCGAAGTGCCTGTGACAGGGAAGAGCCAAAAACATGTCAAAATTGAGGGGGAACCAAAGAGAGTCAAAAAGGGCAGTTTGAAAAAAGTTTTCAAAACTTTCAAAGGTCTTGTGGCTTTTTCTACATAGCAGCGTCCCAAAGTCCAAAAAGTGCAGCCCTCACCATTCCAAGTGGGACGATTTTGAGAGTTAGCCAAGCTCTCATGGCCGAAATGTAAAACCAAAACAATCAAATGTCCTCTTGCTTGTTGTGGGATAAGATGTTTTAGTGTGCGGTGGGAGAGCTGAAAGACTGTTACCCCCTTCAGTTGGGGTGGGGGCATAACCATGCCCATACTGGTTGGTAGTCACCACCATACATTTTTTTTCCCTGGCATCTAGTAGACTTTCTGCCCCCCTCGGGCGTGGATCTGGGGTAACTTCCCCATCTGCACACTGGTGGGCAGAACAACTTTGGCCCCATTTATTTGGGGTGGGAGTATGGCCATACCCGCAACCTCTTATTTTGAAAAAAAATCTTCCCTGGTCTTGGGTGGGCTTTCTGCTTCCTGTGGGGGCAGAAGGGCCTTCCAAAAATAAGCCGATCAGCCCCCAACGGGGGTAGACATGGCCAACAGCAATGTGCCCCCATGGGGAGCGACCCTTGCCCAAGGGGCTGCCCCCCCAAACAAAACACACACATACACACACACAAACCAATCCCTGGTGCCTAAGAGGTTTCTGCCCACCCCAAGGGCAGATCGGTCTCATAGAAATAGGCCGATCGGCCCCCAAATGGAACAGAAATGGTCTAAAATAAATTCCCCCCCCCCCAGGGGAGAGACCCTTGACTATGGGGTTGCTCCCCTTGCGTGAAATTGGCGCAAAAAAAAAGTGTTTTCTCCTCAGCCTAATAAAAATAGCCCGATCTGCCCCTAGGGGGGCAGAAATGGCCTAAAATAAATTTGCCGCCAGGGGAGCGACCCTTGCCTAAGGGGTCGCTCCCACTGCATGAAATTGACGCCAAAAAATTAAAATCCCTGGTGTCTAGTGGTTTCTGGCCCGCTTGGGGGGCAGATTGGCCTAATAAGAATTGGCCGATCTTCCCCAAAAGGGGGCAGAAATGGCCTAAATACAATTTGCACACCCAGGGGAACGACCCTTGCCTAAGGGGTAGCTCCCCATTAATAAAAACATAATTATAATAGGCCGATTTCCCCCCAGAAGGCCTAAAAATATGCTGCCCCCCTGTAGAGCGGCCCTTGTCCAAGGGGCTGCTCCCCTTATACGTAAGTATTAAAAAAAAAAAAAAAAAAAAAAATGGTGTCTAGTGGGCATTTCTGCAGAAATGCTTGCAGAGACATGAAAGGAAGGGCCTTTACTTTCCTTTCATGTCTCTGCCTGCCCCCTCCTCCCGAGTGGAAGAGAAATGCTGAGCATTTCTCTTCTGCATGGGAGGTGACCTCTGATGAGGTCAGCACGCGTGTGCTGAAGTCATCAGACGTCACTGTGGGGAGGATCGGGGGTAGGGGGTGGAAGGCAAAGCGATTCCCCTTCTATCCCTGAAAGGGGGTGTGGGCCAGGTGCAGGACGAGCTGGGCTCGTCCTCAGCACACGGCAACCGTCCATGGCACCCCAGGGGTTAAAAATAAAATGATAATAAATACAGTTTATTATCATTTTAGTTTTTAAGTTTTGCAGCTGATGCTGGCAGGGGGGCGATGTTTCTCTACCATAGCGGAGGAGCCACCGCTGGATAAACATCACCAACAAGGACTGACAAACAATACAATACCAGAAGTGAAGGGAGAAACTATGGCTTGGGAAAATTTATATGTGAAAAATGAAGACGATTTATAGGCGCACATTCATTCAATTTTCTGAATGGTTATATGCTGTTTCAGAGTTAAAAACTGCCTAAGTGAATGCCAGGTAGTTTACCAGTTTCCAAAATAATATGCATGAATCTGAATGCAGAAATGCATTAACTCGTTTATGCATTTTGCAAAACAATTCGAAGGCCAGCTCTTCTCTCAGCCAAGTAACTTCAAATGGTTTGATTCGCCCCACAAATCGCAGGCATCCATTTTAAAGGTCAGCAATAGTGTATGATCTTATAATTGCAACAATGGTTGGCAGCAGCAATCTTCATAGCCTTGAAGGAGACTCTTCATGTAGAAATTGTGCTGAATGTTTCCAAACATTGCATGACTACAAGGTACAGATGATTTTAATTCAGGTGATTAAATACCATTTCACTAATGGAGTGCAATACTGTAGGATAATCACTACAGAACAGCTTAGCATGGGAATGCAATTCCGATCAGCCACTGAGTTGTGCTTATTGCTCTCTCAACATGTGTAGGTTGATTAAAACACACTGCAGCCTATGCAGTAATAACAACATATCATGTCAACAGATAATTGGGTTATAATGAAATAAAAGGGGGAGGGCGGGATTCCCTCAGAGTGTCCTTTATCTCAGTTGAAAGGAAAGTTCACAGAGGGAGATATGCAGCAAACACTATTCGATTTTGCCTGGCTAACAAAAGCATGTCATGTAAGAGATATGCACATTTTAAAACATCGAGAAATGTAAAACGCATAATTAAACAGAGTGAACAGCGTAATTTGAAACATGTGTGAATAAGAAACACAAATCACGGGGTGTGGCTTGGCCTCAGCCAAGAAAGCTGCATCTTGAAACCGCTCCACTGTCGCTAGGAAATTAACCCCTCCATCCGCCATGATCTGACTGCATAGGACCTGAGCTGGCCTCTCTTGTAATGCCTGGTGGCACAAAGCAAGTTATGAGTCCCCCGTGTCGTTGGCGCTGGAGAGATAAATGAGATCCAGAGGCATTGTGGCCTGGTGGGACACCGCCAGTGAAGGAGCCCACCAGTGACAGAAATGCGTCCCACACAGACGCCGGGTCTTGTACTGTGGGAGACCACGGGGCTCCCCCTGGCGACTGCCGACGCACGGGAAGTGGGCAGGCAGGCCTCCAACCGGAGTGCTGAGGCGGCCAGCCATAAAGGAAATGAGCTGCCCAGGACCACCGGCCCTTCGGACAAGTGGGCACAGAGATCGGGAGTGCCAAGCCCTGGGCTGGTTCGATCTGGCAGAAGAGGAAACTGACGCTTGTGGCAGTTGTCGTCGGAAAGTGCAGTAGGCCTTCTGCTGGCTCGGGGGGGGGGGGGGGAGACAGAGGAGTTCCCCTCCCCAACTGCTTGAACTAGGTCAGAGTACCCGGGGGGAGGGCCAGGGTTGAGGGGAGTCGTGAGCCCCTAGGAAGAATTAACAGGGCAGAGGAAGTGGGAACACATTTGTTGGAGCCGCTGACGGTGGAGAGTTGAGGCCGATTGTACCTGGGCATTTGTGCCACCATTGGGACTTGACCCCCACTCCCTGGAGGACGAGGACTGGGCCTAGCGCCTGCGCCGGACTAGCTCCTACCTCTGGCCTGTGCTGGATCATTGGGTGGGCCGACAGAGACGACATAGAATCGCGGGAGACATGACAGTGAGCAGCCCAGGTGACGTGAAGGCTCTGCTTGTGTTGTGACCCTTGGGGTCCACTGTAGATTTTCTGGTTCCCACGCAGGTGGATGTTCTGGAGCAGGGCCCACTTGTTGGTTTGGCCCTTTTGGGGTCTCGGCTGAGATGGTGAAACCTAAGGGGCCCTCACAGATGCAAACCAATAGAATGGATATGAGGTGTGAACTCTACAGAGTTGAGGCACGAGACGACTGGAGGAGCCCTCTTTGGATGTTATTATGGCTGCCATTCAAGATCTCAAACAAGCTCTTGAACCAAAGATAGACGCAGTCACTCCCCTGAGGGCGGACTTTAAAAAAAAAAGCCAAAAAAGTCCAGACAGCTGAAACGCACATTCACGCGCTTCAGGCCACCACTAAAAGGATGGAAGAACGGGTTCAACATCTTACTAAAACAGAATGCAATCATAGCCGCTAAACTCGAAGATCAGAAAGGAAGGGCCAGAAGAAACAACATTAGAGTGGTGGGAGTTCCGGAGGGGGCAGAGGGGCCCACTGTGGCCCTCTACATGGAGTACCTTATACTAAACACCCTCCGGCTCATGTGCCTTTCCAAGTTCTTGTCCACTGAAGAGGCACGTCAGGCACCTGTCCCCCCGCTGAAGCCACCCACACCATCCCCACCATCCTCAGAACTATCATTGTCAGGATCTTTAATTAAAGAGACCAAGACGCTGCCCTCCAGGCGGCTCGTTTCCGTGGTGAAATACACTTTGAGAACTCTGTGATATGTTTTTGCCCGGATTTCATGTTCCAGATACACCGTTAACATTGGTGTTTCGATGAGATCGAAAAGGCGTTCAAGCTAAAGAGATTAAATATATGATGCGCTACCTGCAAAACTTCAAGTGCTTGCAGATGGCAAGTCATGGTACTTTACCACACCGGCAGAGGCCGGGGAGTGGTTCAGGGATGGTGCACACCCCAGGTGTGGTCCCCTGGAAGGGAAAAAAGGGTAGCCCACTGAAGCAACACCGGGGGTGGGGGAAATGGAGGACAATGGTAGTCAAGTCCCAGGCATCGGAGAGTACAGGGATTGAGAGCGGACTCTGGAAGACAAAGGGGATGTAACCTCACTGCATGTACTCTACCTAATGTGTCACTCAGCTAAAAGCTCGTACAAGTTGGAACTAACAATGCTTGTAAGATTTAACCATAAAGATGCAGGAATAACAGATTATTCTACCAAACTGGGGTTCAACTGTTTGGCTATGGTTTCATAGATTGTTGTGGCTGAGATGGCACCTCTTGACTATGCTTTTCTTGTTATTAACTGGGAGACAGGTGCTCTGCTAGTTGGAAAACTGGTGTACAATCACCTAAAGTGCAGGGTGGAGGGTCATTGTTTGGGAAAGGTTTCGACCATATGTTTTGATTGTTACATGATTTGTTGTGTTTAAGCTCAGGTATATTGGGTAATGGAGGGACCACTTGAGGTCTTGAGGGTGAGGGTGGTTTTATACATTTTGGACTGCACCAGGGGTGTTCTGCCCTACCCTGCTCTACAAAATGGTGTCCTATGCTAGATCGGCTTTAAAGGTCATGACGTGGAATGTCAATGGCCTTGGCAACAAAATCAAATGCACCCTTGTCCTAAAATACACTCATAGACACTCCCCAGACATTGTGCTTTTGCCGGAAACACATCTTAAAGGGAATCCATATAAAGCACTTAACCACATAGGATACTCCTACGCCGCCCATTCGGGCTTTGCCTCCAGTTCCAGGGATGGGGGGCGGGCATCCTCCTCAAATCTTCAGTGCCATATATGCTGTATAACACATGGTATGATCGGCTCAGCCACTATGTGGCCCAGACTAGCACTTAGGAGGGGCACACATTCATATATACCACCACTACTGCATTCAGCCACTCTCCCGGCGCTCAGCTTTCTCCTCTTAGACCTGCCGACTAGGGTTTTGATACATGAATGCCACCATGACAACGGACATGGACAGGATTTTCGCTTCGCAGGGGGGTTTGATAGCACTGTCCATCGGACCTTCGTGGAAGTAATGGGCCTAGTAAGTCTATGGCGCATGCACCATCGACTGGCATGACAGTATACACACCTGGCAGCCACGCACAATAGTTTCTCATGGCTAGATTATCTATTCACCTACACTACAACTGTGGTACCTAAAGATGTATCACTCTGCGATAAGCTCCTTGAACTTTCAGGAAAGGGAGGGTACAGTTGCTTCAACCTGCACTCTATGGGAGGCCTTCAAGATGGTACTGGGGGGCCAAGTCCAGGAGCTAATAAGAGGGCTGAAGAAAGGAGAAAAGATAAAGTGAGAGGCTTTACAGAAGGATATAGCTGAACTAGAATCAGCAATACTAGATGGGGGACCCCCTGACTCTGCACAGGGATATCAGCTTCTACTTCTCCAATGGGACTTTAAGGACTTGGCGGAAGATACTGCTCGGTTCCAGGCGCTGGCCATGCAGCACCACCTCTATGATGTTGGTGATAAGGCCGGCAAGTTACTAGCCTGGTTAGATAGAAGAGAAAAAAGTAGGAACTGGGTGGTGGAAATCAGGAATGCGGAGGGGGCAGTCCGCACGACAAGGGAAGCAAAAGCAGATGCTGTGCAACATACTATGAAGGAGTATATGCTACAGCAATGTGACCACCAGTGAGGAGTGTCGGGAACTCTAGAGAGACATTGTTTTTAAAACTTATCTGGGGATTAGAGGAAGGCGCTTGAGACAGTGGAGGAAGTGAGGAGTGCCATCTAGGGATTACAGTCTGGTAAAGCTTTAGGCCCCAAAGGTCTCCCCTAGGAACAATATAAATGCGTGTCAGACAAAGTGGCAAAATACATGTTAGAAATGTTTCATATGGCTTGCTGTGAGGGTGTCCTACAGGAGGATCAGATGTTAGCCATCATAGTGGTGTTCCCCAAAAGGGTAAGCCCCCAGCAGAGTGCAGTTCGTACCACCCAATCTAACTCCTCGATGTAGAGGCCAAGGTCCTGGCTAAGGTCTTGGCCATCAGGCTACAGAGGTGATACACTCAGACCAATCTTGCTTTATGCCTCATAGCAGTACACGTCTCAACATTAGAAGGCTTTTTGGGGTCCTCCACATGACCAGTCCACCCTACGATGAAGAAGCTGTTCTGCTCTTCTTAGATGCAAAAATGGCTTTCAGTAGTGTAGAATGGCTGTACCTATTTGCAACCCTGGATGGACTAGGCTTTGGCCCCCAATTTTCTGCCTGGGTTTGGCTCCTCTATCAAAGCCCTCTGGCAAGAGTGAACAGGGTTCTGTCTCGTCCCTTTACTCTGTGTAGGGGCACGAGGCAGGGTTGCCCTCTGTCTCCCATGCTCTTTGCACTGGTCCTGTAACCGCTGGCTGCATGTGCGCAACAGAACCCACTTGTATAGGGCATCAAAGGAGGCAGCGGTTGGGAAGAGAGAATCTCCCTATAGGCTGATGATATCCTACTGTATATCAAGCAGCCTCCATTATGCTAGACAAGATACTCCATATTTTCCTGATATTTGGTACCCATTTTGGATACACCATTAACTTGGACAAATCCCTGTTTTTCCTCTAGCAGGTGGGATGTCCATACTTCCCCACCAAGAGCGATGTAGCCCACTTGCGGGGGTTTCCAGTGTCCTTAATGGGGCGAGCAGCACTCTTTAAAATTATGTTGCTCCCTCGCTTATAATATGTGTTGCAAAACACTCCCTGTAGAGTGTCAGCTGACTTTTTTACCGGGGTCAGCAGTGAGGTGTGCAGACTCTTATGGGGTCATTTCCTTGACCAAACTTCAGTGTGGAGTATTTGAGGGAGGCCTGTCAATCCCTGACATTCATGCCTATTACTGGGCATCATTGCTGATCATACTCAATGAGTGGGTGTTTGCCAATGTCGGTGACCCAGACTATCAGGTCGACAGGGAGGCCAAGGGGATCCGGGGCTACCTGTCCA